>NC_073378.1:113040375-113351625 GCF_028641065.1 Leucoraja erinaceus | reverse complement strand
TTACATCTTAGATTTACTGCTGCTCTTCCCGTTTGGCTTTCACTGCTGCGTATGTTCTGTTAGTAATTGCTGTGAACTGTTGCTAGCTGTCGCAATGTTTGAGCAAGAGCTGTGAACTGTAATTGAAAAGAAAGGATGTGCTTAAGCTTGCTGTCAAATCATTAATCATCTTAAACGACAGCTTACGTGCAATGGGTGTTATTTTACTTCTTCCCCTGAAGCTGAGAAACCAAGGGAGATGATTCATACTATCAGCTACAACTGCAGCATTAGTGAAATGCAGATCTTTGAAGTGAAATGGAAATAATGAGATTCTAAAGTGCCATAGTGTGTAGATTTTATCGGAAACCGGGATTATTTAGAAATCTGATTCACACCCTGGATAAAACATTGCATCAAAGCAAAATAAAATGCATTCACGTTGAAAAGCATGATTCCTACATCGTTCCACCAGCTTTTTTGCGGGGCTTTGTTAAATTAATGGACTGAGACCGTATCTTTCCAAAGTAAGTCAACATTTTCTGAAAATGTAGAAACTAAGAAATGCAGATGCTGGTTAATACATAAAAGGACCCAAAGTGCTGGAGTAATCCTGTGGGTCAGGCAGCATCCCTGGAGAGCATGATTAGGTGATGTTTCCGGTCGAGGTTTTTTTTACCTTAGCCTGGTCATGTTGGGTTAAAATGTTAAATAAATGTGGCATTCCATTGAAACGCCTAAAAGTAACAGGAAAGGCCGATTTTTGATTAAAAAAACAAAGGTTTGAACAAGATTTCTATTCAGTTTTCAGACGCAAGGCTTTTATGTATCTAAGTTACATAAATCTGCTACTTGTCAGCATAAAACAGATTCTATCTGTGTGTGTGTGTGTGTGTGCGTGTGCGTACACACACATGAAAGTGAATGATTGTGGTTGTGTATGTGTTTATAATTTACACGAGACGTTCACCTAATAAGGAAATAGATGCTTTACCAATGCATTCATGTATTTCAACTGGGCACTGAATATTTTTTTTAAACCCAATGGAATGAAAATGTTTACACTACAATCTAATTAATTGTTAACTCAGCGCTATTGATTAGGGAAGTAAAATGCCTGAACGTGGCGATACGGAAGTTATTGATTTCTAAAAAGACATGTCTGAGTAAGCTGTGGTGCCTGCCCATGGTTTGATTTCACGATTGAGACTGAAGAACACAGTGGTTCTCCAGAGATGCTGCCTGACCCGCCGAGTTACTCCAGCACTTTGTGTCTTTTTTTTGTAAACCAGCATCCGCAGTTCTTTGTATCCAAATAGAGGAGGGCATGGCAAAGGCTGCAGACAGTTCAAATGAGCAATATCTAAAACATCACGGAGGCACCGAAAGCAAGTGAATTTACAGAAGCCAATTAACCTACAAAGCTGCAAGCCTTTGTGATGTGGGAGGAAGCCGGAGCACCCGGAGAAAACCCATGTGGTCACAGGGAGAACGTGTAAACTCCATGCAGACAGCACCCATAGTCAGGATTGAACTCTGGTCTCTGGCGCTGTAAGACAGCAAGCAACTCTACTGCTGCACCACCATGCTGCCCTTGACCTGCTGAGTTACTCCAGCACTTTGTGTGACCCCTTGCCCTTTTCTATCATCGCCAGCATTGCAGCCTTCTGCACCATGTTTCTCCCGTTCTGGACTGATCACTCTAATTAACTGCTCCACCACTGACAGCAGTTGCTTCAACTGCTAATCTCAAACTGCACAACCCCATCCCCTGAGCGAGTCTCTCTTATAAGATGCTGTAAAGGCCAGCATATGGGAAGCTTTTGATTATCTGTCCTGCTGTATTTTTGATGTGCCATGTTGTCAGCTTTTGATTAATAAAGCTCCCATGAGCGGCACAAGATGTTTTATGTTAAAGATGCTCCATAAATTTATTGTTGAAGAGGAGAGAATGGGAATTGATTAGAATTATTTGGAATCTAAGCTTGGAAAAATGTTTTTTGAAATTAGCTCAAAATAAGGACTGCTGAGTTTAACCACAAAAGGGCGATATGTTACGGCATAACAAATGTTCATGGAGAATTTATTTTTGTTCAGTTATTCCTCGCCAAAGTATTAACCACTTGTCTCTTTGGGATGAGTTATTCAGATTTGCATTTTTTTTAAGCAGCATTTCTAGCAATGAAGTTTTGAATATTATCTTGTGCACTTTTTTTTAAATGCCTGTTCTTGAACAGTGCTCAGAGTTGATTTTATGTTGCCTTTTGTTCCCCAAAGATGCTGAGTCATGCTGGGCTAAGGATTGACAGGCAATCGGCTGTTTTCTGATCATTTTATCCAGCTGGCTCTTGTGTTAAATGTTTGCCTGTGGGGCATATCACAACCTTGTCTCTCTCCTCCCTCCCTATCTGACTGGGTCAGATTCCAACTAGGGATAGATTAGGCACCTCTACTCTTTGTCCCTGTGAAAACCACGCTCTGACCTTGCTAGCTGTATTTCTGGTGCCGAGGTCATCTGCAAGCCTCCAGGGTTTGGGGCATTTTGGCGATAAATACTCAGCTGCAGCGGGCTTGCCAGAACTGGAAAACAAGATACCCCCCAAGCTGAGCCTTCTGAGAAAAAAAATTGTCCTTTCAAAGTTTGCTCTGAACTTGTGCCATGCGTTTGTTTCTAGATTTTATCTTTGGATGCAGAGGTTAGATCTCAGCATCTTTGTTCCAAGAAGTATCATGATTCCATCGGACACAAAGGCCATGTTGACCTTGTTTCCTTATCTTTATTGCACACCTGTCAACGCATGGAATTTGCAGCACAAATCAGGCTGGCTGGTCCTACTAATCTACGCCACTAGTTATGCTTGATATGAGTATGATCCCATCTCAACAGCAGGCCCTTCTGTTTATTTTGTTTATCTGTGTTCTCTTTAAGGAACATAGAACTGCACGGCAAAGGCCCTTTGGCCCACAATGCCTGAGCCTCACGTTATGCCAGGTTAAACTAATCTCTTCTGCCTGCACATGGAACCGTTTTGCTCCATTTCTTGCATACCCGTGTGCCTGTATTAGAGCCTCTTAAATACCACTGTCATTATCTGCCTCTCCCACCACCCCTGGTGGTGCGTTGCAGGCACCCACCGCCCTTTGTGTGGGAGGAAAACAAACTTGTCCCTCACATCTCCTCTCAATGTTGTCCTTCTCACCTTAAAGCTATGCTGTCTGGTCTTTGACATTTCCACCCTAATTTGAGATGAGGATGAGGGGTGCAGTGGTTTACCAGAATGCTGTCTTGATTAGAGGATTTCAGCCACAGGGAGAGGTTGGAGACACTTGAATTGTTTTCTCTGGAACACCGGGGGTTGAGAGGAATCTTGATAGAAATCTTGATAGAAGCATATCAAGTAATGAGAAGCATAGATAGGGTAGACAGAATTGCTGTTTTGTGATTTATATCAACGATTTGGATGAAAATGCACATTGCCTTCCAATAGTCAGGATATTGAGTATAGAAGATAGACACATTTGGAGTAACCCAGTGGGTCATGCAGCATCGCTGGAGAAAGGGAACAGGTGATGTTTTGGGTCGGAACCATTCTTCAGACTAAAAAACCGGCATCTGCAGTTCCTTCGAGTATAGAAGTTGAATTATTACAGTTGCACAAGGCGTGTGTGAGACCACATTTGGAGTATAGTGTTGAGTTTGTGCCACCCTGATAGAAGTCCAGTACATGAGTTTGTTTCTTGATTTGCCTGGTGTCCGTGGGCAGGGAAGAGTTATGTTTGGAACAAATTAGATTTTGAGATGAATGGAGAACAAGCTGTCATACTTGATCTTGTTCATTTGCCGAGCCAGCTGGTCATGCTGTGAAGTTGCTAGATGAATTTCATTTTCATGCTCTAACCTTCTTTCTCCCTTTTCTTTAACAGCCGAAGAGTCAGACAGTGATATTTATATGAGATTTATGAAATCCCACAAGTGCTATGACATCGTTCCCACCAGCTCAAAGCTCGTTGTATTTGATACTTCATTGCAAGTAAGATTTATTTTATTTATCTTGAGTGTTTGGGTAATCGGGTTCAATATATCATACTTTACTGGCATTGTCCATTGCTATTGAAGTGTTGAATAAGATTGTCACTTGAATGAGATTGTTTTGATAAAATTCCAGTTGTGTGCCAGTTCTTGGGATATGCGTTGAATCCGTACCATCTAGCATGTGGCACGGTGGCACCACAGTAGAGCCTTACAGCACCAGAGACCCCGGTTTCATCCTGACTACGGGTGCTGTCTATATGAAGTTTGTACATTCTCCCCGTGACCTGCGAGGGTTTTCTCTGGGAGCTCCTGTTTCCTCCCACACTCCGAATACTGCCTGCGTTTGTATTGCACCTTTAACCTTCAAGCATCCTAAGCAGGACTGCCAAGCAAATGATTACAATTGTACCATACAAGGAAGGCAGGTGAAAGAAGGTGATTTTAAATTAACTTTTTACATGGGGAGTGAGAATTTGTCTTGGATCTATTTAGGAGAACAGTTCAGAGTATAGGCCTTCTGCCACTGAAGAATGTTCAGCGAGGCTGAAGGAGTGTGAGGTCAATAGGACAGTGCTACACATAACTTGGGACAACTATGATTAGATGCGGTTTCTGATTTGAACTGATATCTGAACCAGAGAGAGAATTGTTCAAAGAAACCTGTGTGTACAACTTTAGTTGTGTGGTTTTCTCTACACTTCATGTATGTACTGACATCTTTCATATTTCACAGGGAAAATGTCTCCCGTGTATTGGGTTTGAGACTGCATGAGGATAGTGAGTGCATGGAACGTGCTGCTGTGGGGGGTGGTTAAAGCAGATTCATTAGTGTCATTTATGGACTTCTGGCTAGGGATATGGAGGGATGGGGGTCGTGTGCTGGTGGATAAGTGATTCAGATTCAGATTCCATTTCAGATTCAAATGTTATTGTCATTGTGCAGTGTGCAGTACAGAGACAACGAAACGCAGTTAGCATCTCCCTAGAAAAGCGACATAGAATATGAGCAATAAATAAATATATTTACGTGCATACAGTCATAGTAGTGCAATTATTTTTTCCTGGTGGAATGAGTGTCCTGGGAGGTGGGGGGGGTGGTTGGCAATCACCGAGGTACAGTGTTGAGTAATGTAACAGCCGCAGGGAAGGAGCTGTTCCTGGACCTGCTGGTCCGGCATCGGAGAGACCTGTAGCGCCTCCCGGATGGTAGGAGGGTAAACAGACTGTGGTTGGGGTGAGAGCAGTCCTTGGAGATGCTGAGCGCCCTTCGCAGACAACGCTTGCTTTGGACAGACTCAATGGAGGGGAGCGTGGAACCGGTGATGCGTTGGGCAATTTTCACCACCCTCTGCAATGCTTTCCGGTCAGAGACAGAGCAGTTACCATACCATACTGTGATACAGTTGGTAAGGATGCTCTCGATGGTGCAGCGGTAGAAGTTCACCAGGATCTGAGGAGACAGATGGACCTTCTTCAGTCTCCTCAGGAAGAAGAGACGCTGGTGAGCCTTCTTGATCAGAGTAGAGGTATTGTGGGTCCAAGAGAGGTCATCGGAGATGTTGCCCTTGGAGTGATGGTCTTGGCATCACGTTCAGAACAGACATTGTGGGCTGAAGGGCCATGTTCTTCTGCTGTACTGTTCTATGTTCCATGAGCATTTATCCTCGAGGCAAAACTTTCCGATTAAGCTCGAGTTGTTTAAGGATATGTAGAAAAAGAGATAGTAACATTTCTGGGAGATGAGTATCAATTTGTTAAAACAATTTCTGGAGATCAGAAATGCCTTTTGAGATGTTTATAGCAAGGTTGTTTGACACAGTGCATAATATTCATCCAGAATCATGACCACAGCAGGGAAGCATATTAAAGTTTTAATAAATCATAAGTGGTACAAGGTTGTGGCTGCATTAGATAAGGTAAATATAGGGCAGCTGGTGTCAACAATGAAGCTGCAAGCAACTTTTCAATGCTAGGACTAAGCTACAAGACTAAGTATGAGGTAGAACGCTTTTATGCATAGATTAGTTATGGTAGGGAATTCTTTGCCTCAGAGGGCGGTGGAGGCAGGTTCTCTGGATACTTTCAAGAGAGAGCTAGATAGGGGCTCTTAAAGATAACGGAGTCAGGGGATATGGAGAGAAGGCAGGAACGGGGTACTGATTGGGGATGATCAGCCATGATCACATTGAATGGCGGTGCTGGCTTGAAGGGCCAAATGGCCTACTCCTGCACCTATTGTCTATTGTCTCTTGTGCCTGCAAGGTATGGTGGAAGTTCCATGAGGTAGGTCATTCCATACATGCTCCACGCTCTGTGTGAAGTTACCTCTCGGGGCCCCTTTTAAATCTTTCCCCTCATCTTAAACCCATTCTCTCTGTTTTTTGATTTCCTCATACCTGGGAACAAGACTCTGCATTCTATCCATCCCCCTCATGATGGTGGACATCTCGAGAAGGTCACCTCTCGGTCTCCTATGCTCCAAGGAATAAAGTTCTAGCCTGCCCAACCTCTCCCGATAATTCAGGCTCTTGAGTCCTGGCAACATTCTCATAAATCTTAGTCTGAAGAAGGGTCTCGACCCGAAACGTCACTCATTCCTTCTCTCCAGAGATGCTGCCTGTGTCCAGTGTTTTTGTGTCTACCTTCGATTTAAACCAACATCTGCAGTACTTTCCTACATATCCTTCTCATAAATCTCCTCTGCACTCTGCAGCTTAATGCATCTTTCCTATAGCAGCATTACCAAAACTCCACAAAATGCTCCAAATGTGACCTCGCCAATGTCTTGTGCAACTGCAACACAATGTCCTCAATGCACTGTCTGAAGGCCAGCATGCCAAATGCTGCCTTTACTATCCTGTCGAAATCTGATACCACATTCAGGGAACTCTATATTTATACACTTTTGTCCCTCTGGTCTTCAACACCGCCGAGGGCCCTGTCTGCCTGTCGCTATGAAGGTCTTGCTCTGGTTTGACTTCTAAAAACACAACCCCTCTCATTTATCTGAATTGAACTTCATTTGCCATACCTCGGCCCACTTGCCTAGCTATTTTAAGTTCCCTCTTGAATTGTTGATTACTTTCTTCCCTGTTTACAATACCACCCATTTTAGTGTCATTGCAAACTTACTAACCATGCCTTGTACATTCTCAAGCAGATCGTTTATATCAATGAAGAACAACAATAGACCAATCACTGTTGTACACTACGATGCAGGCCTCCAGTCCAAAAAATCAAGCCTCCACCCTGTGCTTCCTACCATCAAACCTATTGTATCCATGCCAAATCTATGTGCATCACACTGGCACAGCTGGAAGAGCTGCTACTCCAGCGTCACAGACCTGGGTTCAATCCTGGCTTTGGGTGCTGTCTATGTGGATTTTGCACATTCTCCGGGTGCTCCAGTTTCTTCACACATCCCACATAGATTAATTGTCCTCTGTAACATTGCCCCTAGTGTGTTGGGAGTGGGTTTGAAAGTGGGATAATACAGATATAGCGTGAACGGATGATCAATGGCCTGCATGGACTTGGTGGCCTGATGGGCCGGTTTCCGATCTGTATTTTTCAATTCAATATCCAATTAATCAGCTCCCCCTGGAATCCTTTCAATCTAAAGCCCCTGTCCCACTTAGAAAACCTGAACCGAAACCTCTGGAGACTTTGTGCCCCACCCAAGGTTTCCGTGTGGTTCCCGGAGGTTTTTGTCAGTCTCCTTACCTGCTTCCACTACCTGCAACCTCCGGCAACCACCTGCAACCTCCGGGAACCGCACGGAAACCTTGGGTGGAGCGCAAAGTCTCCAGAGGTTTCCGTTCAGGTTTCCTAAGTGGGACAGGGGCATAACCATCCAGACTAGCCTACCTTGCATAACCATCCAGACTAGCCTACCTTGCAGGACCTTGTTAAAAGGTTTGCTGAAGTCCTTTTAGACAACGTTCATACTCTTGGATATCTCTTCAAAAAACAAACTGATTTGTGAGACTGATTTGAAAGAGCCTGTCTCGCTGAGTTACTCCAGCATTTTGTGTTTATCTCCAGAGGTGCTGTCTGACCTGCTAGTTACTCCAGCATTTTATGTCATAAACTGTAAAGACAGTTCTTTCACAAAAATTGGGAAGTATGAGTAATTGAAAGAAGTGTAATCCACCTAAGGAGGTATTGAGGAGAACGCCACAAAGATCAATGATTAGAATTTGTATGTGACCTGCATAATCAAAGCATTTGCAAGTCAGCCAATTTAATTTCATTGAAACAGAGCAATAAAGAATAGTCTTGTAATGTCTAGAGGACTGTAAAAAAAAAACTTTTAAAATGCAGAGGCGTTGAAAGTGACAAATTGAACTCAATAATTGATAAAGTTAATAGATACTGCTCTCAAAATGTGGACATTTATAATGTGCATTGAGTGAGGCTGTGAGAGAGATTTGTGGGAAACATGCAAATGGTTAGATGGGTACGATGAAGTATTTTTGAAAATTGAAAGGGGATGTGAACACTCTAGCCAGTAAGGGGTACCATTTGTTTTAATTTGCATTTTTGGCTCTTTAAAAGAAACAATTGCCCAAAAGCAAAGTAGAGATATCCCCCAAACCCTAACAGTAAACAATATGGAGCGTGTAAACACAGGGGCAGTTGGGGTCAGTAGCTTGGGTGCATTTAAAGATAAATTAGCCAAGTCAGCAGAAAAGCAATGGCATAATATGTGGTTGAGCATGGTGGAAGTATAGCAAGTGTGATTCGTAAGGGTGTCAAAGGTTATGTGAAGAAGGGGTTGAGAGAGAAAGATAGATCAGCCATGATAGAATGGTGGAATATATTTGATGGGCCGAATGGCCTAACATGAACTTAGTATAGATCTTTAGAATGAATGGTGTATTCTAAGAGTTGAAAACCTTGCAACCCACAAAGGAGCAGTGAATATTTATTTTCCACCCTCTTCCTCAACCTTTTTTTTGTTCCCGGAAAGGTAAAATTGAGTGAAATGAGTGGGCTTTGAATATTCACATTCTGTCAGCAATCTGTTTCTGACTGAATTTCCTGGGCGTTTTGGTCCATTCTTGGGAGGTGAGCTTAATCTACTCAAAGACATGTAGTTTACTTCGGATTATTTGGGGAAATCCCTATGTAATGATCTGCAATACTTAGGTTGCGGTTACGCTCTATTATGGATGGGTTGCAAGTCTACCTCTTGTAGGGCGGATGGCGGGCCACATCTATCACATGTACACATGGATCCCGCCCCGGATGGCGGGCATCAAATCACGTGTTCACAGAAGGTAGATAAAAATGCTGGAGAAACTCAGCGAGTGAGGCAGCCTCATGTAATCAATAGTCAATAATCAATAGTCAATTTAATTGTCATTTGGACCCCTGGAGGTCCAAATGAAATGCCGTTTCTGCAGCCATACATTACACACAAATAGACCCCAGACACAACATAATTTACATTTTACATAAACATCCATCACATAGCTGTGATGGAAGGCCAAAAAAAACTTATCTCTCCACTGCACTCTCCCCCCCCCCCCCCGATGCCAGAGTCAAAGTCAAAGCCCCCGGCTGGCGATGGCGATTGTCCCGCGGCCATTAAAGCCACGCCGGGTGGTGCAAGGTCGCACACCGGGTCTTGGTGTTAGAGACCCCGGCGTGCGCTCGCAGAGTCCCGCAGCCATTCCAAGCCGCGCGGGGCAGTGATGTTAGGCCCCGCTCCAGGAGCTCTTCAACCCCGCAACTCGGGCGGGAGAAGTCGCCGTTGCAGGAGCCCTGAAAAGCGGTCTCCCTCCTTGCATGTCTCACCCGCAGAGTTTCTCCAGCATTTTATGAGGTGCTGTTCCTCCAATATGCGTGTGTCCTCACCCTGGCAATGGAGGAGGCCCAGGACAGAAAGGCCAGTGTGTGAAGGGGAGTTACAATGGTTAGCAACTGGGAGAACCAGTGGGCCTCGGTGGACCGAGCGCATATGTTCTGAGAAACGGCCACCGAGTCTAAGCTTAGTCTTGCCATGTGCAGGAGCCCACAGCGGGAACAGTGGATGCAATAAATGAAGATGGACACAAAAAGCTGGAGTAACTCAGCGGGACAGGCGGCATCTCTGGAGAGAAGGAATGGTAGACGTTTCGGGTTGGGTCCCTTCTTCAGACTCAAGGTTAGAGGAGTTGCATGTCTCACCTGGAAGAACTGCTACGGTCCCTGGATGAAGGTGGGGGAGGAGGTATAAGGACAGGTGTTACATCTCCAGTGGTTGCTGGGGAAGGTACCTGGAGAGGGGGTAGTTTGAGTGGGAAGGGATGAGTGAACCATGGAGTTGCAGAGCGTGCGGTCTCTGCGGAAGGGGTGAAGGGGAAGATGTGACCAGTTGTGGGATCACGTTGAAGGTGACGGAAATGTCAGATAAATATGTGTTGAATTGTCTGTTTTTTGTCTACTTTGGATATCCTACCGGGTTCTTTCCAATATTTTTTTCTGTCATTTTTTCCATTTATTTTCATTTTATTTCTGTTTGAAATTTCATTTTCTTTTCTGGTAGATTCTATATAAATAAGCTAGCTGGCTAGAGTTTAATTTTGGTCATCCAGAATAGAAAGACTGCCGGTCTTCTTTTTGCGTATGGCATGCACAGCCTAAAGTTGTAGGCCAACTTGTTCTATTTGATCTTATTTGATTGTGCACGCTGGGTTGATTGCATTCGTCGAAACAGGGTGGACCACGTGAAGGTTGCAATCTCCCACCACAAAGACTGCTGGTCAAGTTGTACAATGAGGGTGGTGCTCTGCAGCCTTTAACAGCTTTGTTTCTTTCTTCAGGTGAAGAAGGCCTTCTTTGCTTTGGTGGCGAATGGCGTTCGAGCAGCCCCGCTTTGGGAAAGCAAAAAACAAAGTTTTGTAGGTAAGTACATGCAGTTGTTGAACCACAGTTGGGAAAAACATTAAAAACCTTCCTGTACTTCCAGTGTTGAATACTGCAGACGCTGGAAATCTGAGGTAAAAACATGAATTGCTGGAACTGGTCAGCAGGTCGAACACCAAACGTAGAGAGTGACACCATTCATTGTTTGGTGTCTATGACCTTTCATGGGAATCTGCTGAAAAGATATGTGTCAGAGGGACCAGAGGAGATTGACGAGAATTATCCTGGGGATGATTAGATTAGCGTTTGAGGAGTGTTTGACGGCTCTGGGCTTGCGCTCGCTGTAATATAGAAGGATGATGGGGATTTCATTGAAACGTACCGAATAGTGAAATACCTCGATAGCATGGGTGTGGAGAGGATGTTTCCAGTCATGGGAGAATCTAGTACCTGAGGGCATAGCCACAGAATAAAGGGACGTACCATTAGAATGGAGATGAGGAGGAATTTCTTTAGCTAGAGGATGGTGAATCAGTGCAATTCATTGCCACAGATGGCTGTAGAGGTCAAGTCGGTGGGCATTTTAAAATTGATTGATAGCTTCTTGATTAGTAAGGGTGTCAAAGGTTACGAGAAGGCAGGAGAATGGGGTTGAGATGGGAAAAATAGATCAACCATGATCGAACGGCAGAGCAGTCTCAATGGGCCGAATGTTCAAACTCTGCTCCTACATCTTGTGATGTTATGATCATTCACTTGAAAGGCAGTATGAAAAGTCTTATTGTAATACAAAAAAGCATTTACTAAAACCTCTTAAATGAGCTTGGAGATTGTGCTGCATGTATAATTTGTGATATGTGGGAAATACCGAGTGCAAATGACAGGACATGTCATGCACACTGCTCATCACAGTGGCATTGTCCTTATGCTTTCCACTGTTGACAATCAAGAGATCGATTGCCATGATCAATTGTGTTATCAAATAAGCTGTATTGTCATTGTATCAAGGACCCTCCATAATTGTAGACAGTAGAGCAGACAGATTTTGGATATCTTTTGCCTGGTCATTTCTATGTTCCAGAAAAGGCAGTATAGTGGCTAGGCAGAGTGGAGGTGACTGGTGCTTCTATCAAGTGCAATGTTCACTGTACTACAAGTAATTGAAATTTAATGCATGCAATTTATGTGTAGCTGTTACCCGTTGCATTTAGTTCAGTTTAGAGAAACAGCACGAAACAGGCCCTTCTGCCCACCAAGTCAATGCCGACCAGCGATCCCCATACACTAGCACTAAACATTACAAACTAGGGACAATATACAATTTTATAAAAGCCAATTAACCTACAAACCTGTACGTCTTTTGAATATGGGAGGAAACTGGAGCAGCCGGAGAAAGCCCACACATTTCATGGGGTAAATGTACAAACTCCGTACAGACAACACACGCAGTCAAGATCGAATCTGATTCTCTGGCTCTGTAAGGTAGCAACTGTACCATTGAGCCACCATACCACCCTGGCTAGATACATATTTTGCTTTTATTCAGAGAAATTACTGTGGTTTTGGTTTGCCCTGCTCCTTTTAAATAGACTTGTTTTTTTGTAGTCAAATGACTTTGTACAATGGACTCCTGATAATCCTGGCCACCCCACTTCTCAACCCGTTATCTGATGCGGTGTTGTCACCGAGATGTACCAGGGGCATGCTGCAGATTGACATTTTGGTTGGACTATGAATCCTCTGCCTGAAACTGCTAGTGGTTTTGACATTGCAAATTTGACCTCACAGCACCGATGTGGCGTTGTTTTTGCTATCTCCACTTTCTTTGAGTAGTTTGCGAGGTCTTCATTTTCCCCCATGGGTTTCTTCACAAGTCATCATTAAGTTTTTATTCATCTTGTTCCAGAAATGGACCCTAGGATAGGCACAAAGTGCTGGAGTAACTCAATGGGTTAGGCAGCATCTCTGGAGAAAAAGGAGAGGTGACATTTTGGGGCGGGACCCTTCTTCAGAAACTACCCGGAACGTCACATATCCATTTTCTCCAGTGAAGTTGCCTGACCTGCTGAATTATTCCAGTATTTTGCATTGATTGTTGGTATAAACCAGCATCTGCAGTTCTTTGTTTCTACATAGATCCGAGGGTGTGGATCTAAAGAAACATTTCAAAACGTTCATCAAAATCTTGCATAAATTAGTCATACCTGAATTGAAAAGCTGACTGACTGTTAAGGCTGCAAAATGTAAGTTCCTATGCATTGGTAACCACACGCTATTGTATTTATTTTGCTGCATTGTCAAGTTGATTGGGAGGATTTAATGAGCCTGATGGTATAAAGAAGCTTATCTGGCATGCTTCACTGAAGTTACATGATTGTTGTGGAATACATGTTATTAACTTCACCTTTTACATTTGGCTTCATTTCACAACTGTCTGATTTCCCAGATTCTTTGACATCGTTTCCTTGGTAATTGATGAAAAGTTTTTTAAAAAGCATTGGAAAGTCAAATAAGTTAGTCACAAAGTCACAAAGTGCTGGAGTAACTCAGCAGGTCAGGCAACATCTCTGGAGAACATGGATAGATGACGTTTCGGTTCGGGACCCTTCTTCAGACATTATGGGGAGGTTGGTGGAGAAGAGAGCTGCAAGAGAGTAGGGGCAGGACAAAGCCTCGCAACTAATAGGCAGATGCAGGTGAGGGGGGTGGGATTACACATTACACAATACAATTTATTTATCATTTGAACCCCATTGAGGTTCAAACTAAATGTTGTTTCTGCAGTCATACACACAAGAAAGAACCAAGACACAACACAATTTACACAAACATCCATCACAGCGCATCTCCTCCTCGCTGTGAAGGAAGGCAAAGACTTATCTCTCCCCTGCACTTTCCATTCCCCTCCCAATGTCAGTCAAAGTCAAAGCCCCCGGCGGGCGATGGCAATTGTCCCGCGGCCATTAACGCCGCGCCGGGTGATGCAAGCCCACACTCCGGGTCTTGTTGGAGCCCCCGGTGTGCGCTCGCAAAGTCCCGCAGCCATTCCAAGCCGCGCCGGGCGATGATGTAAGGCCCCGCTCCAGGTACACTTCAACCCCGCAACTCGGGCGGGTGAAGTTGCCGTTGCGGAAGCCCCGAAAAGCGATCTCCCAGCAGGGACCCGTGGGCTCCCGGTGTTCCTGTCTGCCAGACCTGCGGTAAGCCTCTGAATCCCCGGGGTCGGGTCGCAGCTGAGCGCCACCACTGCTCCTCCCGTTCCGAACTTGGCCAGCTCCGCGATGGTGAGTAGGTCCGCAGGCTCCGCGACTGGAGCCCCAGGTCGTTCCTGCTGGAGGCCGCTCCACGGTGCTAGGCCCCAACGACAAACGAGACCCGACAGAGAAAAGGTCAGGTTCTCCGTGCAGGGGATAGATTTTTAAAAGTGTCCGCCACCCCCCGCCCCCCGCGCCCCACACACATACACAAAATAAATAATAAAAACTACATTCAAACGAGACAATAAAACAACAAAAAGACAGACAGACGGACTGCAGAGGCCGCTGCGACGTGAGTCGAGCCGCCCACCGGATTTGATAGGTAGATGGTTTGACAAAGGCCAGAGATATAAAGACAAAATGTGGGTACAAAAGGACTGAAAAGTTGCAAATTGTGACGCTAGAGGAAGGGATGTAGGTGGAAGGGGAGAAAGTCTGAGTCCAGGTGGGGCGCAGGGGAGAAAGGGAGGGTGGGGAAAAAAAGGGGGTTGTGTTATCTAACAGTGGAGAATTCAGTGTTTATATTGTTTGGTTGTAAGCTGCCCAAGCAGAATATGAGGTGCTGCTTGCTCCTCCAGTTTACATGGCTATGGAGGAGACCCAGGACAGAAAGGTCAATATGGGAATGGGAAGGATGACTTAAAATGGTTCACAGCCGGGAGGTCCAGTAGACCTTGGCAGACTGAGCGCAAGTGTTTTGCGAAACAGTGCCAAGTCTGCACGGCCTCGCCGATGTAAAGGAGGCCACATCGGGAACACTGGGTGAATTGGTGAAGTTAGAGGAGGCGCATGTGAACCTCTGTCTTGTGTAGAAGGAATGCTTTATGGATGGAAGTGAGGGAGGAGGTACAAGGACAGGGATGGTACCTGGGGAGGAGTGGGAACGGGAAGGTGACTGCTGGTGGGATCAGTTTGGAACTGACGGAAATGTCGGAGAATGATGTGTTGGTGCTGAAGCTGATGGGGTGAAAGGTGAGACCAGGGGGAACTCTATCCTTGTTCCATCAGGGGGGATGGGGAGTGAGAGCAGAACTACGGGATACAGAAGAGACACAGGTGAGGGATCCATTTATGACAGCAGGGAGGAATCCACGTTTACTAAAGAAAGGACATGTGTAAGAATGGAAAGCTTCATCTTGGGAGTAGTGATTGAGAAATGATGAGTGGAGGATAGAGTCTTAGCAAGAGGCAGAGTAGGAGTAAGTGTAGTCCAGATAACTGTGGGAGTTGGCAGGTTTGTAGCAGCCGTCAGTCGACATTCTGTCCCTTATGATGGAGACAGAGATCAAGAAAGAGCACAGAGGGGTCAGAGTGAATTTAAGGGCAGGGTGGAAGTTATTGGTAAAGTTAATGAAATCAACGAGTTCTGCACCAGTGCAGAAGGCAGGCAGCCCTGATACAGTCGTCAGTGTGACAGAGAAAGAGTTGTGGGATGATGCCAGTGTATGTTTGGAAGAAAGACTGTTTGACGTAACCACAATAGGGCAGGCATAGCTGGAGCTCATACGAGTGCCCATGGGTACACATTAAACTGGAAGAAAGCGAGAGGAGTCAAAAGAGAAGTTGAGGTTGAGGACAAGTTCTGCCAGGTGGAGGAGAGTGTTAGAGGAGGGAAATTAATTGAGTTTCTGTTCAAAGAAGAGTGGAGGGCCTTGAGACCTTCCTGGTAGAGGATGGATGTGTAAAGGGACTGGATGTCGACAGTAAAGAGGAGGCAATGAGAGCTTAAAAATGGAATGTTGTTGAAGGGCGTGTGTGTGTGTGTGTCTTGAATGTAGATCAGAAGGGACTGGTCAGACGGAAAGAGGATTTAATCAGCGTATTTGGAGATGTTCTGTGGGCAGGAACAATGAGAAACAGTAGGTGTGTCTGGTCAGTCCTGTTTGTGGATTTTGGGAAGCAGATAGAACCAGGTGTTGCAGGGCTAGGGAATGATAGAGTCGGTGGCTGTGGAGGGGATGAGATCAGAAACGGTGTGGGAGATGAGGCCTGATATCCGTCTGTGGGGTCAAGGGAAGGTATGAGGAGGTGTCCGAGAACTGGCTCCAGGCCTCAGCACGGTAGAGGTGTTCCAGCCAGACTACATCAGCACCTCCCTTGTTTAATGTGCCTCATACGTCTAACTCGTTGATTAATGGTGAATGGAGGGACAAACAGTTGAGATTAGTTTATCTTGGCCACATCTTCGGCACAGTGTGGGCAGAAGGGCCTGTTCGTACTTTTCACTAGCATTCAAAACTAAAGTAATACATGTTTTGACTTCTCAACAATAGTCTATAATGATATACGTTTCCCACCCTGCAGTTATTTAGTATGTGACATGAGAAATTTGGTCGGCTATTATTTATGGGGTGTTTATTGTATTTTCTACATTGAAGCCAAATAAATATTCATTTATGCGGCCTGCCATTATAGTTTCTCCTGTTTCTGACACCTCTGAAAGGCCAGTGTTTATTTTGCCTTCATTCTTTTTACATTCTAACACCACTTTTGGTTTTGGTTCCTTGCTGGCCAGGGGCCATTTTCCAGACTGTGCTTTCAGCAGTGCTTGCTGGTATGAGACGGTTAGGGATTTGGAAATCATACACAGATCATCACTACAAAAAAAAACCTATTGGATTAGCCTTTCTTCTCTCGTTATATAATGGGGCTGGTACTATTACTGTGGACAAAGTCCTGGTTAGATAATCAATATCTCTAGGGTTTTAATTTTTGGGACTTCAAAAACAAAGTCGTCTATGGCTAATTGGGAAATGGAAGTGTTTTTTTCCGGCTGATAATATTAACTGTGCAGAAAATATAATCTTACTCATTTCACTTGACTTTTGTTTTGGTCTGATAGCGATGGTAAAACTATCATTGCTATCAGACCCCTGAACCAATTTCCTCTTTCACAGTTCCTTCCACATACTCTTACTCTTAACTCTACCTCATTTGATTATTCCATTATTTCACCACAAACTTTCGAGATACAGTGTGGAAATAGGCCATTTCGGCATGCTGAGTCCGCGCTGACCAGCAATCGCCACATATATGTGCATTATCGCACATACTAGGAACAATTTACAATTTTACCGAAGCCAATTAACCGACAAACCTGCATGCCTTTGAATGTGGGAGAAAACTGGAGCATTCGGAGAAAACCCATGTGGTCACAGGGAGAACGTACAAACTCCATACAGACAGTACCCTTAGTCAGGATTGAATCCGGGTCTCTGGTGCTGTAAAGCAACAACTCTACTGCTGATCCACTGTGCTGTCCCTTGAGTTTTTTCTTTGGCACTACCTCTGATTGCACTGCAGTCTTTTCAGCATTTTGCTGTTTTGCATTTGTCTTTGTTTTATTGTTGTATTTATTGTATTTCCTGTTTAATCTGAGCATCATGCGCACTAGGAATTTCACTGCACACTGATGCCTTTGACAATAAACAAATCTGAAATGCAAAAGAGATAAAAATATTGGTCAGAATGTGATCCAGGCATTAACCTGTGTTCTGGGAGTTGAGGCAAGCAGTTAACATTGTCTGAGCAATGGCCCGAATGTGACACAGTTCTAACAGCTGTTCATTTGGTGGCGGCATGCCGTGTGAAATGCTGGCAGCAACCTGTTGTGTTGGGTCGGGGGACAGGGGTGGAGGCTGATTGTTGGAGTCAATGTACTCCATGAAGCTTCTGAAAATAATTCCCCAACATCTCTTCAGTGTCTTTCAGTAGCTGCTTTAATGTCCACTGGTTAGGCCATCGTGGGGTACAAAACTCCGCCACTTTAAGTTTAGAGATACAGCATGGAAACAGACTCTTCGCCTACCAAGTCTGAGCTACACACTAGAGACCATTTACAGAAGCCAATTAACCTACAAACCTGCACGTTTTTGGAATTTGGGAGGAAACCACAGCACCTGGAGGAAGCCCACGTGGTCACAGGGAGAACGTACAAACTCTGTACAGACGGCACCTGAGGTCAGGATCAAACCTAGACCGCTGGTGCTGTGAGGCAGCAACTCTACCGCTACTCCACCACCCCTTTGCGATCAATATATGCCCCAATTCCATGCAAATCGAGTCTTTGTGTTCTAATGTACATAGTTAAATGTTAATTATCATTGTATGCCATTCGTCATTTTCACCCCAGATAGAGAACCATAAAAAAATTCACAACATGTAAGTCATTTGGACTATTGTGTCTGTGGTGACAAACTTGTTGTTTTCTTTTTTGCATCTCTTAATCCATGGAGGTTCTTCATCTGCAGAATGAGTAATTTTAATAAAAGATGAGGGTTTCAGCCTCTGCTGTGTGTTTTGGGCAGAGTTCCAGGTTCCCACTGCGCTATATTTTCATAAAGCCTCTCCCAGACTTTTACTGATGACCTTAAATGTGTATGTCCTCTGCTAAGGAAACCCGTGTCTTTGGGATATGCTGAAATAAAGTAGGGTAGGTGGTTTACTGTACATTTGATTCACTTGGTAATATTCCAGAATTACCATATTCTTTGAATACCGCATGGAAACAGGCTCTTTGGTCCACCAAGTTCACACCGACCATCAATCACCTGTTTACGCTCGTTATCTTATCCCACTTTCACATACACTTCCTACACATTAGGGGCAACTTTACAGAACCTGCAAATCAGCAGAACCTAGTAATTTTAACTCTGTGCACAGAAATAATTTCAGACCAGCCGCAAATGTGTGGTAAACTCTCGCTGGCAGTTTGCAGTGATCTACGGAAGCCAGTTGGGGCAAAACAGAAGAACTTTATTCAGTTGTTAAGCAAGGAAAGGAGGGTGGTTCAAAACATTGTGTGGCCCATACATGTTCGTAGCTTTTGTAATTAAACACAAAATGTTGGAGTAACTCAGTGGGCCAGGCAGCATCTCTGGAGATAGGTGAATAGATGGCATTTTGGCTCGGGACCCTTCTTCAGACTGAGAGTCAGGAGAGAGGGTAACAATACGTTTAGTTTTCGTCTCCCCTGACTCTCAGTCTGAAGAAGTGTCTCGATCCAAAATGTCACCCATCCCTTTTCTCCAGAGATGCTGCCTGTTACTCCAGCACTTTGTGTCTATCTTTGGTGTAAACCAGCATCTGCGGTTCCTTCCTACACGCTTGCTGTAATTAGTTTTGTACTACTCCAGCAAGTTGAAGAGAAAATATCATCAGCCAGAATAATTAAGCCTCTATGCTCAAGATACTTGCCTTCTCAGTAACATAATTAATTTTGAATTAATTACTAAAACTAATTAGAGTAAGCTTTGCTTTAATATTAGCCAAATATTAACATTAATTGCATGTTTAAGAAAGAACTGCAGATGCTAGAAAAATCGAAGGTAGACAAAAATGTTGGAGAAACTCAGCCGGTGAGACAGCATCTATGGAGCAAAGAAAAACCTTTGCTGGAAAGGTTTAGTCAGAACGTGGTGAATCTGTGGAATTCATTTTCACAGAAGGCTGTGGAGGCCAAGTCGATTAATATTTTTAAGGAGGAACATCGAGAACATAGAATTTAATACGTATAAGTATGAGGTGTTGCATTTAGGACGACACCTTCAGAGTGAATGGCAGGGCCCTCGGGAGTGTTGTGTTGTAGGGCAGATGGATCTAGGAGTGCAGGTCCATGCCCCCTGAATGTGACAGCAGAGGTACAGTAGATAGGATGGTAAAGAAGGCTTTTAGTACATGGGCCTTTATCATTCAGGGTATTGAGTATAGAAGTTGGGACTTTATGTTACAGGTGTACAAGGCATTGGTAAGGCCACGTTTGTTGAATTATGTTCAGTGTTTGTCACCCTGCTATGGAAAAGATGTGATTAAGATGGAAAGAGTGCAGAGAAGATATACAAGGATGTTGCCAGGACTCGAGGGCTTGAGCTGTAGGGTGATGTTGGACAGACTAGGATTTCATTCCTTGGAACATAGGAGGCTAAGGGGTAATCTTAGAGGTGTATAAGGTCATGAGTGGAATGAGCAGAGTCTTTTACCCCGAGTAGGTGATTAAGTATCATAGGACATAGGTTTAGGGTGTTGGGGGCAAGATTTAATAGGAACCCAAGGGGCAACTTTTTCACTTGGAGGGCGGTGCTTAAATGGATTAAGCTGCCAGAGACGATAGTTGAGGTAGGTACTATAATTGCATTTAAAAGACACTTGGACAGGTACGCAGATAAGAAACGTTCAGAGGGATGTGGGCCAAATGTGAGCAGATGCGACTAGCGTAGATGGGATATCTTGGTCAGTATGGACAAGTTGGGCCGAAGGGCTTGTTCTTGTGCTGTGCTGTTCGATGCGCTATCTATGCATCTTGAATCAGATGTTTGCCTCTATATCTCTGATTCTAAAATTATTCGATTGTCAAGGGAATCGCCTCAAATCAGTTAATAACGTGGGGGAATCCTGGCATCCAGCAAGCTTAATGAGTTGTTTGATCTATTCATGCTCCTATTTTTCCCCATTGAAAAAAACAATCAAGTTAGCAGACCTTGAGCAAAATGAGTTGGTATAATTTTCCCTGTGTGTGTTATAGTCTCGCTTTGTGCTTGAAGAATGTGATATCAATACCTGTTTTCTTGTGCTAGTTGAATGACTGTACCATTACCACCAAGCTCCATCAGTTCCTGGTTATTTTTCTATTAACAGATGGCCCTGACATATGGAAGGTAATTTTTACACATTGCTGACTTAAGGTACAATGCACAACAGTTGGTGTTGCTGCTTTGCTGGTTGATCCTGACCCTGGGTACGGTCAGGATGGGGTTTGTATATTCTTCCCGTGACCACTGTGGTTTCCTTCACCGACTCTGGTTTCCTGCCACATCCGAAAGGCATAGAACATAGAGACACGAGGAACTGCAGATGCTGGCATCTTGAGCAAAACACACAGTGCTGGAGTAACTCGGCCCATCAGGCAGCATCTGTGGAGGGAATGGATAGGTGACATTTGGTGTTGGGACCCTTCTTCAGTCTGATTCAAGATGCATAGATGGCTCTTTGAACAGTACAGCACATGAACAAGCCCCTCGGCTCACAGTGCCCGTACCAAACGTGATACCAAGCTAAACTAATCTCCTCTGCCAGTACATGATCCATATTTCTCCATTCCCACATATATGCTTGTAGGTTAATTGGCCATGGTAAATAACTAACTTTTGTAGGTTAATGACAAAAAGAATCAAGGGGAGTTGGTGGGCATGTATGATTTAGGTTGCTACATTGAAGGCAAATGGGACAAATGAGCTTTTTCCTTGGGATGAGGCAGAGATCAAATGGCCTGCTTAAGTAATATTATCAAATAGACAAAGGCTACCATGAAGTTATTCCATTAGATTAGGCTGAGCTCTTGCATACACGGTGAAGTCAATTAAATCCACGTAACTATCTCTAAATATAAGGTTTGTTGTCCACAAATTGGCAGCTCCAGTTGAGGATTGGGATTCTGAGAAAGGAGCAACGGGAATGAAATAATAGGATTGCAATGGACAAGGATCTACAATGGCTTGTAAGAACATAAGTAATAAGAGTATGTTTAAGCTAAATACAGCCTCGTCTGCAGATCCTTCACTTTCACTTGATCCCCTGAATCCTTTTTATTCAGAAGATGTCAGTCTCGTCCTTGAATATAATTAATAACTATAGGACAGGCAACAGGCTTCAAGTGGGGAATTCACAACCCAACACCAGCACTCCTCCCAGCACTGCAAAGTGGCATTTCTCTACGTTACTTCCAGGTACTTTCTCCCATCTCCACTAGCCACTCTTTTCATGGCAATCTACAGTTCAGTTACAGAAGATCTAGCACATTCAACCTAAACAGTCGTACCAAGCTGAGCAACTATTCACTTGCACAGGATATTTGATACATTGCACTGGGAGATCAGGATGTGGTATCCTCTGTTTTGAGGAAATAAAGATTGGATGCAGGGTATGTTCCTTCAGTCTGCAAGAGTGATCCAGAGCCTGTAGCGACTTTTAGTTTAGTTTAGAGATACAGTGCAGAAACAGGCCCTTCGGCCCACCGAGTCTGTGCCACCCTACGATCCCCGTACACAATACAATACAATACAATACAATTTATTTGTCATTTGAACCCCATTGAGGTTCAAACGAAATGTTGTTTCTGCAGTCATACACACAAGAAAGACCCAAGACACAATACAATTTACACAAACATCCATCACAGCGCATCTCCTCCTCGCTGTGATGGAAGGCAAAGACTTCTCTCTCCCCTGCACTTCCCATTCCCCTCCCGATGTCAGAGTCAAAGTCAAAGCCCCCGGCAGGCGATGGTAATTGTCCCGCGGCCATTAACGCCGTGCCGGGTGATGCAAGGCCGCGCTCCGGGTCTTGTTGTTGGAGCCCCCGGCGTGCGCTAGCAAAGTCCCGCAGCCATTCCAAGCCGCGCCGGGCGATGATGTAAGGCCCCGCTCCAGGTACACTTCAACCCCACAACTCGGGCGGGTGAAGTCGCCGTTGCGGAAGCCCCGAAAAGCGATCTCCCAGCAGGGACCCGCGGGCTCCCGGTGTCACTGTCCACCAGACCTGCGGTAAGCCTCCGAATCTCCGGGGTCGGGTCGCAGCTGAGCGCCACCACAGCTCCACCCACTCCGAACTCGGCCACTCGATGGTGAGTAGCACTAGTACTCTCCTACACATCAGGGACAATTTACAATTATTACTGAAGCCAATTAACCCACAAACATCGCATGGAAGCAGGCCCTTTGGTCCATCAAGTCCGCGTCAAGTACCCACTTACACAAATCTCTTTATTTTCCTTTTATACCCATACCCTAGGTGGCAGAGGTATCGCTGATGGAGCTGCTGCCTCACAGTGCAGGAGTCCCGGATTTGATCCTGATCTTGGCTGCTGTCTGTGTGGAATTTGCACATTCTCCCTGTGACCGTGTGGGTTTCCTCCGAGTGCTCTGGTTACCACCCACATCCCCAAGATGTGTGAACATATAGGCTAATTGCCCCCTGGTGTGTAGCGAGTGAATGGGAAATTTGGGATAACCGAGAACAAGTGTGAACAGATGATCGATGAACTGATGCGTGAACTTGGTAGGCCAAAGGGCCTGTTTCCGTGAACTAAGGGTTAAGGACAATTTATAGCAGCCAGTTCATCTATCAACCCGATGTGGGAGGACACCGAGGTATCTAAGGAAAACACACATGGTCACAGGGAGAATATGGAAACATCACGCAGACAGCATAACATATCAAGATCAAACCCAATTACCGAGAGGTGTGATAGAGGCTCTATCTGCTGTTCCTCTGTGCACTGTCTTCATTTCCACTGTGATGACCCAGAATCGAGGGAAGTTTTACTGATTGAAATCAATAAATCCACATGCAATCATGTTTTGAACCCAATAATGTGCCCTGTAAAGTCTCATAGATTTTTCAGTGTTTTGTCCCTCGATTATGAAGTCTGTGGTAATGTTCTGCACAGGACATCCCTAGGTTGCGACAGGGTTCTGTTCCTTTAAAACTTGGTAACGTGAACAGTTCTCGAGTCAACAATGTGGCCCTGAACCTAGTTCCCATACGGCAGAAGATGCCCACAGCCCCGCATCTGCTGGCAAATCCTTCCCACTGGACTCCCACACCCTCACTCGTACTTACACGTTGTACAAAAGTCAGGCTGGGGAGAACCTGTGAATACATTTGGCTATCCAGCTTAATATTAATATATAATATGATGTCATAGTAATAATATTAATATATGATGCAACTTGCCTAAATAATAAATGACATGTGAAATAATTTTAATATATTAAAATATAATATTATTTATAATTAATTAATAATAAATTAAGTGATCTACCTAGAAGGTCAAAGGCAACGATCGAATGGGTATGCCAACGCTTACAAATTTATTTCAAGTTGCAAAGTTGTTAGAAATTAGAAGCGACTTTTCATCATTGCCGCCATCATTGGATCTAAATCCTTGAGCTCCTTAACAACAGCAGCATCCCAATAACTTCACGAGGACAATTAGAGGTAAACAATAAATACTGACAACGAATGGATGATAAAAGTATTTACAAGCAAACTAGTTCTTTATTGCAGAAGTGGTCATGAGGAATAGGAGTAGGATTAGGCCATTCGGCCCATCAAGTCTATTCCGCCATTCAACCATGGCTGATCTATCACTCCCTCCTAACCCCATTCTCCTGCCTTCTCCCCATAACCTCTGACACCTGTGCTAATCAAGAATCTCTCTAGCTCTGCCTTAAAAATACCCACTGACGGCCTCCCCTGCCGTCCTGTGTCAAAGAATTCCACAGATTCACCACCCTCTGACAAAAGAAATGTCTCCTCATCACCTTCCTAAAAGAACGTCCTTTAATTCTGAGGCTATGACTTCTAGTTCTAGACTGGCCCACATTCATAATGGAAACATCCTCTCCACATCCACTCTATCCAAGTCTTTCACAATTCTGTATGTTTCAATGAGGTGCCCTCAGTGGTTCTCATTAAACTGCCGCTGTAATATAAAGGAATGCAAATCTGGTAATGATGTATTTTTGCAGATGAAATATTGGGAGGACTGAGGCAAGGCTAAGTGGAGTATTCATCTCTTGAATGATGTCAAGTCAACCTTGCTGTGAATTGTCCGCCCTCATGCTTAATCTGAAATGTAACTTTCATACTCAACATCTTTTAATATAATTCATGGAGACAGATGGCCCTTCATTCCACCAAATACTCATCAACCTTAAAGATCCATTTGCACTAATCCCATTTTTTTCCCTCCACATTCTACCACTCACCTAAACCTAACGGGGAATTTTACAGTCAGGAGTTACCTATAAACTCGCGTGTTCTTGATTTGTGGGAAGAAACTGCAGTGCCTAAGGAAAATATACTAGGGAGAGAGTACAAAATCCACAGACAGCACTAAAGTCTGGGAATGAAGCCAGATCACTTGAGCCTTCAGGCAGCAGCTCTGCCAGCTGCGTCGCTTTCAAACCATTACATTTAATATAACCAGTAGTTGAGAATTATTCACAGTTAAATTCCTTGGTGCGGCCTTAGCAATAGATAACTTAATTTATTGGATGAGCTTCTGCCCTGGTTTGTGCTTAATTCTGTATGCATTCTTATGTTCACCAAGCTAGAGAGTTTCAGGTTTTCCTTGCTTTGTGCTTGGCTATTTTTAAACCTTGTCTGAAGTCTTCTCGAGTTTCATTTCTTTTTCAGAATGATTAATGCTGACATTTTTTAGCTACTGTATTTTGTGGAATGGAAAAGTAGATTCCGCTGCATTAATCTTTAATAAGCTTGCATTAGTGGCACTGCTAATTTGTGGTAGCTGCCTTATGACTCAGCGGTGGTACCAGCATTAAGCTGTGCAAAGCAGTAAGCTCTTTTGAAAAGACCGTGGACAGTAATGAAATATATGGTTTCAATATCTTTCAACTAAGGGCAGCACAGAGGCGCAGCGGTAGTGTTGCTGCCTTACAGCACCAGAGACCCAGGTTCGATCCTGACCTCGGGTGTTGTCTGCGTGGAATTTGAACGTTCTCACTGTGACCGCGTGGGTTTCCTCCGAGTGTTACTGTTTTCTCCCACAGCTCAAAGACATGCAGATTTGTAGGTGATGATTAGTTTATGTAAATTGCCCCTAATGTGTAGGATGTGAGAGTGGAATAACATAGAACTGATGAATGGGTGATTGATAGGCTGACAAGCCTGTATCCATGCTGTACCTCTGTATCTAAGTCTGGTCCATAAACCTCTTGTCTGTGGCTGTTGCAATTCAAAATCAATTCACATTATATTTTGCAATGAGGGTGTGGAATTTTTGTATAAATGTGTATGATGGATTGTTATTGAAATATTTGGTACCAAAATGAAAACACAATGCTAGGTCAATGAGTAAAGAAGAAGAGCTTTATTGATTCAAGTCAAAATGAATGTTTTCAATTTAGATTCTCTGAATCCAAAGTATTTTTACAATATCAGTTTGCAATGTTTATTTGTCATGTGTTTAGATTTCCCAATTTTATCATTAAATATCTTTATTCCATTCTATCATGGACCTTCCCTTTTGTTCTCTCGTCTCCACCCTCCTTTCATTGCAATTGTTTCTCTCTCCAAACCTGTTTAAGAGCTTTTCAGGTCATCAACCTGAAATACAGGTTGCTACAGAAGGTACTTGAGGCCAGTTAATTGGCTATATTTAAGAGGGAGTTAGATGTGGCCCTTGTGGCTAATGGGATCAGGGGGTATGGAGAGAAGGCAGGTACAGGATACTGAGTTGGATGATCAGCCATGATCATATTGAATGGCGGTGCAGTCCCGTAGGGCCAAATGGCCTACTCCTGCACCTATTTTCTATGTCTATGTTTCAGGACCGAGGATAATCATTATTTGCAAACAACCAGTGGATTTTGCACTGTGCCCTTTTGATCCCTTGAGAATATATGTTTCATATTATTTCAGAGATTGAGGCGACATAGTCCCATCGCGTGCCAGCTCTTGGAATAATCCTATTGCTCCACTTATTTATTTGTATCCTATTCTTTCAACAGGGAGCGTTGAACAGACTCGCTCACTCACCGGTTCAGTGAAGCCGGCTGGCAGCTGCTCTCCCCGCCACGCCGGTTCTGTCCATTTCCGACTTATTAACAGTTTGGTTACAAGCATTTCTTAGAAGCTGTGTAGGATGCTGGTTTACACCGAAGATAGACACAAAATGCTGGAGTAAATCAGCGGGTCAGGCAGCATCTTTGGAGAAAAGGAAGAGGTGACAATTCGGCTTGAAACTCTTCAGACTGAGAGTCCGGGGGCGGGGAGAAGGAAACTAGAGGCATGAAAAGACTCAGATCAAATCAGAACCAGCACCGATGAACAAGGAAAGGTGGAGCCCACAATGGTCCATTGTTGACCGTGGAAGAGATGATAACACAGGGATATGTAGATGCAAACAGTGAAGCTTGCAGGGCGACTTGGGTGGGGGAGGGTCGGAGAGAGAGGGAGTGCAGGGGTTACTTGAAATTAGAGAAATCAGAAGCTGTACCCTGTCATAACCTTGAGGACTTGCTGTAAATAAATAATGTTACTTTTTGAAATGAAAGAGCATAGCATTTAAGATAAGAGGGGCAACTTTTCAACACAGGGTGTTGAATGCCTGGAACGTGCTGCTGGGGGTGGTGGTGAAGCCAGATACAATAGTGGCATTTAAAATATTTTTGCATAGGTGCATGGATAGGGAGGGATATGGATTATATGCAGGTCGATAAGAGATGATCTTGGCATCATGTTCAACACAGACATTATTGGCCGAAGGGCATGTGCTGTGCTATGTTTCACTGCTCCTGTGCTGCTCTGAATACCTCCCACTAACATTTGTCGAGTTGCCTGCTGGAGTGATATGAATGCAAGGGGAGCGAGTGGCAACGACAAACTATGTCGTTTAAGCCTAAAAATAAAAGTGCTGAAGTAACAGTATATTATCAACTGAATACCGTGCAAGATTGGCTTACAAAAAGCACAGCTTTCTTCCCACAACCTTAGTGACCCTGGTGCCAAGTGGTGGCTGCTATTCTGTTCAAGACTCTATTTTTATTCAAGGCATTCAAAGCAGTTTGAGGAATTGAACGCTCCCAGGCTGAGAATGAATATTAATCTGATGCTGCAAGAGAACTCGACAGGGCAAAATTGTGAACATATATTGTCGCTGGGTTCAGTAATTAAAGGAAGGCTGCATTGTACCTGGAAATATGGAGACTGATGTGGTCCACCTGGCCAGGTCACAGTCTGAAAAGACATGTAGTGCTACTTTACCTTGTACCCTTTGTGCTGTGCTTTGTTTTAAACCAGTCTTTGGCTTTGTTGATGATGGCTTTAATGCCAACTTAATAATGGCGTGGTTGCTGAGTGACACAGTTCTCCAACTTGCCAAATCACTCTTTTGTGTGTTTAACCATTGCCGGATCTCATCGATCCCCCCCCACCCCTCCCTTCCCCTGTCTAGCCGGCAGTTTTCAGTCATGCCCATGGCAGCGTTAGAGTTGTTGCATCACAGCCCCACAGAACCGGTTCGATCCTGACTGCGGGTGTTGTCTGTTTGTATGTTCACACTTGGACCGCGTGGGTTTTCTCCGGGAGCTCCGGTTCCCTCCCACATTCCAAAGACGTGTAGGTTAAATGGCTTCGGTAAGAATTGCAAGTTGTCCCTAGCGTGCAGGATGGTGCTAGTGTATGGGGATTGCTAGTCAGTGTAGACGGTGGGTTGAAGATCCTGTTCCACGCTGTATCTTTAAAGTAAACTAAACATCCTGCAAACCAAAGTAATAATATTTCTTTCTCTTTTTCCCCAAGGAATGTTAACCATAACAGACTTCATAAACATACTGCATAGATACTACAAGTCACCCATGGTGAGTACTCTCAAATTGTCAGCATTCAATTTTTGGGAGCGAGAATTAATAAATTCCATGAGAGAGTACAATCACAGTTGATTCACGTTCACTGGGGATGTCTGAATGAAATGTCTGAATGAAATTGGAACTGACCATGCAATAACACCAGTGGGGAGAAAACAGGCATGGAGAGCCATTTAATTAATTCACCCTCCATAACAACTTGCTACTTGCATATATATTGAGCTTTTGTTCTAGTGTTGGGCCCCAAGGTGCTTGACAGGGGAGTAAGCAGGGTAAGTGTTGGTATTCGGTGTCCTTGAACACAAACAACCAAAGGTTAAGGCACAGGTATGCTGAGCAATTAGAAAAATGGAATGAACATTGTATTCACTCATTTTAAGTAACTTTTACTAACACCCTCCCCTCCCCACTTGCCCCCTTTCCCCACCCTCGTTGTTTAATCAGTTCCACAGTTCCCCACATTGTATCTCTCTTGCGATCACATCTTCCCGGGTCAACGGTGGGAATACCAGGGCACTGCCCTCCCCGAGGTCATTTGTGGCCAGCCCTAATTGGTCCTGGTCTATTCTCGAATCCAGCTCTTCACCTCTGCCTCCTACTTTCAAGCTGAAGAAGGGTCCCGACCCGAAACGTCACCTATCCTTTTCCTGCAGAGATGCTGCCTGACCTGTTGAGTTACTCCAGCACGGTGTCTTATCTTTGGTACAAACCAGGCAATTCTACATTACGAAGTATGAAGTGACCAGGCAGACTATGACAGTAACAGAGAAACAGGAATAACAATACTAATCATAAATTCACAGAAATTTGTGATGCAGCAGTGCTATCATTGTGTCAGTGTCGATATTTAAATGACCTTCTTTAGACTTTAGAGATACAATGTGGAAGACGCACAGAATTGTACGTTAATTGGCTTTTGTAAATTGTAAAAATTGTCCCTAGTGTGTAGGATAGTGCTAGCGTATGAGGTGATCGGCCCGGACTCAGTGGACAAAAGGGCCTGTTTCCACGCTGTACCTCCTAAATCCAAAGGCACGCCACCTCCAGGCATCCACAACTTGCCTACACAGGGGGCAGACTAGTTACCCTGGAAGTTTGGGTTGCAAAAGAAACTGCAATTGCAAAATATTTTGTTTTGTGAGTCAACATTTGGTTATTAGCTCCGGGTGTCCTTGGCTATGTAATAAATGGAACTGAGATGTTGGGGTCAGCAATGCCGGTCAGGCTGCTGTTTCATTTTGAAGTATAAAGTTTAAAATGAAAAGTGCGTGACTTCCAAGCTGTGCAAGTTAATAACTCGTTATGGCACAATAAACCATCAGCCCATCAGATGCATGCCAGCTTCCCAACTGAGCTTAGTATTGTTTTTAGAGAACAGGCCTGTTGGTCCAGCATGGGAAACAGGCCTGTTGGTACCACTGAGTACCATGGCGACCAACGATCATGCCCGTACCACACAGTAGTTCCACTTGCATACAGTAGTACACACTACCCGGTCTCTGGTGGACGATGCTACAGCAAAGTCAATTAGCCGCTAAACCTGACACGACTTCCCTTATGGAATGTGAGAGGCCAAAACCGGACACGGCCAGAGAAAAAACAGTCACAGGAAGAATCCCGCACACTGTCACATGTTCTTGAAGCTTTCTGGAATAGTGCAACATGAAATTTCGAACTCCATGCATACAGTAGTCATGATCGAACCAACCCGGTCTCTGGTGCTATAAGGCAGCAACTCTACTGCTGTGCCACTGTGCCGCAAAGTCAATCAGTCCCTTTTCCCTCGTAACTATGCAAATTATACTTCTGTTTGCTTGGTCAGTCTGTTCTGTTGTCCCACAGTGACAGTGACCACTTTTCTACATGTTCTCTGCCACGTTTAAGAGCAAAGTTGATTGGAACCTTTGGGTATATTTTAGTAATAGATTATGATTTATATTTCCATTGTAGGTGCAAATTTATGAGCTGGAGGAGCACAAGATTGAATCATGGCGAGGTAAGAATGGAATCATTTGAATTGAATTGAATCCTTTATTTGTCATTCAGACCTTTCGGTCTGAACGAAATGTCGTTGCCTGCAGCCATACATGTAATAATAAACAACACACAATAAACACAAATTAACATCCACCACAGTGAGTTCACCAAGCACCTCCTCACTGTGATGGAGGCAAACGTCTTAGGGTTGCTGTCTCTTCCCTCCTCTTTTCCCTCTGCGCTGAGGCGATACCCCACCAGGCGATGGTAAGTCAGTCCCGCAGTTCAAGCTCTACGGCCCAGGGGTGGTCGAAGTTGCCGCCCTCCAGTCCAGCGGACGCAGCTGTTGCCACGGGAGCTCCGGAAAACAGGCATCAACCTGTGACCCGCGAGCTCCCGACGATGTCGTCCACTGGGCCCGCGGCCGAGCCCCGGATTCAGGTCGCCGTCCTTCGCCGCCAGAACGCCACCGGACAGCACCGTTCTCTGCCCCCGAACCGATTTATACCATTGTAGGGGCCTGGAGGAGCACCCCAGGTAAGAATGGAATCATTTGCGAATCCCATTCCAGAACCGTTTGCCGCAGCCCATGTAATAATAAACAACACCAATAAAACACAAATTAACATCCACCACAGTGAGTTCACCAAGCACCTCCTCACTGTGATGGAGGCAAAAGTCTTAGGGTTGCTGTCTCTTCCCTCCTCTTCTCCCTCTGCGCTGAGGCGATACCCCACTGGGCGATGGTAAGTCAGTCCCGCGGTTCAAGCTCTACGGCCCAGGGGTGGTCGAAGCTGCCGCCCTCCAGTCCAGCGGACACAGTTGTTGCCACGGGAGCTCCGGAAAACAGGCATCAACATGTGACCCGCGAGCTCCCGACGATGTCGTCCACTGGCCCGCGGCCGAGCCCTGGATTCAGGTCGCCGCTGCCAGAACGCCACCGGAGCACCGTCTCCGCCCTGCACCGGGCCGCCCCCATGGGAGCGCCATTCCAGCCCCGCACCGGGCCGCCCTCACAGGAGTGCCGTCCAGCCGGGAGCCGGGCCGCCCTCACAGGAGTGTCTCAGCCCCGCGCTGTCCACCGTCACCGGAGCACCGAGTCGTGCCGCTGCCCGAACGCCGCCGCAGCTCGAAGACGGCCAGCCTCGCGTTGATAAGTCCTGGCTGGCTCTACCTCCGGATCCTCGAGGTCGGTCGCAGGTTGGAGGCCACCAGCTCCGCCATTAGGCCTCAGCTCAGACGGGGGAAGAGAAGGGGGATACGACAAGAAAGTTGCATTCCCCCGAAGGGAGAGACAGAAAGCTCTGTCCCCCACCCCCCCCACCACACACACACACACACACACACACATAACACAACCTAATAACCAAATGTTTAACTGAACAATACAAAAAAAACACCACAAAAAAGTAAAAACAGACAGACTGCAGGCGAGCCGCAGCCGTTTCACAGCGCCGCCACTATTTTATTTCTGGCTTGCATTCAGTTTAAATGATACATCACCTGTAGGAGCCTTTGTTCATGGGTGAGCGAGGACAGTGATCTCTCTTTCCAAGCACAGGGTCATTTCGTTTTCAAATTTCAAAATAAACTTTATTCAAGTAATAAATATATACAATACAGCAACCATGCAAAAATTTAATGCGACATTCTCGGAGGCTATACAAACATTCAATACTGTTTACACAAATTACACCAATTTTATCCCCCACCCTTGCCACTCATGTGGCCCACTGGCGTGGAATCCCTTCCCTTATTTATGAAGGGCGACTCCACCACACCCTGCCCCCCATGTCCAGCAGCGGAAGGACCCTAGACTGTGGTTCTCCCACACAGAGCCTTGGCGTTGGCTGCACCAAGCTTCAGTGCGTCCCTCAGCACGTACTCCTGCAGTCTGCAGCGGGCCAGTCGGCAACATTCCCCGACGGACTTCTTGATCCGCTGGGAGGTCAACAACGCTCGGGAGACCAAAGAGCGTCTTTCACCGAGTTGATGACCTTACAGCAACGCTCAATGTCAGTCCCTGAATGCGTCCCTGGGAACAGTCCATAAATCACAGAGTCCTCTGACGGAACTGTTTGGAATAAATTGTGACAGGGACCCTTGCAAACCTGTCCAGACTGTCTTTGCAAATCCACACTCTGCAAAGAGGTGGGCAACTGTCTCCTCCCCAAAAGCACAGGGTCATTTCAGTCAGCTGTTGTGCTGCTATTAGCCTGCCTGAAATTTAAGGCAGTCCAGACAGACAAACATTTGCAGAGTTCACCTGTGAACCATAGGGACTGCTGCAGAACTGATTTAGAAACACATTTTTGCAAGCTAATTGATAAATTTAGTAATGGGCAGGCTTCACGATTGTTCTATGTGGCATTGTAAAGAAGCTATCAGATACAAACAAAATCATTTGTGGACCTAAAAAGGACATAAAATGCTGGAGTAATTCAGCAGGTCAAGCACATTCTCTGGAGAACATGGAGAGGTGACGTTTCATGTCGGGACCCTTCAGTCTGCCTGGATTAGAGGGTTTCAGCTACAGGGAGAGTTTTGATAGACTTATTGCTTCCTCTGGAACTTCGGATATTGAGGGGAGAATTGATAAAAGTATATAAAATTATTAGAGGCATGGGCAGGGCAGACAGAACCTTTTTCTTAGGGTGGAAATATCCAACAGAGGGCATGTTTATAGGGTGAGAGGGGGAAAGTTTAATGGAAATTTGTGAAGCAAAGTTTTTACACAGTGGGGGCCTGGAACGCATTGCCTGGGGTGGTGGTGGAGGCAGATACGACAGTGGCGTTTAAGTGGCTTTTGGATAGGCACATGAATATACAGGGAATAGAGGGACATGTTGAGGCAGAAGAGATCAGTTCAGCTTGGCATCATATTCAGCACAAACATTGTGGGCCAAAGGGCCTGTTCCTGTGATGTACTATGTTCTAGCACTTTGTGCCCTTTTGTACAAACCAGCTTCTGCAGTTCCTTGTTTCTAAACTCACTATTTATTTTATCCCTGTTTAAAAGAAACTTGCCACTTTCTTCATTTTTGAATTTCACTCACATTTGTCCTCTGTTTTTTTGACAAAGAAGCTGGAATCTTTCTAACCGTTGAGTAACTTCAGCAACTGCACTTTGCACGGAAGGCCTCAGTTATAATCCGCAGGTCGTCAACAGTTAATCTCTGACCTTGCCAGAGTAGTTAAACTCTAGTTACTTGTTTGAATGTAAAAACATTGCTTATTCTTGGAAGAACAGCATAGCATTGCTTTAAATGGCATGGTACGATCCTTCTGAAACCTACCCTTTCTCTGCATATGGGTGTGAGAATAAATACTTTCCATTTCTGAGTAGTTTCTTTTGCACAGATCATTGTTTTTATTTTCCTGCTGGTGAAGTGACTGTAATTGGGCATTTGTTTCCTCAAATAATATTGATGGGCGCCAGCGTTTGATATTAGCAATGGCAATATATACAGTACATGCAGTGGCTCGATTCACATTTCCATTTTCTTGAAGCAAAAATAAATTGCATAGGCGAGAGCAAGACTTCAGAGTCAACCTGGATGAGAAATAGAATGGCTTTAAGGGACTCCAGACTCCAGTCATACATCATTGGCAGCTGGTGTACATCAGCTAAAGGAAAGATGAAGCCAGGATACTTTCATGTGTAAGAAGGAACAGCAGATGCTGGTTTATACTGAAGATAGACACAAAATGCTGGAGTAGCTAAGCGGGGCAGGCAGCATCTCTGGAGAGAAGGAATGGGTGATGTTTCAGGTAGAGACCATTCTTCAGACAATTGCGACTTTGCTCATTGATGAAGATCAGTTAATTTAAAACCACTTTAGCTGTTTCGTTCAATATGTTTTTGGCTGCTATTTTGTTTGTGAGGAAATATCTTGGCATTTTCTTGGAGTTTTGAAATTGGGTTTGAATTCATTACTTTATCTCATCTGTAATTTTTCACAGTTAATGTGAATGGCATCACTTTGCCCTGCGACTTCCTGGACAGCATGGGAGATTTTATTGTCTTTACAATTGTACATCAATTCGCCTGCAAACAAAGAACTGAAATTTCCTCCAACTAAATAACACCAATTGCTGATGTATTCAACAAGTTAACAAGTTAACCCATTTCTACAAAGAAGGAAGCAGTAGTAAAAATTCAGCTTAACAATCTTTCAACAGGACTTTATTCCTTGGAGTGCAGGAGGCTGAGGGGTGATCTTATAGAGATGTATAAAATCACGTGGGGAATTGATAGTGTGAATGAACAGAATCTTTAACCCAGGGTAGGGTAATCAAGAACCAGAGGACATAAGCTGAAGGTGTGAGAGAAAAGATTTATTAGGACTTAATAGGAATAGGCAACATTTTTACACAGAAGGTGGTGGGTATATGAACGAGCTGCCAGAGGAGGTAGTTGAGGCAGATACTATAACACCATTTAAAAGATATTTGGACAGACACATGGATAGGAAAGGTTTAGAGGGATATGGGTCAAACATGTGCAGTTGGAACTAGCGTAGACACATTGCATGGACACGTTGGGCTGGGCAGCCTCTTTACGTGCTATATGACTCCATATTTCCATACAAGCTGATCTGAACTTTTATTTTCCTAAAGAATTTATGTGGATAAGAACTTGGACATTTTTTTATCAACTATAATGATTCAATGATACTTTTTTGTCACGTGTACTTGGGTCAAATGAAATTTGTTGTTGAAATATGAACTGAACGGCTTACATTAGGTAATTCCTTCAGCACTTTGTAAGATTGATTTTCACTGTATTGCTCCTTGTGAGCAGGTGCTGGTTGTACATTTATGAACAGATACTGTTTAAGCTGTTGAAACCCATGACATGTTTTGCAGTGGATCTGACAATTGCTTTGTTCTCTGTCTTCAGAGCTATATTTACAGGAAACATTCAAGCCTTTGGTGAACATAACACCAGATGCAAGGTATGTAGACCACCTGGCATAACTTGCCTCTTCAAAGTGGTTGGTTTTGTTTATCTTTGTCTATAAAACCTCTACGGCTGTACCTGATTCAGGTTAGTTTATTGTCATATACACCAGGGTGCAATGACACTTTGTGTCCACATGTAACTCCCAGAGTAAAACGTATACATATATACAACAATAAATACAGTGACAGGTGCATAATAACCGAATGCAAGATTGTAATGCAAAAAAACATAAGGACAACAACAGAATAACATGATGAGATCGAGTTAAGAATATGTGGCTTGGAAAGGTGGTGTGAATGAGGTGATTGGTTCATGTCCAATAGCAATGGGGAAGAAACTGTTCTTGTCTTATGTCCCTTCTCCCAGAGGGAGTGAAGGGAATGACCATCCTTGACGATACCTCCAGTCCTCCTGATGGACTGGATTGAGGATAAACTGGGCAGTGTCCACGGGAAGGGAAGGGCAATTGCCGTACCAGGCTGAGATAACCATAAGACGTAGGAGCAGAATTAGACCATTCCGCCCATCAAGACTGCTCGACATTCAATAATGGCTGATCTACTTTTCACTCTCAACCTCAGTCTCCTGCCTTCTCCCCGTAACTTTTGACGCCCTTCCTATTCAGTTTCCACCTTGAAAATACCCAATGTCTTTGCCTCCACAGCTGTATGTGGCAATTCCACAGATTCACCACCCTCTGTCTAAAGAAATTCCTCCTCACCTCTATTCTGAAGGTACATCCTTTTATTCTGAGGATGTGTCCGCGGGTGGCGCCATTGTGTCTGGCAGCCTCGCCAGCAGTCTGTCCGTCCTTTCACCCTTTTTGTTATTTTTAGTCTTTAAAAGTATGTTCCTTGAGGTTTCTTAGCCTTTTTTCATGTGGGGGAGGTGAGGAGGGGAAGGGGGAAACCGTTTTCCAGTCACTTCCTGGTCGGGATGTGTCTATTCTCCGAGCCGCATCTTCGCCCCCCCCCCCCCCCCCCCCCCCCCCCCCCCCCCCCCCCCTTTGTCTACCATCTGGATTGGCGCGGCCTTTCCTGCCGGAGCTCTTTCCTGCCGGAGACTGGCCAGAGCTTCAGCGGTGGAGCAGCACTGAATTACCATCGCGGAACGGGCGATGCCTTACCGGGATCACCATGTGGAGCTCCGGAGTGTTGGGCCAGCTGACTTTAACACCGTAGAGCTGTGGTCTGCGGAGCTTCCCGCCACGTGCAGTGCTGATTTTACCATCACGAAGTCCTGGGATCCTTTGCCGAGGGTTGCCAGTGTCGGAGCTCTGCCAGCTCGGCCTGTGGACTTCGGGAGCCGTGGTCTCCGGTAGGAAGCGACCGATTCGGAAACTCCAAGCCGCTGAGAGTGTCCTCCTGTTACGACGTCGGAGTTTCAGCATCCCGGCGAGAGGGCCTGAAACATTGGGCCGCCGTAGCGGCGATTGCAGAGGCCTCAGTAGGCCCAGACCACGGGTGAACAAAGAGGAAGATGACTGAACTTTATTGCCTTCCCTCACAGTGGGAAACGTTGATTCCGCTGTGTGGGGATGCTCATGTTAAACTCTATTGTGTATTGTGTTCTTTTTATTGTAAGGCTGTATGGTAACTCAAATCTCACTGTATTAACGCATGTGACAATAAATGTAACTTGAACTTGAACATGAACTTGCCCTCTGGTTCTAGATACACTCGTTACTGGAAACATCCTGTCAAAATATTTTCTGTAGTGCATTTGTAGAAGTGTGAGACAATCCTTGTGGACAGACCGAATGTTCTGAGAAACCTAAGAAAATAAAAGCATTGCACTGTCTTGATCAGCGCATGAGTGTGAAAGGGCAAAGTTAGGTTGCTGGTAATATGGATGCCTCAAACCTTGAAACTGGTGATCATCACTATAGTAGGATTGTGTTCACCTCCTTGCTTCCCTATGTCATACTGAACTCTTTTGTCTTGCTGAAGTTAAGGGCTAGGTTGTTGTTCTGACACCAATGCAAAAGGCTCCCAACCTTTTTTTCCTGTACATCATCTCATCATTAATGTTTATCCAGTCGTCAACAATGGTATCATTGGTGAGCTTGAAGAATGTTAGCATTGTACTTGGCCCCCCGGCATGGGTATACAGGGCGTAGAAGAAGGGACTGGGCACACAACCCTGCAGGCACACGTGTTGAGGGTCAGGGTGGAGGATACAGTGTGGAAACATGCCCTTCGGCCCATCGAGTCTATGCTGACCGTCGATCAACGTTACACTACTTCTATGTTATCCCACTTTTGCATCCTACACACAAGGGGCAATTTACAGAAGCCAGTCGTTAAATTTAGTTTAGGGATAGCGCAGAAGCATTCCCTTCGGTTCACTGAGTCAGCGCCGACCAGCGATCCCTGTACATTAGCCCGATTCTACACACTAGGGACAATTTACAATTTTTACCAAAGCTAATAACTCAGCGGGACAGGCAGCATCTCTGGAGAGAAAGAATGGGTGACGTTTCAGGCCGAGGACCTTATTCAGACCCAAGATGTCACCCATTCCTTCTCTCCAGAGATGCTGCCTGTCCCGCTGAGTTACTCCAGTATTTTGTCTCTATCTTCGGTGTAAACCAGCGTCTGCAGTTCCTCCCTACCCAGTTAACCTTCAAACCCGTTCGTCTTTGGAAATTTGGGAGGAAACCAGTGCACCCGGGGAAAACCCACGCGGTCACGGGGAGAATGTACAAAATGCATCCAGGCAGCTGTAGTCAGGATCAAACCTGGGTCTCTGGCGCTGCAAGGCAAGGCAGCAGCTACCGCTACACCACTGTGACAACCACTGTGACAATCTGCACTGTAGTTGCAAATGGAGGTCTTGGAGATCAAGGCAAGCGCAGGTGGACATGGAGAACTGCAACTGGTCCCTGTAAATCAGAATTGGCACGTAACTAGCCAAGATTGGAAGGGATGGAGGGGGATAAGCTGCTTGCCCGGTTGAACTTTGACTTTCGGGTTAGCTTTAGTGTGAGTACTCAGCCCCAAAAGCTGCTTATGAAGCGGAATTTTACGCTTAAATTCCCAAAGCCGGTTTTAAGACATTTTTCTCACTCCTCTTGACTCGCTCGCTAAGTTTTACAGCCTGCTTACCTCTTTGCTCCGTTCTGGTGAAAGGTTGATGACTGTTTTAATGCTCGCAGGTGAACTGCTAGGAATTAATCTTGTGAGCTTATAGGTACTCGCTCTAACTCTGAATTGCTATGATTAGTTGATCCTTTGAATCCCTTGGAATTAAAATTGTGTTGTATAGTTAATCACAGAAAGATAATGAAGCGGTGTGACAAGAGTATTATTGTCGCATGTGCCAAAAAAACAGAACAATGAAATTCTTAGTTGCAGCAGTACAACGGGTTTGTAACACAGTATTCAAGAGTTGCACAAGAAAAATCTCAATACGTTTAAAAACCCAACATTGTGCTAAAAACAAAACAAAGCCCAGAGTCTCTCTTGCAACCAAGGCAGTTCATCGTTTGGAGTTTAGTAGAATGTCTGGTTTCTGCAAACAGGGCACACAGTGCCAGATTTGTAACCATTTATGCTGTGTGAGAGTCAAGAAAGCTCATCAGCGCCTCTACTTCCTGAGAAGATTACGGAGAGTTGGTTTGTCAAGGAGGACTCTCTCTAACTTCTACAGGTGCACAGTAGAGAGCGTGCTGACCGGTTGCATCGTGGCTTGGTTCGGCAATTTGAGCGCCCTGCAGAGGAAAAGACTACAAAAAGTAGTAAACACTGCCCTGTCCATCATCGGCTCTGACCTTCCTTCCATCGAGGGGATTTATCGCAGTCGCTGCCTCAAAAAGGCTGACAGTATCATCAAAGACCCACACCATCCTGGCCACACACTCATCTCCCTGCTACCTTCAGGTAGAAGGTACAGGAGCATGAAGACTGCAACAACCAGGTTGAGGAATAGCTACTTCCCCACAGCCATCAGGCTATTAAACCTGGCTCGGACAAAACTCTGATTATTAATAACCCATTTTCTGTTATTTGCACTTTATCAGTTTATTTATTCATGTGTGTATATATTTATATTATGGTATATGGACACATTTAGCTGTTTTGTAGTAAATGCCTACTGTGTTCTGTGTGCTTAAGCAAAGCAAGAGTTTAATTGTCCTAAACAGGGACACATGACAATAAACTCACTTGAACTTGAACTTAAACTTGAGGAAGTTATGTGAAGCAATTATCTTCTGCACTAGTCTTGGGGTTATTGATTTATTGATTATTTTTTGTTTATACATTATCCATGTGTATTGTATTTATAAGCCTGTTATGCTGCTGCAAGTAAGAATTTCTTTGTTCCACTGTTGGTGAAAGGTTGATGATAATAATTAATTAAACACCTTTAACACCATAATAATGAAACACCTTTGACTCTTGATCTCAGCCGAACCATGTTAGGTGCTTGTTTGAATCATATTTTATCACAGAGACATCTAGTCAATCATCTTTTCCCATATTTGTGCTCAATTGTTCAGAAGCCATGAGGTCCTGATGCAAGGAGCAAGAGTGATCCAACAGCTGAGATTTCTTGCTTTGCCACCAACATGATGTGCTGCTAACACCATTTTCAATCTTGGTTCTTTCAGCCTCTTCGATGCAGTATATTCGCTCATTAAGAACAAAATTCATCGGTTGCCCGTCATCGATCCCGTCAGTGGAAATGCACTTTATATCCTCACTCACAAAAGAATTCTAAAGTTTTTGCAGCTTTTTGTAAGTACCTTCTGAAACGTCATCAGTCATAATTCCTAATCTGAGGAAGGACATTGTTGCCATAGAGGGAGTACAGAGAAGGTTCACCAGACTGATTCCTGGGATGTCAGGACTTTCATATGAAGAAAGACTGGATAAACTCGGCTTGTACTCGCTAGAATTTAGAAGATTGAGGAAAGATCTTATAGAAACTTACAAAATTCTTAAGGGGTTGGACAGGCTAGATGCAGGAAGATTGTTCCCGATGTTGGGGAAGTCCAGAACAAGGGGTCACAGTTTAAGGATAAAGGGGAAATCTTTTAGGACTGAGATGAGAAAAACATTTTTCACACAGAGAGTGGTGAATCTGTGGAATTCTCTGCCACAGAATGTAGTTGAGGCCAGTTCATTGGCTATATTCAAGAGGGAGTTAGATGTGGCCCTTGTGGCTAAAGGGATCAGGGGGTATGGAGAGAAGGCAGGTACAGGATACTGAGTTGGATGATCAGCCATGATCATATTGAATGGCGGTGCAGGCTCGAAGGGCCGAATGCCCTACTCCTGCACCTAATTTCTATGTTTCTATATGGACATCAGTGCATAAATAAAAAAATGTTTGCCCCCAAGCATTTGTACATTCATTAACATTGTTGCACACAGCATTGATGCATAAATAGATTTTCAAATCATACTTCAATGGTGTTTTTATGTTCCAGTTGTAAATAACGTTATTTTTGTGCTCCAGAGATTTGACATGTTAAGAGGATTATCCTAATCCTCTCCATGTCGGGATTCCTGTTTTGATATTTATTTTATCATCTACAAATTACTTTTCACGGACTATTTTTACTTTACTGTGCTACATGGCCAGGGATTTCAGAAGACCACCAGAAATCAGATGTTTGATTTTTATTTTGCTGTATTTTTGGTTGTCCTTGTGCAGGATGTGGTGTTGAGCCATGGTCTTCAGCTATTGGGTCTTTCGCCTTGTAGGCATCACAGATACAACTGTGGAATTTTCTGAAGTGCACCGTTGAAAGATGACTATCCAAAAAGCCAAAATAAATTCTCTATATATTTGCTTATTTCGTCTCTTAGCAGGAGGCTTGAAATAAACTGGAATCTTAAGCAAAACACACAGTGCCGGAGGAACTAAGTGGGTCGGGCCGCATCTGTGGAAGGAATGGAGAGATAATATTCAAACTGATAGGAATGGGGGAATAAAATTGGAAAAGAGAGAAGGGGTCGGGACAAAGCCTGGCAAATGATAGGTGGAAACAGGTAAAAGTAGGGGGGGGGGGTTTGATTGGCAGATTGTAAGTAACAATGGCTAGCGATGAGAAGGAGACAAAAGGTATTAGATAAGGTGATAGGAGAAGTTAAATGTAAAAATTGGGAGAGGGATAAAAGTGGAAACAGGGGAGATAACGGAAATGGGAGATGAGGAGAGGATAGAAGGAATGGAAAGAAGCAGGGTGACTGTGTTGAACGGGGAGGGAAATAAAACCACCCCTATCCCTCTTTCCCCTGCCCCACCCTAGCCTAGTGCAAACACACTTCTTGCACCATCTCTCCCCCCCCCCGTGGCCTTGCTGCGTTACCACCCAACTCATCTTCAACCATGTCCCCAGACCCCTCCGTCCATATTCTTCCTTCCAGCTTTACACTTCACTCCTCTCCTTATCTGACCCCCTTTTTGCTCTTTTTCACCTCTAGCCTTTGTCACTTACTCCACCCATCTGCCAATCAACCCCAACCCCACTCGCTCCCCTCATCTGTATCCACTTGCCAGGCTTTATCCTGACTCCACCTCCCTTTATCTGCTTTCTCCATCCACACTGCAACCAGTGTGAAGAAGGGTCCCGACCCGAAACGTTCCTCTGTCCATACCCACCACAGAGGCTGCCGGCCACACTGAGTTACTCCAGTACTTTGTGTTTTGGCTTGAAATAAGTAAATGTTAACACACTTGGTAGGAGCATGGTCGTGCAGCGGTTGAGTTGCTGCCTTACAGCGCCAGAGACCTGGATTTGATCCTGACCACAGGTTCTGTCCGTGCGGAGTTTGTACGTTCTCCCTGTACCCGTGTGGGTTTTCTCCGAGTGCTCCGGTTTCCTCCCACACTTCAAAGACGTACGGGTTTGTAGCTTAATTGGCTTTGGTTGTAAATGATCGTTAGTATGTAGCATCGTGCTAGTGTACGGGATGATCGTTGGTCGGCGTGGCCTGAAGGGCTTGTTGCTGTGCTTTCACTCTAAACTAAACTAATCTGTGTGGCTCATGATTTGGCACACCTGTGGAATGAGCATTGAAACAGAAACAAATGTTGAGGCCGTAACATTTTCTTTCATTCCTCCGCAGGTCTCTGAGATGCCAAAGCCTGCCTTTATGAAGAAAACACTGGAGGAACTTGGAATAGGAACATACCTTAATATTGCCTTCATCCATCCAAACACTCCTATTATAAAAGCCCTAAGTATATTTGTGGACAGGAGAGTTTCTGCATTGCCTGTCGTGGATGAGTCAGGTTGGTGTTTGATCTTTCTCTAACTTTTAGCTTTGCTGATGATGAAAGTCATGGCGAATTAAAGTGGAATTTGTAGTCGTAGATCAACAAGTTATTCTGTAGAAAAGCAAAATATTACAGATGTTTAGTTTAGTTTAATGTCACGTGTACTGAGGTACAGTGAAAAGCGTTTGTCAGTGGAAAGACAATACATGATTACAATTGGGCCATTCACAGTGTACAGATCATGATAAAGGGAATAACGTTTAGTTCCAGTAAAGTCCAATTAAAGATAATCCAAGGATTTCCAATGAGGTGGATGGTAATTCAGGACCGCTCTCTAGTTGTTGAAAGAATGATTCAGTTGCCTGATAACAGCCTCATAGAAGTTCCAAGTCAGGAAATGTGGGGAGAGAAACAGCGCTAACGATTCAGGCTGATGGCCTTTCATTTGAACTGGTGGTTATGATGAAAGGTCCCAACCCAAAACGTCACCTATCCATTTTCTCCAGAGGTGCTGCCTGACCTGCTGTTACTCCCATTCATCAGACTGAAAGATAGAGAAGGCCAGAACAAAACAGGGCTGGCGAAAGCTCTGGCTTCCATCTTTCAGTTTGATGAAGGGTTCCGACCCAAAACATCACCTACCCCGTGCTCCAGAGAAGCTGCCTGACCCGCTGAGTTACTCCAACATTTTGTGCCTATCTTCGGTATAAACCAGCATCTGCAGTTCCTTCTCACACAAATGATGGGTGGATACAGGTGAGAGGAGGGTGAGAGTAGAGACGAGGGATAGAGATAAATAGAAGACATACGGGTGTCAGATAAAGAAAGGGGAGGAGTGAAATGTCAAGCCAGAGGGAGTGATATGGGTGGCAGGGGAAAGAGGAGAGAGGAAAATGGGAGACTTAGAATATTAAGTGAGAATAGATTCTGTCACCCCACTGATGCTGTCACAGTTGATCAGGCTGTGATGTCGCCAGGTGGCTGTACTCCCTGCTTTGGTTTTGTTGAAAGACTGGAGCCTAATGCTATCGGCTCCAGCACAATCTTGACTTTAGACTTTTAGAGATACAGCGCGGAAACAGGCCCTTCAGCCACCGAGTCTGTGCCGACCAGCGATCACCCCGTACACTAACATTATCCTACGCGCTAGCGACAATTTAAATTTTTTACCAATTAACCTACAAAACCATACCTCTGGAGGAAACTGGAGCACCTGGAGGAGAGCCATGTGGTCACAGGGAGACCATACAGACAGCACCTATAGTCAAGATGGAACCCAGGTTTCTGGCGCTGTAAGGCAGCAACTCTACCCCTGCGCCACTGTGCCGGCCACTCATTTGCTTGTGAGTCTAGTACAGGAGTGGAATAAGATCATCATAGTCTACACTGTTTGGCATCAGGCACGATATTTATCATGCTGAGTTGTTGAGGTCAAATTAAACTCTTCTTCAATATCATTGTAAAGAATCACTTGTGTCTGGCACGAGGAGAGGGACCTTGACCTGGAATGTTTTGATAGAATATTATTTATTTTTGTCAGTCTCCTATCATATTGCTTCAAATATAAATGATTTCACACACACGATGGTGGTTTCACACAGAGGGCGGTGGGAATTTAAACAAGCAGCCAGAGGTGGTAATTAAGGCAGGTACTAGAACAACATTTAGTTTAGAGTTTAGTTTAGTTTAGAGATACAGTGTGGAAACAGGCCCTTCGGCCCACTGAGTCCGTGCCGACCAGCAATCACCCATACATTGGGTCTATCCTACAGTCTAGGGACAATTTCTAGAAGCCAATTAACCTACCAACCAGCACGTCTTTGGGATATGGGAGGAAACTGGAGTACCCGGAGAAAAGCACGCTGTCACAGGGAGAACGTACGAACTCCACACAGACAGCACCCGGCCAGGTGGGACCAGTGTCAATCAGGCATCTTGGTTGGCTTGGAAAGTTGGGCTGAAAGACCTGTTTCCATGCTACATGACCCTATATCTCCTGTATAAAGCAAAGAAAGTGAATTTAACTCAAAACTTTGATTGGTACAGGTAACATTAATAAACGTGCACATTTAAAGATTCAAGATTTAAAAAAAATGAAAATTCATACAAATATGTGCGTTTGTATGTTGAGTATGTTGAGTTGATTTGTTTAGTTTATTGATACAGTGCAAAGCTTTTGTTGCATGCTAACCAGTCAGCGGAAAGATAATACATTATTACAATTGAGCCATCCACAGTATACAGATACATGATCAAGGGAATAACGTAAATAATGTATAGTCCAATCAAAGGTAGTCTGAGGGTCATTAATGATGTAGATAGGACTGCTCGCTAGTTGTTGGTAGGATAGTTCAGTTGCCTGATAACTGTTGGGAAGAAACTCCATGAATCTGGAGGTGAGCGTTAATTGTCGTCTATAAATTGCCTCTACTGTGTCAGGAGTGGATGCGAAAGTGGTCTAACATAGAACTCGAGTCAACGGGTAATCGATGGTTAGCATGGACTTGGTGGGCCGAAGGGTCTGTTTCTATGCTGTATCTTTCAATCAATCAATCAATTTTAAAAAATCACTAAAGACATTTTGAGCAATTGATTGGAAGACGATTTCTTGATAGGGGAGATAAAAACATGAATATTTCAACTCTGCTTGGATAAATTTCCTGAAGAATGTTGGTGAAAAATTAAAACTTTTGTTCAGTGTGCTAGAGACGTGATTATTCAAATGTAAATTGTTTTTAATAATTGGTTGACCATGATTTAAGATCTTTGTTTGCCCATAATACTTTGCATCATTTGAAAACAGATTAATAGTTCATTCGACTGGACATCCTGCTGCTTCAACTCCAAATATTTGTGTAGCCACAGTAAGAATTTGACTTGTATTTAGTCAAATAACCTGCTATGAGTCACTAAGTGAAGGCTGGTTGATCCCTTCCAAATAAGCAATTATCTTGGGTAATGCTCAGAATCAATGCTGATTTGTTTTCATCCCAGTATTGAGGTAAAACATAGAACAGTATAGCGTAGGTACCGGCCCTTCGGCCCACAATGCCTGTGCTAAACATGATGCCAAGATAAACCAACCTCAATTTCCTGCACATGATCCATATCCCTGGATTTCCTCAGATGGACACAAAATGCTGGAGTAACTCAGTGGTTCAGGCAAAAAGGATGGGTGACATTTTGGGTCAGAAGTCTTCTTGAGACGAAGAAGGGTTCTGACCCAAAACGTCGCCTATTCTTTTTCTCCAGTGATGCTACCTGACCCACTGAGTTAGTCCAGCATTTTGTGTCAATCTTTGATATAAAACACCATCTGCAGTTTATTCCCTCCATTTCCTCATATCTGTGTGCCTACCTAAAAGCCTCTTAAATTAATTGTATCTGCCTGCATCACCACTGCTTCCGTGCACCTACCCCACTCTGTGTAATAAAGCTTGCCCTGCACACCTTTAAACGTTGCCTCTCTCAACTCAAAGCTACACCCTCTAGTCTTTTAACATTTCCACCCTGGGGAACAAGGTTTTCACTGTCTACCCTATTGACCCCTCTCATAGTTTTATATACTTCTATCAGGTCTTCTTTTAACCCCGGGCATTCCAGAGAAAGCAACCCGAGTTTGTTCAATCTGTCTTTGTAGATAATACTCCCTAATCCGGACAGCATTCTGATAAAGATAGGCACAGAGTGCTGGAGTAACTCAGCAGGTCAGGCAGCATCTCCAGAGAAAAAGAATGGGTGACTTTTTGAGTCGGGACTCTTCTTTAGACGCGAAGAGAAACACCATCCATCCTTTTTCGCCAGAGTTGCTGCCTGACCTGCTGAGTTACTCTGGCATTTTGTGTGTTTTTTTTTTAAACCAGCATCTGCAGTTCCTTTTTTTTTTTTTTTTTTTAACATTCTGGTAAACCTCATCTAACCCTCTCCAAAGGTTCCGCATCGTTCCTGTAATGGGCGAACTAGAAATGCTCACAATACTCCCAAGTGCAGTCTAAGCAAAGTCTTACAGAGCTGCGTCTTGACTTCCTGGCTCTCCCATTCAGTGAAGGCAACATACCATACGCGTTCCTAACAGTGGGACATGCAGACTCTGCCACGCGTGGGGCAGGAGCTGGCAAGGAGGGTTAATTCTGAGGTGGCACACTCCTGTCATTTTCACTGACCTTCCACACGGGGCTGGATGTTCTTCCACTATTTGGAGTAGTCATTGACACGAATTCTCGGCATCGGTTTGGGTGTTGGATTTTTTCCCAAGTAAGTTTTGAACACCTCCTTGAATCTATCTCTGTGTCCGTCTGTTAATCACTGCCCATGATAGAGATTGGAACCGAGGCCCAGTTTCAGGCAACAGCTTTCCGATAAGCAATTCACTATAATGGTGCATCCTCTCCAGTCCAACACTCCAGCATTGAGGCCTTAATTACGTGAGACGGGCATAACTTCTATGGGAATCAGAAGAGGCATTTGAGCTTCCATATCAAGCTAAACAGTGCCTGAAACAAACGTAATCTATCCAACATAGACTATTGACACTTACGTTTTAGTGCCCTTTAAAACTACAGATGTATCTGTTGATTACATCTATTTACAGTTAGAATTAGTTTGAATGACATAACTAACTGCTCTATGTGCAACAAAAGCATCTTAAAGAATGAGGGACTTAAACTGTATAGTGGATCTGTACTTGGTAATTTTGAATAGGCAAATGAGAAATCTGTGGTCTTGGCATTGAGCATTGCAACTAATTTTTCTTTTTCTTTTACAGGGAAGGTTGTAGATATTTATTCCAAATTTGATGTTATAGTAAGTACAGATTAAATTCCTGCGTGTATCTTTAACTGCAGCCATTAATCATGTCATTATGAACATAATTAGCCAGTCATATTGACTGCAATACATTGTCAGGCAATACATGACCTTAGTTCTGACTTTAAATGTAACAGTCACAGTGTAATAAGCCTGCAATCTTTATCAGTTAGGGGTGGCTCATGTAGTTTGCCTGGTATCCGTGATGATATCTGAGCTGTTGATTAAATAATATTACTCAATATATTGCAAAAGTCATATGCGGTGGCTTCGTTTAGTCAGACCCAAGCTATACTTACAAAATTGTGCGTTTCCTCCGGGTGCTCTGGTTAACTGGCCACTATAACATTGCCCCTGGTGTGTAAGGAGTGGATGCAAAAGTGGGATAACATAGAACTAGTGTGAACTGGTGATTGATGGTAAGTGTGGGCTTGGTGGGCCGAAGAACCTGCTTCCACGCTGTATCAATCAATCAATCAACAATCCACATTCTCAGTTTCAGTCATCCCGCTAAAAAAATGTAGAACAAGATTACCAAAATACAAGCTAATTCGCTCAAAAATCCAGACACTTGGATGACCAGTATTGAAAAGAGGAAATAAACATGCTGGATATCTGTAATAAAAACAGCACTTGCACAGAGGCGCAGCTGCCTTACAGCACCAACGACCTGAGTTCAATCCTTCCTGTGGGTATTATCTGTACAGAGTTTGTACGTTCTCCCCGTGACCGACCGGGTGGGTTTTCCCCGGGTGCTCCAGTTTCCTCTCATACTCCAAAGACACACAGGTTTGTAGGTTAATTTGGCTTTGATAAAAATTGTAAATTGTCCCCAGTGTGAAGGATAGTGTTGGTGTACGGGGATCGCTGGTCGGCATGGACTCGGGGGGCCAAAGGGCCTGTTTCCACGCTGCATCTCTAAACTAAACTAAACAATCAGTGTGTCAAACAGGTTCCATTCGAATGGAAGATCATTAACCTGAAACAGTTTGCATTTGTTTCCACGAATACGTTCTGGCCTCCCTGGGTACATCACTCCAGCATTATGGCTATTCGACTAATGGAAACTCACCAAGGCACAATTGCAGATCACCACCCAAACAATTTGAGATGCGGAACATCTCCACTTCAGAACCATTGATGCCGACTGAGGCATCTACACCTGAGGTTGATGACCAGCTCCCTTGTTTTGCTGACATTGAGTGCGAGGTTGTCAATTGACACCATGCTCCAAAGCTGGGAACCTCGATTCCCTACTCCATCTCATCATGGTTCCAGATCTGGCCGGCTACGTTGGTGTCATGTGCACACTTGTAAATGAGAGCAGAACTTAGATGTACAGTCCTCAGTGTTATGGAGTTTACTAAGTGGCTGACTACTGGTATTGAGAATTATCATGGACGATGTTTTGTCACCTCTCCTTGCTGGTGGCTATCAGGGGAAGGTATTAGGAAGCCAAGCATCCAGTTGGACTGGAGTGTTGCTGAGTCTGGTTGAAATGATGGTGTTGAAGGCAGAGCTCATAGTTAATAGCTCAGGAGCTTCTTAAATGTTATTAGGATTCAAAGAAATGAAATCTCGTCCTACACACTACTAACATGGCGAGTAGATGCTTGGGGAATTGAGAGGTGTCTTGAAGTCTATGTGTCAGTAAGTAGAAAACCATACATCTAAAGCAAAGATAGGTGTCAAAGTTAATTAACTGTGTCAACCATTAAATAAAGAAACAAAGTTGATCACTTCTCTAAGCTAGAAGTGTGACGAAGAGTTCCAACCCGAAATGGCACCATCCTTTTTCCCCAGAGATGCTGCCTGAGCCGTTAAATTACTCCAGCACTTTGTGTCTATCTTCGGTATAAATCAGCATCTGCAGTTCCACCCCACGCATTTTGTCTGCTTCACTGCAAAATCTCCTCAATGCATGCCAATTTTGAAGACGTTCCCCTCTCTCTGATCCTCACTCATTGCTCCCCCTCTTTGATTCCTACTGCTTTCCTACTTTACGACAGTCTGAAGAAGGGTCTCGACCTGAAATGTCACCCATCCTATTTCTCCAGAGATGCTGCCTGACCCACTGAGTTACTCCAGCACATTGCGTCTCTCTTCTTTATAATTTCATCACTGTGTTGCCTTGTGCCTGCTTGTAACTATGTGGAGTAGAATAGTCATTGGTCTTTTAGCATCTCAAATATAAAATACTAATGAGTTTAGCAACAGGAGCACATTCTAGTAAACTCGTAGTCTTAGCACTGAAGTTGCAGGAAAAAAAATGTTTTCTATTTAAATGATTTAATCTGAGTTATTAGTATTTTAAAAATTACACAGAAGTCGTTTCAAATTAGTTGAGTGCAGACACGCGATGGGAATGAACAGATCTCGAACTCCCTTGACTTCTTTACTGATTGCATTTGCTAAGTAACGTTCGGAATTTGCTTTGAAGAACATTAGTTTAGTTTATTATTGTCACGTGTGCCGAAGTACAGTGAAAAGCTTTCTTGTTACGTGCTATCCAGTCAACAAAAAGGCTATAAATTATTGCAATCAAGCTGTCCACAGTGTACAGATACAGGATAACGGGTAAATAGTGCACCTTTCCCAAGGTACTTTGATGATTAATGTGATCAGTGATTTTCAGAAACATGACCGCATGTGTGCAATGTATTTTTTGTCGAAATGTTAAAATAGTTCAAATGTTTGCATTTCTTTCCACCTCCCTCTCATCACACCCACCACAGCAACCACACTCACTACTGTTAGCTTGATTATAGATTAGTACGGGTGTCAGGGGTTATGGGGAAAAGGCAGGAGAATAGGGTTAGATGGGAGAGATAGATCAGCCTGACTTGATGGGCCGAATGTCCTAATTCTGCTCCTATCACTTATGAACATGAATAGATCAGTGTATTTGTTTAGTTTAGTTTAGAGATGCAACATGGAAGCAGGCCCTTTGTCCCACCAAGTCTGTGCCGACCCGATCCCCTATCCTGCACACTAGGGACAATTTACAGAAGCCAAATTAACCTACAAACCTGTATATCTTTGGAGTGTGGGAGGAAACTGGAGCACCTGGGGAAAACCCATGTGGTCACAGGGAGAACAAACAAACTCCGTGCAGGCAACACCTGTAGTCAGGATGGAACCCGGGTCTCTGGCGCTGTAAGGCAGCAACTCTACCGGTGCACCACCGTGCCACACTGAACATCATGACTGTGCAATTGATTAGTGGTGAGCAGTGTCATAGCCAACACAGCGACTGTGTCCAATGATTTGACTAAATTCCTCAACAGGCTGCTGTGATGAAAGACTTGGTGAACATTGATAACATAGTTAAAGTTCTTAGGAAGTAGACATTTGGGATAAAGTTAACATTTTGGAATATGATGTGTGAGTAATTTCAATGTTATGGGGAGCAAGCTTGGGAAGTAAAAAGGAGTGAATGTGGAGGCTTAATTAAAGCAGATCCATAACTTCAGCACTGTATCACCCAACAACAAAGGCATGAAAAGCAAATCTTGATCAATGTCATCTAGCACTTCCTTTATTCATATTGACCTTAATTCCTTCAGGCATTTGATTATCTGGGGAGTTTTAGATGGTTATTTATTTCTACATTTAAAATTGCAAGTCACATTCCAGTTACTGATAAATAAAATTCCAGTTTGTTTTGATCTGCTAAGCATTTCTTTATTTTCTTTATTTTCAAATGATCTCACCCCAAGACTAAATTGACCAAATTAAGAGAAAAGTTAAAGCCGTTATTGAAAAGATCTAAATATAAACCAGCTGCAATTTCATGAGCTTTCATTTTTTTGAAAGCAAGATAAAGATATAAACATTGCATGTTAATGGAGTTTTGTTTCCCCCCCCTTGCTCAGAATCTTGCTGCTGAAAAGACCTACAATAACCTGGACATCACCGTAACCCAGGCACTGCGGCACCGCTCACAGTATTTTGAGGGGGTGGTGAAGTGTCACAGGCTGGAGACACTGGAGACAACGGTGGACAGAATAGTTAAAGCTGAGGTAAAGGCGTGGTTTGTGCAGCATTCACCGAGGAAACCTCCACACGTCCGTGCTGTTGCATTGCATGCAAGCCTGCTCCAGGTTTACACCAAAGAGAGACACAAAATGCTGGAGTACTCAACTGGTCAGGCAGTATCTCTGGAGAATATAAATAGGTGACGTTTTAGGTCGGGACCCTGCTTCAGACTGATGGTGGGGAGGTGAGAAAAATAGCAAATAGAGAGGAGGGGCAGGACAGAGCATACCAGTAATACAGACGAGGGGGTTATTTGCCTATCAAATAACTCTCTTTATCAAATATTTTTACCTATCAAATATGTATTTATTACCTATATATTTGCCTATCAAATAATCACCTTGCCTGTCTTCACCTATTATCGGCCATGCCCTGTCCTGCCCCTTCTCTCTCTCATCTTTGATTCCCGCACCTTGTACCTTGTACTTTCCGAAGAGTCCACCAGGGACTATACTGGAAGTTGGACAATTTTATACCGGACAATTTCTTTTTAAACATTTTTATCAAGCCAATTAACCTACAAACCTGTACATCTTTGGAATGTGGGAGGAAACATTCTTGGAAAAATACCACGCAGGTCAGGGGAGAACGTACAAACTCCGTACAGACAGCGCCCGTAGTCGGGATCGAACCCGGGTCTCCAGTGCTGCATTTTGCTGTAAGGCAGCAACTCTATCGCAGCGCCACCGATGACTGTTCCTTTACACTACAATCGGTCTGAAGAAAGGTCCCGACCTGAAACGTCACTTACCCGTGTTCTCTAGGGATGCTGTCTGACCTGCTTATTTGCTCCAGCACTTTGTGTCTACATTTGCTCAGTTGATTGTTTTTTTTTCCTCCAAATGCACTAATTACTCAAGTGGCGAAGAATGTCGTAGTGAGCAGTATAGTCTTCCCCACCCCCACCCCTCTCCACCTGTCATGTCACATTCTTGAAGCCCAGAGTGTGTGCGTTTTAAACATGGAAACATGGAATGTGTCTGGTTTGATTTTATGCAGGAACCAGACAACCATGCAGAATATGTTTAATGTGTGGCACCATAATTCATAACTTATGCATAGATTCATTAAAGGCGGCGCAGTGGAACTGTGGTAGAGTTGCTGCCGTACAGCACCAGAGACCCGGGTTCGATCCTGACCTTGGGTGCTGCCTGTACGGAATTTGTACGCTCTCCTGACCACGTGGGTTTTCTCCGGCTGTTCCGGTTTCGTCTTACACTCCAAAGACGTGCAGGTTTGTAGGTTAATTGGCTTCTGTGAATTGTCCCTAGTATGTAGGATAGAACTGGTGTATGGAAATCACTGGTTGGCGTGGGTTCGATGGGCCAAATGGCCTGTTTCCAATCACTAGCTCATTTTTTAAACTGAATTAGGCAACATTTGCATAACACCAAAAATTACTTGTTGACAGCAACAAAAGTGTGTTCTGGGGGTTCCAGGAGCTTCTAAACATTGCTGTGTGTTGTCCTCTCTTGAACCTTCTCCCTCATTAATTCTATTCGATTCTCAGGCTCTCTCTGTTTGACCCATCTTTGTTACAATAACAAATACGTTTAAGACCTTTGGAAATGATTTTTGTTTCACTGGAACCTGAGCCTTTGCCTAATCGTTTTGGGCGCTGTTGTCCTGGTAACTGGATTACATAGTGAAAAGTATTTTAATAAAACAAACTCTAGTGTATTTGCTGCAAACACCCTTCGCTTTCCTGCTTTCAGGTTCATCGGCTGGTGGTGGTTGATGAGAAAGAAAGTATTGTGGGAATCGTCTCGTTGTCTGACATTCTGCAGGCTCTTGTGCTCACGCCAGCAGGTATAGATGCGCAATATTCCTAATATCCTGGAGTCTGACCACTGACCCCTTCCTCTAAGCACTCAGGTAGGGTACACACCACAGCATGTTGTACTCACTAGTCTTGCTGAATCAATGTTGGCTGCTGAAATCCCTTTGCTGCCTTGCTGGTTAATTTAAACAGCCATTGGCATGACCAAAATGTAGCTGCTCTTTGCCTGTACGGTTTTGTTTTGCTAGCAGAGTGGAGATCAGAATTAAATGGGTAACTTGGTGGAGGGGGGGGAGGGGGGGGGGGGTTGAGACACCAAAGTCCAGCCTCCATGGATGACTAGCGCATTTAAATTGCTTGGGATCCAAGGTGAGATACCCAAATGGATTCCAAATGAAGGCGAAAGACACTGCAGATGCTGGAATCTTGAGCAAAACTCCAGGTGCTGGGGGAGCTCAGCAGGTCAGACTGATGTCCTTCTCACACTTTATGCATTCCACATTGGCTTGATGTAAGGAGTCGAAGGGAGATAGAGGAAGGTTAGTTTTCCCAATTAGAGGCCTGTTGCCAGTGGACTGCCGAAGGGTTCTGTGCTGGGTCTACTGTTGTTTGTCATCTATCGTAATGATTTGGATGACAATGCAGTAACGTGGTAAATACATTTGCAGATGACATCAAAACTGCTGGCATGGTGGACCATGAATGAGGAGAGCTGTCTAAGTTTACAAAAGGATTTGGGCCAACGTGGGAGGAGGGCCAAGAAATGGCAGATGGAGTTTAACTGACAAGAACAGAGTTTAACTCTGACAAGTGTGATGGATTTTGGCAAATCAAGCCAGGGCAGGACTTGCACAGTAAATAGCAGGGTCCTGGAGAGTGCTGTAGAGCAGAGAGGCTTGGGGCCACAGGTACATATTCCCTAAAAGTGGTGACACATGTAGACATGGTGGTTAGGAGAGTTTTAGTCTGCTTGCCTTTGTCAGTGAGGTTATTGAGTACAGGAGTTGGGACATCATGTTACAGCGGTTTGGGCAGCACAGCGGTAGTGTTGCGGCCTTACAGCACCAGAGACCTGGATTTGATCCTGACTGTTCTGTCTGTACGGAGTTTGTACATTCTCCCCGTGACCGTGTAGGTTTCCCCCCAGGTGCTCCAGTTTCCTCCCACACTCCAAAGACGGCAGGTTTGTAGGTTAATTGGCTTCAGTAAAGATTGTAAATTGTCCATCGTGTGTAGGATAGTCCCAGTGTACGGGGATCGCTGGATCAAAGGGTCTGTTTCCGTGCTGTATCTCTAAACTAAACTAAGCTGTACAAGACGTTGGTGAGACCCATTGGAGAGAATCAGATTATACGCTGAAGAATGTGCTTCATTCTTCTGGCAGAGGTAGTATGTTCTGTGCAGCTATCCAGTATCAATGTGAGAAATGCAGGGGACTGAGCTTGGCATTCACGCACCACTATATTGTTTAGATATATGCACCATACTACTCGACAGAAATACAATCAAGCTGTGAAAGTTGGTAAGGACTCTGTCCAGAAAACGCATTTTGCTGGCACATGCAGTTTGAGACATCGGCTTGCATGGAATCAATATAGAAACATGAACTGCATGTTCTGAAGTGCAACCATTCTGAGTGTACTGGAGCACAAATGTGATTTTTTAAAAAAAGCATGACTGGTGAAGCTGTTTGTGCATAGAATGCCCTGTTTATAGTTTGATCATTACCTTGCCTATTCCACAGTGTATGCCTTAATGACTTCACTTTTTCTTTATAGACCAGTGAGTCAGAACCAAAGTTGTGCAATTTTGCATTTACATTCCCCTGATAACGGTGATAGAGACAGTTTCCCCTGGCCTTCTCTTATCATTGAAAGTTTAGTATTACCCTTAGAGCCATTATTTTATAGAGCCTTTGTTATAATTCAATGGTCTAAATACTACATGACAAATTGTGCTGGACATGGCCATCATCTACTACCTCCTGATACTGTTGGACTAATCATAGATCCCAGAAGACTTGCTGGTAGTGTTGCTGCCTCACTGTGCCAGAGATCCACGTTCAGTCCTGACGTTGGGTGCTGGCTGTGACGAGTTTGAATTTCTCCCTGTGACTGCGTGGGTTTTCCCTGGGTGCTCCAGTTTCCTCCCGTATCCCATAGATGTGCAGGTTTGTAGATGAATTGGCCCTCTGTAAATTGTCACCGGTGTGTAGGGAGTGGATGACATAGAACGAGTGTGAACAGGTGATCAATGTTCAGCGTGGACTTGGTGGGCTGAAGGGCCTATTTCCATACAGTATCTCTAAACTAAATTAAACATGCTACCACAGCTGAGGTTGTAGAAGCCTGTCCTATTGTTTCTAATTGTCCTGATCAGTCACACAGCGCTTAAATAGTTTTAGATTTTTCTTCAACTTTAAAAAATAATAGTAAAAACACTGATTACACTCAATACTTTCAAAATAAAGAACAAATTCAAGGCGCCAACTTCACTATCCGAAGCCAGTGTGATCCTGTCAGCAAAGACTGCCATTCACCCTGGCACTGGCTCATAGCTCATAGCTGTGGTGTCGGTAATAATAAATATCCATGTTCATAAGTCATCAGAGCAGAATGAGGCCATTCGGCCCATGAAGTCTGCTCCGCTATTTAATCATTCTTGACCATTCTTCTGCCTTCATCCCGTAACCTTGACACCCTCACCAATCAAGAACCTGTCAATCTCCGTTTTAAAATAACCCAATGACTTGGCCTCCACAGCCGTCTGTGCCAATAAATTCCACACATTCAGCACCACAGATAAATGGCCTTATGGGGGAAAAATAGCTTTTTTTCCACTTTGGATTTCCATGGAAATGCATTGGCATTCAGTAACCCAAGTTTATTTAAACAGTGAATGTTTCGGTAATAAACATTTCCTTTTGATTCATTCCAGTTTAAAAACAACTTCTTCCACCTTGGCTGCTCAAATTTAACATTTGGAACCTTTAATTTCCCAGAACTGAGAAAAGTACAATTCTGCATATTCTGCAGTATATGTAGTTCTGCTTATTCAGTTATGCAGCACTTCTTACTATTGATTATTATTACTATGGTTTACTATTATGTAGTATTTATTTATTAATATGTAATTTTTGGACAGTAGGTAAATATTCAATTATTTAATGTTAGAAATTAGAGGTACTTGGATTTAAGTTTGTTTTCATCACATGATAACTTCATAAGTTCTAGGAGCAGAATTAAACCATTTGGCCCATCAAGACTACACCGCCATTCAATCATGGCTGATCTATCTCTCCCTCTCAACCCATTGTCCTACCTTCTCCCCATAACCCCTGATACCCGTATTAATAATTGTATATAATTTGTTTAATGTAGATCTCAAATATGAACAGCAACATGCCACATACTTTTTTGGTTTTCAATATTTACCTAAAAGGCATATGGTACAACCCAATGCCAAGCCAAAGGAGTTATTCAATGATCAAAGGATTTTAAAAAGATGAATTGTAAGGCTTATGGAGTAATTTAATTGTTCTAATTTTGGACTTTTTCTCTGATTCGGGTGACTGTTATGTTGCTTAACTAACCTGTATTGTGTCTCAGCACTTTAAAGATGCACGGATATGATTTCTACAAAGATGGATTTCCCTCTTGCTGAAAAACACATTAATTTCTCTTTGTATTTTGAAGGTTCTGTAAGAAAGGAAAGTATTTCAGAATGACAGATTACAATAGAACACAGAAGGTTGTTGACAAGAATGCTTGGAAGCTTCTTATTCTGTTCTGGGCCAGATGAACGCTGACGACAGCAGAGAAGAGAAGGCACAAGATTGTAAATCACGGAAGTGAAATGGTTTAATCAAACACTCTAGCTGGATCTGAAAAGTATTTGTGACAATACGTGACGCCAAACACACGCGATCTTGCTCACTGAATACCGTGGCAGATACAGCTGTAATGTTGCAGTTAAGACTTTGAAAGAATTTATTTTGCAAAAAAAAACTTAGCGACTATATCTGAAAGATATTTTTAAAATATCGCATTAAACCCAGAGCAATTTGAATGGCTGTTTTATTTCCGCAGGTTTATGAGTGTGTTGTTCATGGCATGGAGTGTAAATCAACCCACTCCATTGTGCGAATTCTCATGGAAAAGAACTCAAACTTAGTTTGGACCTGCACACACGTACACCACAATCCTCCAATTCAGTAGGAGCACGTAGTGTGAGAACTGTTAACTGTACTGTAAATAGGAAGTTATTGAGGGGGAAATGTGCCCGAGAAAGGTATATTTTTAGGTGTGTGAAAATGTAAAATTATGTTTGTACGATTGCACATTTAATTTTTTTTTGTAAATGATATTATTTTCATATGCTACAAGAATGGGGAAGGGTGGGGTGTTGTCCGTGTAAATGCACAAAGGCATGAAGGCGGCGGTTGATATAATGGGTTTGTGTGTTTGAAAGAGCGGAGGGGAGAAAGGGAAGTAAGTGCTTGCTGCGGAGCAGGTTTGTTGGGCATGGAAAGAAACACGTGTGGCAAAACTTTGTGAAAGTAATAATGCACTTTAAAAACATGGCCATTCATTGTGTAGCAAATCGACACAAGCGACGGGAAGGGACGTTCATGTCCCTGCTGCCCCACCCCCGAACCCAACTTACAAATCTGCAGTTTGTAGTTGGTGGGTGAAATGCAAACCTCACCCCCAGATCCTTGCGTAGATCAAAATGCCAACAAAAAAAATGTATTTGGAATGATTGCCATCACCTGTTAACCTGATATCGATGAGGGGAGGCTAGGCTTTGAATCTGGTGAGGTTTGTAGGCTATTCAATTAATCGTTTAGTTGACTCTGAATCTTGCATTCTCTTCCTTCTAGCCTCCCACCACTGCCCCCAAGAAATTAATCACTGGTGGTGATTCTGTAATGTCAGTGAATTCTATACTTTTGCTTTCGTAAGGATTGTGTAAAAAGTGAACGGGTGTGTGTATGACGGGAATGTGTCGTAACTTTGAACACCAAGCGAATAATGCCGTCCTCCTCTGTAAATGCTTTGAGTAGAGGACCTTTGAAAAGTTTGCTCAACCCAATATTACATTCTCGGCCTTTTGATCTGGGTTGATGAAGTTAACATCACGTAGTTGCAATTTAAGTGCCATTAAAATTATTCAATCAAAGTGATGTGAACTGATTCTAAATGTAGCTTATTCAAACTTTCTTGTATTATACTTTGAATGCTGTCCTGCATTACTTCAGTGCATTATGTATACAGTATTGTACATTGTTAATGTTGAATAAAGAAGGTTTAATTGCCAACTGCAACTGAATAGCACGTCTTGTTCTTCAGGTGGCCAATCTATCCACCCCTGACCGATGGGTGGGTGGTTATGACCATGCCGTGTTCAGATGGCTCTGCATTAGTTTAGGGCCAAGTGGCTCCATGGGACCTGTAGCGTCTCCTCCCGTGTGACCTTAACCACGAAGAACAAGACTAGAAATACTGTGGAGAAAACCAATCACTTCAGGTTTCCCTCTAATTGAGGTTCTGACGTGGATCAAGATGATTGTATCTTTATCATTCCTATAGCCGGATCCTGGAATTTCACGGAGACACAAGGAACTGCAGATGCTGATCTACAAAAGATGACACAAAGTGCTGGAGTAACTCGGCGGGTGAGGGTGCAACTCTGGAGAACGTGAATAGGTGACGTTTTGGGTCGGGATTCTTCTTCAGACCGATTGTGGTCAGGGGGTGGGGAGAAAGCTAGAAGAGAGGTAGAGGTGGGACAATGCCTGGCGAGTGATGGGTGGATACAAGTGAGTGGTGTCTTGAAAGGCAAATGGTTGGACAAGGGACAGAAGAGATGGAAAGTGTGAGATAAAGCTGGAAGAGATACTAATTGTGAAGGAATGTAGGTGAAAGGAGAATTGTGAAGGAATGGAATGGGAGAAATGAGTGTGAATGGGCATGGGGGGTGGGGGGGGGGGTGTTGTCCATAGATTAGTTACCTGAATTTGGAATACCTGAAATTCGGATAACTATCTTACTAACAACAACTCTCATTTCCGCCCCCCCTCCCTTCCCTGTGCCCCACCTGGTTTTGCACCCACTTTCTCCCCTTTGCCTCCCCCCAGTCCCCTTCCAGCTATATTCCTTCCTCTGGCTTCACAATTCACACCTCTTCTATCCTTATCTCATACTTTTTTGTCTTTTGATCTCTGGCCTTTGAATGACCATCCACCACTCCTTTCCTGTATCCACCTATCACTTACCAGGCTTTGTCCTGCCCCGACCTCTCCCAGCTTCCTCCCCACCCCCGCACAAGTCAGTCGGAAGAAGGGTCCCACCATGAAACATCACCTATCCGCGTTCCCCACAAATGCTGCCTGACCCGCTGATTACTCCAGCATTTCATGTCGGGAGGATAATTGGGCACTCGGCCCATCAAGTCTACTCTGCCATTCAATCATGGCTGATCTATCTTTCACTCTCAACCCCATTCTCCTGCCTTCTCCCCATAACCCTTCTCACCCTTACTGATCAATAATATGTCAATGTCTGCCTTAAAAATACCCACTGATGGCTTTCACAGCTACCAGTGGCAATGAATTTCACAGATTCACCACCCCCGGACTAAAGAAATTCCTCCTTATCTTCTTTCTAAAGGCGATTCCTTTTATTCTGAGACTATGCCCTCTGGTCTAGGACTCACCCACTCCCTCTCCACATCTACTCTATCCAAGCCTTTCACTATTCGGTAAGTTGCAATGAGGTCCCCCCTCAACCTTCTAAACTCCAGCAAGTACAAGCCCAGTGCCGTCAAACACTCATCATATGCTAACCCAATCTTCCCTGGGATCATTCTCAAAAATGATTGTTGTCTTTTTTTCCTGGAATTTCACGCTTTCTGTTGGTGTTGATTTTGTGATAATTAGATGAATGTACATAGCAAATAGTGTTGCATGAATTATTATATGCGTACTGGCACCTTTTCGTCTAAGAGAATATTTTTGGCATAATGTCTGCAATAGTATGGAAGAGATCCTTTTCCTGCCAAGAGTTGGTAATTAATTATCCTCTTGCCATCATCATAGAGACATAGAAATGCATCGAGCCATACAGCGTGGAAACAGGCCCTTTGACCCAACATGCCCACACCAACCAACATGTCCCATCTATACTAGTCCCTCCTGCTTGCATTTGGCCCATACCCCTTTGAACCTGTTCTATCCATGTAACAATCTAAATGTTTCTTGAACTTTGCGATGATGCCTCCTCTGACAGCTCGTTTTATACAATCACCACCCTTTGTGTAAAAAAACGTTACCCCTATGAAATCTGCCATTTCCCCACGCCCTTACCTTTAACCTGTGTCCTCTCATTCTCGATTCTCCTATTGTGTAAATTGTTCTTGGTGTTTAGGATGGAACTAGTGTATGGGTGATCATTAGTTGGCATGGGTCGAAGGGCCTGTTTCCTTCCACGCTGTATTTCTAAACTAAATTAAACTAAACCAGTAGTGTTGCAGCTGGTCCTACCAATTAATTATCTGGAAGACTCTACAGGCTTGACGTCTGGCCAGCATTTCATCTGCTCTACAATGAATCTTGGACTTTGTCCAAGGTACCGCTTATGATGCCATACACATTCATGAGTAATAGAGTGGTTTGATGATACAATGCAAACCAACTTCAGATAATGAGCCTCCAGAAATATACATGGCATTTCACAGGAATATCAAATGTTGGTTTCACGCACAGGTCATAGAGCCGTAGAGATGAAAAAACTCGTCCATGCTGACCAATTTGCCTAACCAAGCTAATTCCACTTGCCTGCACCTGGCCCATATCCCTACAAACCTCTCCTATTCATGTACCTGTCCAAGTGTCTTCAATGTTCTCATTTTATCTGCCTCTACCAGGTACTGCCTCTACCGGGTTCCTCTGGCAACTAATTTTATATATATATATATTTATATATAGGCATCATTCTCTGTGCAAAAGGTTGACCCTCGGGTCCCTTTTCAATCACTCGAACAGATTAAAACCAGCAGCAAAATGGAGAAACAAGGAACTACGGATGCTGGTTTACAAAGAAAGACACGGAAGCGCTGGAGTAACTCGGTGGGTCAGGCAGCGTCTCTGGGCAACATGGATAGGTGACGTTTCATGTCAGGACTCTTGGTTGCCCCTCAGCCTCTGACATTCCAGTGTGAATAAACCGCTCTATTCAATCTCCCTTTGTAACTACAGCCTTCCAAACCAAGCAATATCCAGGTGACGAAGGGTCCCGTAACAAAACGTTGCTCATGCATGACCTCAAGGGACGCTGCCTGACCCGCTGAGTTATTCCAGCAATTTGTGTTCTACTCCATTCTAGCATCTGCAGTTCCTTGTTCAATGTCCAGGTGCGTGGCTTCTGGTTTCTCGCAATTACCACCGAACCCTTCCTGCTACGTGGCGATCAAAACTGTACACAATGCTCTCAGTGTGATCTAACCAATACCTGGACTGTCAGGGACACATAGAGTCATACATCACGGTAAGCAGCCCTTTGGCCCAACTTGCCCATGCCTACCAAGGTCCCCATCTACACTAGTCTCACCTGCCTGCATTTGGCCCATGTCCTCTAAACCTTTCCTACACATGAATTTGTCCAAATGTATTTTAAATGTTATAGTACCTGCCTCAACTCTCTCCTCTTGCAGCTCATTCCATATACCCACCACCCTATGTGAAAAAATTGCCCATCAGGTTCTCCCCTCTCACATTAAACCTGTCCCCTGGTTCTGGATTCCCCTACTCAATACTTTTATCCAAAGATTTTGTGCATTCACCGTATCTATTCCCCTCATGATCTAATACATCTCTTTGTGATCATGAGGGAGATATCTCCTCTTACACCTAGTCCCTTCTTGATCTTACACACCTCTGATATCCCTTAACATCCTGCGCTCCAAGGAATAAAGCCCTAACCTATCTAACCTCTTCCAAATAGCTCATGCCATCAAGTCCTGGCAAAATAAATCTTCTCTGCATGCTTTCCAGCTTAACAACATTCTTCCTATGTGTAAGAAGGAACTTTCGGAAATTTCGGAGGTTTATGTGTTGCATGTGACAGCTGATGGGGTGGAAGGTAAGGTCTAGGGGGACTCTGCCTTTGTTGTGACTAGGGGGAGGGGGAGCAAGGGTGGAACTGCGGGGTACCAAGGAGACATGAGTGTGGGCCTCATCTATGACGTGAGAGGGGAATCCCCGTTCCCTAAAGAATGAGGACATCTTGGATTTTCTAGTACGGAACACCTCATTTTGGGCGCAGATGCGACATAGACAGAGGAATTGGGAGTAGGGGATAAAGTCTTAGCAGGAAGGGTGGGAAGACGTGTAGTCGAGATAGTTTTGGGAGTCAGTGGTTTGTAATAGACGTCAGTCAACAGTCTATTTCAGGTGATGGAGACTGAGATCAAGAAAGGGGAGGATGGTGTCGGAGATGGTCCAAGTAAATTTGAGTGCTGGATGAAAATTGGTGGTGAAGTTGATGAAGTCAGTGAGTTCTGCATGGGTGCAGGAGGTAGCACCAATGCAGCCATCAATGTAACGGAGGTAGAGTTCGGGGATAGGGCCAGTGTACGCCTGGAACAGGGATTGTTCAACGTACCCTACAAAGAGGCAGGCATAGCTGGGGCCCATGCGGGTGCCCATAGCTACGCCTTGGACTTGGAGGAAGTGGGAGGAGTCGAAGGAGAAGTTGTTGAGGGTGAGGACCAGCTCTGCTAGGCGGAGTAGAATGTTAGTAGAGGGAAATTGGATGATACTGTTCAATGTGTATGAAAGAACTGCATAACTTGGTTTAAATCGAAGGTAGACACAAAATGCTGGAGTAACTCAGCGGGACAGGCAGCATCTCTGGAGTGAAGGAATGGGAGACATTTCGGGTTGAGGCCCTTCTTCAGACTGATGTCAGGGGAGAGGGCTGAACAGAGATAGAATGCAGTCGGAGACAGTGAGGCTAGTGGGAGAACTGGTAAGGGGAGGGGATGGAGAGAGAGAGAGGGAAAGCAAGGTCTACTTGAAGTTAGAGGTCAATGTTCATACTGCTGGGGTGTAAGTTACCCAAGCGAAATATGAGGTGCTGTTCCTCCAATTTGCGCTGGGACTCACTCTGACAATGGAGGAGGCCCACGTCAGAAAGGTCAGATTGGGAATGGGTGGGGGAGTTAAAGTGCTGATCATCCGGGAGATCAGGTAGGTTAAAGCAGACTGAGCGGAGGTGTTCAGCGAAACGAAGCGGTATGAACTTCTCTAACTTCAAATAGCCCTTGCTTTCCCTCGCTCTCCATCCCCTCCCCTTCCCAGTTCTCCCACTAGTCTTACTGTCTCCCACTACATTCTATCTCTGTCCCACCCACTCCCCTAACATCAGTCTGAAGAAGGGTCTCGACCCGACACGTCACCCATTCCTTCTCTCCAGAGATGCTGCCTGTCCCGCTGAGTTACTGCAGCATTTTGTGTCTACCTTTGACACTGTTGTACTATGAGTAAAAACCCTTCTTTAATGCACACAATATCATCACCAGCAGGTGGCAGTGATTCCTAGTAAACTGGTCACATTGAGCAGATGCACATTCACTTTAGACTTTGGAACTTAGAGGTACAGTGTTCAGCTGACAGCATTCAACCTGAACACCAGTACTATCCTACACACTAGAGACAATTTACAGAAACCAATTAACCTACACACCTGCACTCTTTGGAGAGTGGGAGGAAAATGGAGCACCCAGAGAAAGCCCATGCAGTCACAGGGAGAAGGTACAAACTCCGTACAGACAGCACCCATAGTCACGATCGAACATTGGTCTCTTGTGCTGTAAGGCAGCAACTCTACCACTCTGCCCCCCTAAGATGTTTTCATTATGAAAACACAAATAGCTGGAGTAATGCCCCTGTCCCACTTAGGAAACCTGAACGGAAACCTCTGGAGACTCTGCGCCCCACCCAAGATTTTCCACGCCATTACCGGAGGTTGCAGGTGGTTGCCGGAGGTTGCAGGTTGTGGAAGCAGGTAGGGAGACTGACAAAAACCTCCGGGAACCGCACGGAAACCTTGTGGGGGGGGGCACAAAGTCTCCAGAGGTTTCCGTTCAGGTTTCCTAAGTTGGACAGGGGCATAACTCAGTGGGTTAGGCAGCATCTATGGAGGGAATGGATAGGCAAATATTTTGGGATGGACCCTTTATCAGACTTACTCCAGCATTTTGAATCTTGTCCAAGGTTTCAGCATCTGCAGTTACCTGTGTCTCTGTCTGAATTATTACCAAGTCGGTGTGCAATGGTGACGGTCAGTGACATACATGCTGGTTTCACTCCAGCATGATGTTGGCGAACTCGATTGTCAGGGCCCCGATGGACAACCACGACAGTGACCCGAACACTGCTCTGTTATCGGAGCGGGTACACCTTGGCGTTGATTAGACTGAGACTGGAGAGGTAGGAAAAGCAAAGTGCTGGAGTAACTCAACGGGCCAGACAGCATCTTCGGAACACATGGATCGGTGACGTTTCTGGTCGGGACCCTTCTTCAGACTGATTGTGGTGATGGGGGTAGAAAGCTGGAGGGCAAGAAAAAGCCTGGCGAGTGACGGGTGGAAACAGGTGGAGGGGGGGGGGGGGGGGGGCTGGGATTGGCAGGAGGTGAAAAGACAAAGAGTGTGAGATAAGGATAGATGAGGCACAAATTGTGAAGTTAGAATAAGGAATATAGGTGGAAGGGGAGGGGGAATTGGAGAAATGCGTGCGTCCAAATCAGGAATGGGGGGGAAAGAGGTGGGGAGGGGGAGGATGGAGAAGGAAGGGAATTTTTATAGGTTAATTACTTAAAATTGGAGACTTCAATTTTCATACCACTGGGTTTTAAGCTGCCCAAGCGGAATATGAGATGCCGTTCCTCCAGTTTGCGTGTGGCCTCACTCTGGCAAGGGAGGAGGCCCAGGACAGAAAGGTCGGTGTGGGAATGGGAGGGGGAGTTAAAATGATTAGCAACCTGGAGATCCAGTAGGCCTTGATGGACCGAGCTAGAGATGGCTACTTCAAAGAACAAGATGAGGGTGCACTTTGTGCTGGGCGGCTGCGACAGGAGGGAAGAGAAGTGCAGACCACGGAATGGGCTTTGACGCCAAGAATGAGCTGATCTGGTGCCTCAGCGATTCCCTGTAGTGGGATGAATTAATATCTCATCCAGCCTACAACGTACTGCAAAGTACAAACAGCATGTTCTGGTCAAAGGCCCCAACTCCTGAAGCTGGGAATAGACACAAAATACTGGAGTAACTCAGCGTGTCGGCATCATCTCTGGAGAAAAGGAATAGGTGATGTTTCTGGCTGGAAACCCTTCTTCAGACGGCATGGGACGTGGCCAAAGAGGACTTCGATTGCTACTTGGATAAAACACTGGCCTGTATCCCAGTTTGAATCACAAAGAACATTCTGGGTCACTTCAATGTCCAGGTCAGAGAGTACAGAATCTACTGGCAAGACGTAATTGGCAGCAAGGAGGGAGCAGAGAAAGCTCATGCCTGTGGAAGCCTTTTCCTAACTAAATACATGGTGCATATTCTTGCTATTACTACCCACAGTAGGCCCCTCACAGTGGCAGGGGTTACGGGGAGGGCAGGAGATTGGGGTTCGGAGGGAGAGATAGATCAGCCATGATTGGATGGCGGAATAGACTTGATGGGCTGAATGGCCTAATTCTGCTCCTATCACGTATGACCTCAAGGCCCTACAAGAATAATGCTCCCTCGGGAAGATGTGTCCCTCAGCAAGGGGGGACAGAAACTTCCGGTGATCCGCGGTTGTTCCTCGACAGCAGGCTCAGCTCGCCGCTGCAGAACCAAGAACCCACCGACTGTCATCCGAGGCTCGACTCCTGCATGACCGCATAGACCAGGGGGACTGGCACGGCAGCTCTGCCAGCTGCGCCACCGTGCCACCCTTTGCTTTCTTAAGCAAACCAGTTCCTGCCACCTCTCCAGCCCAACGCCCCCAGCATCGAAGCCCCAGGAAGCTCTAGGGGGCTGACGGTGCCCCTCACCCGCCTGGAATCAGCCACTCTTTTCCGAGTTCAGCGAGGGCGATAAATTGCCACAAAATGCTTCACAAACATTATCAAGAAATGCAACAGCCCCAACGTCTCCAGGGAACATGAGCTAAGTGGAGAATCTGATGAGAGACGGAGCAGCGGACCAGTGGTGAAGGACGTCAACAACATCAACACTGACAACGACGGCACTGTGGTGTAGTGGTAGAACTGCTGGCTCACAGCGCAAGAGACCCAGGTTCAATCCTGACCTTGGACTTTGTCTGTATGGAGTTTGTATGTTCTCCATACGACTGCGTAGGTTTTCTCTGGCATAGCGGTAGAGTTGTTGCCTTACAGCGGCAGAGCCCCAGGTTCGATCCTGACTACAGGTGCTGTCTGTACGGAGTTTGTACACTCTCCCTGTGACCGCGTGGATTTTCTCCGGGTGCCCTGATTTCCCCCCCAATGTACAGCTTTGTCGGTAAATTGACTTCTGTAAATTGTGATTTGTCCTTTGTGTGCAGGATAGTTTTAGTGTACAAGGATTGCTGGTCTGGCCAAAGGGCCTGTTTCCACACTGTATCACTAAAGTTTAAAGTAAATCTGCATCCGCTCAATGTGACCAATTTACTAAGAACCACCAGACATAGAATTAGTGTATGGCTGATCATCGGTCAGCATGGACTCGGCGGACTGAAGGGCCTGTTTCCAGGGCCTGTATCTCTAAACTAAACAGAATATCGTCTGTCCATGCCGATCTCTGAAACTTCGGCCCAATACCGCAGCCAGGACCACAGACCTTTATGACTGTTAAAACTCAACATTTTTGAGAACCAAAGTTTGAAGGTGGCAGAATCAGGGCAACACTTGTTTACTGTCTGAGTGTAATCTACTTTTCTTACGCTCTTGTACTTAAGTATTATTGTGCTTATGTATAGTAGTATTCCTACTGAACTGTATGCGAAAAATGAATTTCACTTTACCTTGGTGCATGTGACAATAAACTACCATTGATTAGTACGGGTGTCAAGGGTTATGCGGAGAAAGCAAATTATTCTTTGCTGCAGCTTTACAGGGCCAATGACACAACAGTACAACAAATAAAATAAACAATTATGCAAAAAATCATCCGTATCTTAGGTAACCAGAGAGTCTGCAAGCCAAATTATGCAGAGCAACCTTGTACTCCAGAACAACCAGAGCAAAAAAAGGACAAAGTGCTGGAGTACTCAGGAGCCTGGCATTATCTCTGGAGAGAAAGAATGGGTGATGTTTCGGGTCAAGACCCTTCTTCAGACTGATGTCAGAGGAGTGAGGGGTAAGGAAGTGTAAGGTGCGAAAACAGGACAAAGGGAATGGAGATCAAGGAAAATGTAGAGTAGATCATTGTTAGCTGGGAGAAGTTAACAACAAAGCAAACAGAGATAAAATGTAGTCGGAGGCAGTAAGACTGCTCGGAGAACTGGGAAGGGGGAGAGGATGGAGAGAGAGGGAAAGCAAGGGGTACTTGAATTTAGAGAAGTCATTGTTCATACCGCTGGGATGTAAGCTGCCCAAGCAAAATATAAGGTGCTGTTCCTCCAATTTGCACTGGGCATCACTCTGACAATGAAGGAGGCCCAGGACAGAAAGGTCAGTGTGGGAATGGGAGGGGGTGTTAAATTGTTTAGCAACCAGGAGATCAGGTAGGTTTAGGCAGACTGTGCGAAGGTGTTCAGCGAAACAATCACTGAGCCTGCGCTTGGTCTCACCGATATACAGGAGTCCACACCTGGAACAGCATCTCTGGAGAATCTGGACAGGTGACATTTTGTTGGGAGACTGCATGAAGTGGTGACATTGCCTGCTCCATCACAGTGATTGTCCTCCCCAACAATGCACCGCCTCAAAAAGGCAGCCAATATCATCAAAGACCCAGCTTTGAAGTTGTGTAGTAAAGGCAACATTGTCAAGGTTGATGCAAATGATATTCGAAAACCTGTAGAGACAAGGAGCTGCAGATGATGGTTTGCAAAAAAGACACAAAGTGCAAGAGTATCAAGTGGGTCAGACAGCATCTCTGGAGAACATGGATAGGCGACGTTTCCGAAATAGTGTTTTCTTTTGTAAACCAGCAGTTCCTTGTGTCTACAGTTATATTTGTGTTTTCTGGGAGATTTGCCAGCTCATCCAGCAAATTAGCCAATATTTCTGCATCACAGCGCCTGCAGTGTCATTTCTGGGACAACTAATCCAAGGGCAAACAGGCCATGTCATCATGTCAGACTGTGTCCGGAAGAAAAAAGTTCTGATGTGATTTGAATCAGTATATATCTGGGGTGCAGTCACTGTGAATAAAGTTATATTGAGAGTAGGAAAGATGTTTGCTATAGGAAGGATGTTGTTGAACTGGAAAGAGTGCAGAAAAGATTTACATGGATGTTTGCAGGACTTTGGGTGGCACAGTGGCGCAGCGGTACAGTTCCCCTCCCACCTCCTAACAACCCCCCCCGCCCCCCCCCCAATCTGATTCTGATTTCTTCTGCCTTGCACCCACCTTCAAATGATTCCCATTATTACTATCCTTACTTATCAGATCCCAGCGTGTTCTCCAGGCCGAAATGCAAATTCACACGTGCACAGTAGCACCTTCCAATTTGTGTAACATCCGACTCATGGAAGGGTCAGTGGCATGTAACCCTTACATAGAAACATAGAAACATAGAAATTTGGGTGCAGGAGTAGGCCATTCGGCTCTTCGAGCCTGCACCGCCATTCAATATGATCATGGCTGATCATCCAACCATACCTGCCTTCTCTCCATACCCCCTGATCCCCTTAGCCACAAGGGCCACATCTAACTCCCTCTTAAATATAGCCAACGAACTGGCCTCAACTACCCTCTGTGGCAGAGAGTTCCAGAGATTCACCACTCTCTGCGTGAAAAAAGTTATTCTCATCTCGGTTTTAAAGGATTTCCCATTTATCCTTAAGCTGTGACCCCTTGTCCTGGACTTCCCTAACATCGGGAACAATCTTCCTGCATCTAGCCTGTCCAACCCCTTAAGAATTTTGTAAGTTTCTATAAGATCCCCTCTCAATCTTCTAAATTCTAGAGAGTATAAACCAAGTCTATCCAGTCTTTCTTCATAAGACAGTCCTGACATCCCAGGAATCAGCCTGGTGAACCGTCTCTGCACTCCCTCTATGGCAATAATGTCCTTCCTCAGATTTGGAGACCAAAACTGTACGCAATACTCCAGGTGTGGTCTCACCAAGACCCTGTACAACTGCATTAGAACCTCTCTGCTCCTATACTCAGAGTGAGTAAGTTGTGGGAGCGTCTGTGGGGCACGAAGTTAGGCGCATCCAGACAAGAGTGTCGAGAGAAACCGAGGCAGAAGATGGAGAAAGCAAATGGATGCAATTGTGGATCGAATAAAAGAAGGGAATTGGTGGGGGAAATAAAATGGACCTGGGGTCGGGTGGGATGAGCGCAGAGAAGATGTAGAATGTGGAGGAGAGGAAAAGATCAGGGTGATATGTGCAAAGGGGAAATGTGCATGGATGAGAACGGAGGGGGTTTAACCTGAAATTGGGGAGTTCCATGTTCATGGTATTGGTTTGTAGGCTAACCAAGCAAAATATGAGGAATGCACAAACATGGAACTGCAGTTGCTGGTTTAAAAAAAAGCCACAAAGTGCCAGAGTAATTCAGCGGGTCAGACAACATGATGGATAGGTGACATTTCGGGTTGGGACCGTTCTTTATGATTTGGGTTCTGTTCTTCCAATCTGTGTGTGCCCTCACTCTGGCAATGGAGGAGGCCGTGGACAAAGAGATCTGTATCAGGAATGGAAAAGGGACTTAAAATGACCAGCAACCAGACATCCCTCTTCACTGGTCACGTCAAAGAGTGGGCTCCATTCTTCCAAGATGGCAGCTGGATGTCAAGATGTCCAACCCTCCATGAGGATCATTATATTTCCTTCTGCCAAATCCATCACCCTTTGTCTTATATTCATATTTTAAGGAAATCCTCAGTTCCTTGTGGATCAACCCTGTGGGAAAACAATAAGCTGAATCAGTCTACATGCACTTTTGAACTACAACTCCCAGCAATCAACGCGTGTTATGAAAGAGCGGGCGGGCCCTCAAGCGTCTTATCAACCAATCGGTGAACTGGGTTATGAATGGCGCACGGCTCGTCCAATGGGAGTGCGGGATTACCCTACCGGAACCGGAAAGGAGCCGCCTGACTGGCTGGTCTGTGCCCAAAGATCTTGTAGCTCCGCTATAGGATCTTTGTCTGTGCCGGCCGGCCGGATGATGGACGTGGCGTCCCTCCAATGGGCGGGCGGGGAAACGCCCTACGCCGTCCAACCGGTGGCGGGGGGGGGGGGGGGTGGGGGCGGGACTAGCGGGGACATCCGGTGAGGGGCAGGAGGGAGGATCAGACAGACAGACGGAGCTGCGCCACTCCGCTCCCAGCCCAGCCCGGCCCAGCCCAGCCCAGCCCAGCGCAGCCCGGCTCAGTCCCGGCCCAGCCCAGCCCGGCTCAGTCCCGGCCCAGCCCGGCCCCGTCCACACGCACCGGCCCCAAATAGAAAATACGTTGGGCACACATTCCTCTCCCCCTCCATCGATTACGCCCGACCGAGACCGCCCGCCCGCCCGCCTTCTGTTTCCTAAACTTTGCGTGTGTTTTGAAGCCTTCTCCACGCCCATGTAGCGTTGCTGTCTGTGGAGGTTTCAAGTTGCTTCTCCTCCCCCGGCCTCGGGGGCGTTCGCCGGACCCGGGATCGTCATCCTTTTATTTTTTAAAGTGTTTTATTTGTGTGTGTGAGTGAGTGAGTGAGAGAGGCGAGGGGGAAGTGGTCGTTTCTCTTTGACTGTTATTTCCAGTAAACTTTCTTTATTTGGTGGAGGGGCGGGGTCGGACCGTCGTCGTACAACACCATGCCGCAGCCGAAGTCTCGGAAGGTTGCGATCCTGGGATACAGATCAGTGGGTGAGTAGAAACACTGGCCCGAAGCCCAAGCGTTGAGAGCAAGTGGAACCGTCTGGCACAAGTGTGTACGAGGCAGAGTGGGTTCGGTGTTAATCCCAGGCCTAAAACTGCTTGTACAGCTGCTAAATGTTCTATATACAATCCAATTGCATCACTAACCTCGGGAAATGGCTGATCTTCCTCCTATCCTCCCACCCTCCTTCAATCCTATTCTTTTAAAAAAAATGTTGAGACTTGGACCAAGTGGTGGTGTGCTACCGGCTCCCGGAGGGGCTCTTGTAGTGGTGGATTTTCTCCTTTTTTCCCCCTCTCTGAAACTTTTTTTGTATTGCATCGTGCATGGTTTGTTTTGGGTTTTTTTTCGCCCTGCCTTTTTGTGGTTTGTTCCAGCAGTTTCCACTCACAAAGGAATTAATTCTGTGGGAACATTTACCTCGTGGAACGACTCCTTAATTTTCCTTCCCTCAAGCCGCTAGCTTTGTTTTAGTATTTCACTGCCAAGTTGGTTGTAATATAATTGTGATTGTGTAACTTTTGCATATATTGGATTGGATTTTACAATTGACAAAACACTCCGCTTTAATTTCATAATTTGATGAGGCTTTTGGGATGTTGTCTTTCGTTAACCTATGCTAAATGGGCCTTTTTGTCATTGTTTCTATCATTGGGTTTCACTTAACTATTTTTAAAGTAGTTTTATCTACTGCAGTGTTGTCCATCAAATTTCAATTTAACATAATGGGAAGGTCAGCTCTACAGTATTTTACAATTACAGCATTTTACACATGGTGAAAAACAAAGATGAAACAATCTGCCTTTTATACATGCTTTCAACTTTTGAGTTGTGGGTAGGTTTGCATTTACATAATATATGTATTAAAGATTTTGCCAAATTAAATCCAATGATGCATTCAGCAGAAAAATGTTGCTACATAAACTGAGGCTTTAATGCTGTTCTGTGATTGCTGATTTTGCCACTTCAACCAATAAAGATATTAGTTATTAACAGAAGTATTTATAATTTTAAATATTGGCAGCAGCTGACTTTCTTGAAAAATAATTCTGCTTTATATTTTTGAGGTCATGCGATATTCAGTATAATTCTGGATATGTAACGAAGCATTAGATTTCCAGTGCTATTAGGTGAAGGGAACATTGAATATTTTTGGAATATTATTCTTTCCCACATGGCAGAACTGTTTATTTTCTTTACAGTAGATGACCTGCATTTGAAAGGATATCTGACACCTAACATTTTGTACAAAATTAATCTATTTGATGAAGAAATAACCACTTTGATCACACTGCTTTAAGTCTGAAGTAGGATCTCTACCCAATATGTTGTCGGTCCACTCCCTCCACACATGCTGTGTGCCCCACTGAGTTCCTTCAGTGCTGTTTTGCTCTTAAACACCAGACTTTGCATGCCCATCTGATGTCAAAATTTGCCTCATCAATATCATGATTGTGCAACTATCTCACCATTAGTTCTATCCAGTGAAATATGACGATATATCAATGGTTTATTCTAGAATGCTAGTGTACATTTGTAAAAAACAGCTGGCATAATAGGGAACTATGAATTGAATCCAATGTGTTGTGTTCATATACCCAGCTTGGGTGTTTTTTGATTTGTCTCATTTTTACATGTTTTATTTGTGGGTGGATAAGCACACTGACAAATGAGACATTATTGGTATTAAAGTCCCACTGTATCCTTGTTTGAATGTTCTGAATTTTTCCACTGTGTATGTCATGTCATGGTATCTACATTAAATTGATGCTTTTTAGTACATTTGACCAAATGCTTCCATGTACGGCAATCCTCTTTCACCGTTACGCTACAGATTTATTTCCAAGGATTGCAGTGCTTTCATTTGTCAGCAAGTTGCTCCACTTTTTTTTTCAGGTCAATCTAATTTTATAGTTTCTGAATTTTATATCTTTTAATATTATACTTGGGTTGAAAATCCTGTTGACTTTTTTCTGCATTATAAATCCCCAGACATACTCTTATTAGTAGGAATTACTACTAACGTATAAGGCACACGCATCAACATTTAAACTAGCTCTAATTTCTCTCTTCAGTCTGATTTGGGAGGTATAAAATTCCTGCTTTAAATAAAAAAGGAAAATTATATATTAAACAAATCGTATATTAAGATTTTCCAGTTGGCATTCAGTGTATCTGAGAATTTTTGTATTGCTTTTGTTTGGACTTGGAATTTTGTTTACTGATAGTTTTATTTTCTAATCAACATTTTGAATATGATTAAAAATTTAAAAAGAACGGTAAATGCTGCAAAATCTGAAATACAACTGGAAAATCCTACCAAACACTCGTAACATCAAGTAGCTTCTGTAGAAAGAAAAACAGTTAATGCTTCAGGTCGACCTGAAACGTTAACTCCGCTTCTTTCCACAGATGTTCCACTGATACCTGCTGATTGTTCCCAGTTTTTGTTTTCGGTGTGGCTGTCATTTTTTCCATAACCATTCTGCAGTAGAGCTAATCACCTTCAATGTCCTCTTTTATATTGAAGTCTTTGCTTTGCTCATTAAATTCAGTGTTTTACTGCCAATCTGGTTGGGCAAGGTATGGAATAAAAAATATCACTTGAATAACTTGTGGGAAAAAAAACTGGGATTTCTACTTGGAGATTATTCATTGGAACTTGAAAAAAGACAACCGAAGCTTTGTTGAAATGAAAGGATGGAAAGTGAGATCTGTGATAGGATGGAATGCAGAGGATATGGTTAAGATAGAAAAGTAACAATTGAGTTCATTCTTCCTCAAATGCAGTGCAACATGGATCCTATGGTATAAATCATTCTGAAGCCACTTAAAGCATTGGTCACCAAGACTGATTGGGGATTACATCTTATGTGCAGATATTCAACTTTCCTGAAATTGTTGAATTCAATTTTGATTTTTTGCATGCAGAAGGGAAATAATGTACCTACTTGATGCCTTGTTCATCTCTTGTGACACACACTGCATTGCAAAGTCAGAGGTCAAAGACAGCTTGGCTCAGAATATGAGACAGGCAAAGAAGTGACAGGTTATGTGGACTGAATGGAGCAGTCATGCAATGTTAATTTCTGTAGAGATCACGGCATCTGCACCAAATACACTGCAACAAATTTGGAAGTGTACGCAAGTCTTTAAAGTTTTTTTTAGTTCAGAGATACAGCATGGAAACGTGTCCTTCGGTCGACGTCGAGAATTGATCGCCCATTTTCATTAGTTCCCTGTTATCCCACTTTTTCTGTACATTAAAGGCGATTTTACAGGGGAAATTTAACTTAAAAACCTGCACGTCTTTGGGATGTGGGAGGAAACCAACACAGTCATGGAGAATGTGCAATCTCCACACAGACGGCATCCAAGGTCAGGCTTCAACCTGAGAATCTGGTGCTGAGAGGTGGCAGCTATACCAACTGTGCCACTGTCCCTTCTTAACTGGAAGCATTTTGAATGCCTTACTTGCTACCAAGGGTACACGCAAGGCCAGGTCCTGTTGGTGATTGGGATGTCGTACAGGAAATGGTTCCAGAATGTTGAATTAGATCTGTGCAGCAAGTGGAGAAAAACTAAATGTGAAACCTGAAGGAGTGGAAGGCAAGAGGGAACTACACCATGTCTATAAATGAAGGGAAAGGGGTGATAGCAGAAGTTCTGGCAATCATTGTTGTATTTTCAGATAATGATGTATATAAACTCATTTAAAAGTGGAAACCGAGGCAATGTCATGGTGTTTTGGTTTAACCGTTTACGTTTACGTTATCAACATTTTATTCTGCGCTGAGGTATTTGGAAATATTTTCCAGATGTATTTATGCTGGGTTACGTAGATTGGTCAATTGTGGATTAATATTTTGCAAATGCTTTTGCAGGTTTTAAATAGTAGTTGAGCAACTGTCAGCTAGTTTTGAATTCCTGTGTTTATTGCTATTTAAAGTTAAATTTCTCCTTTATGGCTCATTGACGAACATGATTGTTGTGTATCCTGTTCATCATGATTGTTGTGGCAATTGGGCGAATGATTGTTGTTAATGATATTTGGAAAATGGAGGTTCCATCTTCTCAACCAGCCAAGACTGCAGATGGAAATGAAATGCTGAGATTTAAATACAATGAGTGTAATTATACTAGAATCATTTCAGAATACATATGGGTTAACTTTAATGTGTAGGAAGGAACTGCAGATGCTGGTTTACACCGAAGATAGACACAAAATGCTGGAGTAACAACTCGATGGGACCGGCAGCAACTCTGGATAGAAGGAATGAGTGATGTTTCGGATCGAGACCCTTCAAATTCTTTTGAAGAAGGATCTCAACACAAAATGTCGCTCATTCCTTTTATCTAGAGATGCCGCCTGACCCACTGAGTTACTCCAGCATTTTGTGTCTCTTAGCTTAGCTTTAATATGCATCAAATCCTTTGGTATTTTCTATGTGGTAAGATGATCCCCAAATTTCTCTCCAAAAATACTACGTTTAGAACTAATATCTTTAAATACTCCATTTAATAAGTCTCTAATTGTTTGCTATACTGTTCTATCATGCCTTCCTGCTGCCCTCTTTCACTTCTGCATTGAGCATTTCATTGCTTCAGTGAACCTCCAACCACAACCTCCGACCCCTTCCAATCATTTGCTACTTGGGGGAAATCAGTGTTTAACAACTTTAAACATTATTTAAGCTCTGGCATGTTTTTGTGTAGAAATATAATTTCTATAAGGGCTTCCTTGGAACTAACATCAGCTAATTGTTTCTAATTTTAATGGAAAATGTCTCATTTTTTATGATAGTTAAAAAAAAAGCTAGTTCAAGCTTCCATTGAATTATGCTGTTCAACTTTCTGAGTGCTTTCATGAAATCCTCTCAAAATTCAAGGGGAACAAAAAGGATTTAAAGCTTTTATTTTACTACCTCGCATCTGCCCAAAGTGCTCGTGGCATTTCTGATCACATGGCCTTAATCCTCTTTGATTTTTGTCACTCGTCCCAAGTTCCTTTCCCTCATTTCTAGTCAATAGCATCTATTGCTTATCTCCACAAATCACGACAGCTCTTTTGACCAAACTGGCATGCAAACAGCAGATTTGGGATTAAATGCAGTTTTCTACCTAGTTACTGTGTACAAAGGTCTTCATTAAGCACTCTTGTTACCGTCTCAGATTACAGCTATTACGCTGTTCCCAGTAGGACATCTGTATGTCCGAGCCACAATTCTCATTTGATCAAAGGTCACTCGACTATCTCACTCCTAAGTAATTTCTCCATTACTTTCACATTATTGTCGTACTTCTCGCCCAATGTCTGCCTACGAATTTAGGCTGAGAATGAGTTCCCATTCAATTAACTTACGGTTGTTCTGTAACTAAATTTCATTTATTCACATTTGCTTCATTATAGTTTCTGTCTTCAATATTATTGGAATGTTTAAATTAAGATGACCCCCACATAATTCGTCTTGGGAAAGTAATTGGGCTTTCCTTGCCTGCTCAGGCCTACGGATCCAGATCAGTGTGGTCATTCCTGTTGGCACTGGCCTTGACTTTGACAATTTATGACACCATTGGTGTGCCGTATCCAAAAAGTTAACCGGACTAACTCCACCACCAAGCTCTGGCAGTCATGGCTTTTGTAGTATACATACAGTCCTTTAGGATACGTTACGTTTTGTTACGTTACAGCCTTATTCTAAAATTGATTAAATTCATCTTTTTAATCATCAATCTACACACAATACCACATAATAAAAAGGCAAAAATAGGTGTTTAGAAATTTTTGCAAATTAATTAAAAAGAAATAACTGAAATATCACATTTACATAAGTGTTCAGACCCTTCACTCAGTACTTGTTGAGGCACCTTTGGCAGCGATTACAGCCTCAAGTCTTCTTGGGTATGAAGCTACAAGCTTGGCACACCTGTATTTGGGGAATTTCACCCCTTCTCTGCAGATCCCCTCAAGCTCTGTCAGGTTGGATGGGGAACGTCGATGCACAGCTATTTTCAGGTCCCTCCAGAGATGTTTGATTGGATTCAAATCCAGGCTCTGGCTGGGCTACTCAAGGACATTCACAGACTTGTCACAAAGCCACTCCTGCATTGTCTTGGCTGTGTACTTAGGGCTGTTGTCCTGTTGGAAGGTGAACCTCCATCTCAGTCTGAGGTCCAGAACACTCTGGAGCAGGTTTTCATCAAGGACCTCTCTGTACTTTGCTCCGTTCGTCTTGCCCTCGATCCTGACTAGTCTCCCAGTTCCTGCTGCTGAAAAACATCCCCACAGCATGATGCTGCCACCACCATGCTTCACCGTAGGTATGGTATTGGCCAGGTGATGAGCGGTGCCTGGTTTTCTCCAGGTGTGACGTTTGGCATTCAGGCCAAAGAGTTCAATATTGGTTTCATCAGACCAAAGAATCTTGTTTCTCATGCCTTTTGGCAAACTCCCAAGTGGAATGTCGTGTGCCTTTTACTGAGGAGTGGCTCCGTCTGGCCACTCTACCATAAAGGCCTGATTGGTGGAGTGCTGCAGATGTAGTTGTCCTTCTGGAAGGTTCTCCCATCTCAACAGAAGAACTCTGGAGCTCTGTCAGAGTGACCATCGGGTTCTTCCATTTAAGAATGACGGAGGCCACTGTGCTCTTCGGGACCTGCAATGCTGCAGAAATTGTCTTATACCCATCCCCAGATCTGTGTCTGAATACTTTCTGTAGAAAATGAAGGTCTGAATACTTTCTGAATGCACTGTATACAAGCACAAGCAGACGAACAGGCCTTGATCCATATACCTCCACTCCCTGCAATTACATGTGCTTATCTGAAAGCCTCTTAAATGCTACTGTCGTATCTACCTCCACCACCACCCCAGGCAGCTTATCAGTGGCACCACTTACTCTCTTTTTAAAAAATTAATTCCTGCATTTGACCCCTCCCCACTTTCTAATGATGTAAATATTTATGCATCTACCACCCTCCCAGACTTATCATGAGTGACCCCATTCTGTACTTTTGTTTTTCCTGTAGAAAGTGACCCCAGTTTAATTTCCTCAATCTAAGAATCTTAAATCCATCTCAGCCCATTAGCAATGTCCACATAACTTTTAGTATTTTTTTTTGACTGGTTATTTACATAGGGGGGTTTCTAAGTAGCATCTAATTGATGCCCAGTATTACAATTCAGTTGAATTTGTGAACATAATTGCTATTTAACACACTGTATATGGCAGTAATTATGCACAATATTATTGATGTATTTGAAATATTTCATTCAGCTTGTCTTAACCTATCAGCACTTTATTTATTGAGTTTAGTTTATTATTGTCATGTGTACCGAGGTACAGTGAAAAGCTTTTTTGCTTGCATGCTATCCAGTCAACGGTGGTAAGAATGATTACAATCTTGCCATTCGCAGTGTATAGATACCAGATAACGGGTATATAATTAATGCAAGATAAAGTCTGATTAAAGATAGTTCAAAGGTTGCCAATGCATAGATGAGAAGTCAGGACTTCATTCTAACTGATGAGGACTGTTCAGTTGCCAGATAACAGCTGGGAAGAAACTCCCTGAATTTGGAGGTATGTGTTTTCAAACTTCTGTACCTCTTGCCTGATGGGAGAAGAGGGACTGGCCGAATTGAGAATGGTCCTTGATTATGCTGGTGGATTTGCGTGATGGTCTGGGCTATGTCCACAACTCTGCAATTTCTTGCGGTCTTGGGTGGAGCTGTTCCTAAAGTTGTGATGCATCCCGATGGAATGGCGCATCTGCAGAAGTCAGTGTGGGTTGTTGAGGACATGTTGAACTTCCTAAGCTTTCTAAGGAAGTAGAGACGTTGATGTGCTTTGTTGGCTATTGCTTCCGTCTTTGTTGGCTATTGCTTCCGTCTTTGTTGGCTATTGCTTCCGTCTTTGTTGGCTATTGCTTCCGTCTTTGTTGGCTATTGCTTCCGTCTTTGTTGGCTATTGCTTCCGTCTTTGTTGGCTATTGCTTCCGTCTTTGTTGGCTATTGCTTCCGTCTTTGTTGGCTATTGCTTCCGTCTTTGTTGGCTATTGCTTCCGTCTTTGTTGGCTATTGCTTCCGTCTTTGTTGGCTATTGCTTCCGTCTTTGTTGGCTATTGCTTCCGTCTTTGTTGGCTATTGCTTCCGTCTTTGTTGGCTATTGCTTCCGTCTTTGTTGGCTATTGCTTCCGTCTTTGTTGGCTATTGCTTCCGTCTTTGTTGGCTATTGCTTCCGTCTTTGTTGGCTATTGCTTCCATCTTTGTTGGCTATTGCTTCCGTCTTCCAATAACTGTATATTTAACTTCGGGCTTCGTTTTCTTCTGAATAAGTGTCTCCCAAAAATGTTCTTCAGAAATCAAATCTAATGTTTGGTACTCTTAATTGGCCTTTCCTCAAAGAAAACTGAATAGCAATTAAGCTGACCACATCAAATATTTATTTGACTTTGTTGTTTAAGTGTGGTAGGCCTGCACTTTAGCAGAATAATATTTCGATTCACATAGGATATGCAAACCTCCAAAAAAAACATTGATTGACAGTATTCACTGTAATGCTAAAAATTTACTATGATCGGTCATTGTAGGTGATTCGAGTTCGAAATAGATTTTTATAGTGGAACTGAGTTAATGTATCTGTTTCTTGTAAGACACTTCCCTCCCCAAACCTTGTTATACTGGTTAGTTATCCTCTAATGAGCTTTCAATCAAGGTGAAAGGACTTGATCACAGCATCAACTGTCGATTTCCCTTCATAGATGCTGCCGGACCTGCTGAGTTCCTCTGATTTTAATTTTTTTGCAGCAGATTCCAAAATCTGCACTCCTGTGCCGTCATTGCAACATGATGACTTTATAAACAACACTTCATATTCGATAATACCGTGTTATCTTAAACCACAGTTCTTTGCATTTTCTTTGCTATAAATAAATTGAAGTTCTTTCCCAAGCAACAAAGAAAGGGGTTAGATTCCAGCAGATCCTTTATTTATGCAACCATTTGTTTTGCTGGGGGTAGATGGCAAGGAAAGAAGCTAGTTAATTGTCTTTGAGAATGGAGTAAATCAATATGTTTGGTTTGATCAGCTGAAACGTATGGAAATGTGTGAAGGACTGTTTCAACAAAAACCTTCCGAGTGTTTCCTAACCAGAAGCCTTGGATGAACCAGGAGATCCGCATTCTTCTGAAGACCAGATCCCGGGCATTCAAGTCTGGTGACACAGGTCTATAAAAAGTCCAGATATGACCTTGACAAGGCAATCAAAAAGGCCAAAAGGGACTTCTGCTCTAAGCTGGAGGATGATGCGGATGTTCGGCAACTGTTGGAGGGCTTAAATGCCATCACCTCCAAGGTGAAATCAGGAGGCAGCTCAAACTACAGCGAGGCATCACTCCCTGACGAGCTCAATGCGTTCTACACACGCTTTGCTAGGGAGAACAACGATGTGCCTTACCAAGCCCCCATTTGTCCTGGAGGTATTACAGTCACAGGGGCCGACGTCAGAAGATCCTTCGGGGGGGTGAATCTTCGGAAAGCGCCTGGACCTGATGGTGTACCCGGTCGGGTTCTCAAAACCTGTGCAGACCAACTGGCTGGAGTTTTTGCGGACATTTTCAACCTCTCACTTCTGAGGTCTGGGGTTCCCACCTGCTTTGAGAGGGCATCAATAATACCGGTGCCCAAGAAGAGTAAGGTGATGTGCCTCAATGACTCGACCAATGGCATTAATTAATGTCTGTGGTGATGAAGTGCTTTGAGAGGTTGGTTAAGGTACATATCAACTCCTACCTCGACTTCATCGCAACACCAGGTCAACGGAGGATGGGATCTCACTGGCTCTCCACTCCGCATTGGCCACTTGGACAATAAAAACACTTGCATCATGTTGTTGTTTATGGTCTACAGCTCGGTGTTTAATACCATCATCCCCTCCAAGCTGGTTACCAAGCTCATGGAACTGGGCTTCTGCACATCTCTCTGCAATTGGATCCTCGACTTCCTCATCCACAGACCACATTCTGTTCGAATTGGCAGAAATACTTCATCCTCCGTACCAATCAGTATGGGAGCACCTCAAGGCTGCGTGCTCAGTCCCCTGCTTTACTCACTCTATACCCATGACTGTGTAGCAGGAGATAGTGCGAACTCCATCAAGTTCGCCGAAGACACCACTTTTGTTGGACGGATTACACATGGTGATGAGTCAGAGTATAGAAGTGGGATCGACCGATTGACCAAATGGTGCCAGCACAACAACCTGGCTCTCAACATCAGTAAAACCAGGGAACTGATTGTGGACTTTGGAAGGTGAAGGATGAGGACCCATAATCCTGTTTATATCAATGGGACGATGGTGGAAAGGGTCAAATACTTCAGATTCCTGGGCGTGCATATTTCCGAAGATCTTTCCTGGACCCAGCGCACTGCTACAATTATAAAGAAGGCACATCACCGCTTCTACTTCCTGAGAAGATTACGGAGCTTTGGTATGTCAAAGAGGATTTTCTTGAACTTCTACAGGTGCACAGTAGAGAGCATACTGACTGATTGCATTGTGGCCTGGTTCAGCAACTTGAACGTCCAGGAGCGGAACAGACTGCAAAAAGTTGTGACCACTGCCCAGTCCATCACCTGCTCTGACCTCCCTACCATCGAAGGGATCTACTGAAGTTGCTGCCTCAAAAAGGGAGCCAACGTCATCAAAGACCCACACCATCCTGGCCACACACTCATTTCACCATTGCCATCAGGAAGAAGGTGCAGGAGCCTGAAAACTAACGTCCGGGTTCAGGGACAGCTTCTCCCCTACAGCCATCAGGCGATTAAACACAACAAATAAGCTCTGAACTACAACAGACTTATTATTGTTGCACTATATTTGTTTGGTTATTGAGTATGTGTGCATGTGTACATGTACCCACTGACCTTTTTTTAAAAAATCCCGTTATGTACTATGTTTACATATTCTGTTGTGCTGCAGCAATCAAGAATTTCATTGTTCTACCTGGGACATATGACTAAAACACTCTTGACTCTTCTCATGTCATTCATCCAGTGGCTATTATTGTCAGATGACAGAAGTTAGGTGCTCAAGAGCTTTTCCCAATTTTCAATAGCATGTCAGAGACTCCTTTCCATTGTTGCAATCTTTGCTTGCATTGATTGCAACTTTTACGGCTTTTAGTATTGTGTTTGAGAAATGCTCTCCAAATGTGTTCCCTATCCTTCATCATAATAAATAAAATCGATATTAAATAATAAATTGTGAAATAAACCCTTTATTGTAGAGAATATTTGTGGTTTTCACGAACGGGGGGAGAACTCTAATGCCTTAAAGGGGCACTGTTGCAGTATAACAGCCAGGAAATTGGTCCAACTTGCGCCATCTGCACTAGTCCCACCTTCCTGCGTTTGGCCCTTATCCCTCTAAATATTTCCTCACCTTTTAATACATTTCAAAACATTATTACAAGCAATTGAATTCTCTAAATTCTGTGCAAAACAGTTAATTAATGCATTTAAAAACCTTAAGTTTGCATTCATCTACTATATTAATATTTTCAATTTTTTTCTCCTGAAGTAAATGACTTTTCATATGAGAGTTACATATCCTCATTTGGTTGGACCATTGATACCCACCCCCAATTTGTCACACCCTGTTTCCTGATCCGCATTTCCTCCCTAGGTTATGAACACCCGAGGGACGGGTTTGCCGGCTGCAGGCATCTTCTGCCGTGTGAAAACTTGGTTCGTGGCAATATCTGATTGGTTGAGTGGAATATCCTAGTTAAAGTATCTGTTGCCCTTTGGCCTGTGTTATTTTAAAATAGTGCTGGGTAACTGCATTCCCAACTTGCAAACTTTGTGTTATATACACAATTCTCGGGAGTGGAACCCATTTTTAACTGGGGGAGGATATGTATGCAGCAGAACAGCTCAAGTTCCAACCAATATGACATTGGTTTTCAGTTTGCTGTAACATTACATGTAGTAGAAAAGCACGTAATTTGCAACCTAGAAAATGTGGTATAATTTTTACAGTCTGCATGACTTGATCCATTTATCGTTACTCTGCTCCGACTGCAGTTGGTTTTGATTATATCTCTCCGGTCATTGGAAATCAACTTTGTATTTATTGAGAACATGTTGTCCTGCATTCTTGGGTCCAGAACTGAAAGAAATGAAATACTGTTACAGAATGCATAATGCCGCTGTTATAAAGCTACGCTATGAAGGGCGTTATAGTTCAGGAAATACCCTGTTCCAGCAATTAAATTCAAAATAACAAGACTCATAGGCTTGCACTTTATAGTTATAAAGCATCACAACATCATAATTCAAGCGGGATAATACATTCTGTACCTTATGATACAAATCCTCCTAGCGATACAAAGTTGCTCATCTGACCATGAGCTGTACCATAAATTACCATAAATCTCTACCCCACCCCCTGAACGAACAGCCATCGACTCACTTCAGAACAACCCAGACTGGGTTATCAAACCCGCCGACAAGGGAGGTGCCATGGTAGTCTGGCGCGTCGATCTCTACAAAGCTGAGGCCACGCGCCAACTCTCGGGCACCTCCTCTTACTTACACCTGGACCATGACCCCACAGACGAGCACCAGGCTACTATCTCTAGCACCATCACTGACTTCATCAACTCCCGCTCCCTGTCCCCCCGAGCCTCCAACCTCATCATTCCCCAGCCCCGCACGGCCCGATTTTACCTTCTCCCCAAAATCCACAAACCTAACTCCTGGTAGACCCATTGTCTCTGCATGTTCGTGCCCTACCAAACTTATTTCCACATGCCTTGACTCCATCCTATCCCCCTTGTATAAATCCCTCCCTACCTATGTTCAAGACACCTCGGACACTCACCTCAGACCATCCCCTCATCTTCACCATGGACGTCCAGTCACTCTACACCTCCATCCCCAACCAGGATGGTCTCAAAGCCCCCCGGTTCTTCCTCGACCGGAGAATCAACCTATACCCGTCCACTGATAATCTCATCTGCCTAGCGGAGTTGGTCCTTACCCTCAATAACTTCTCGTTTGACTCCCATTTCCTCCAAATACAAGGCATAGCTATGGGCAAGCTTATGGGCCCCAGCTATGCCTGCCTCTTTGTCGGGTACGTCGAACAATCCTTGTTCGAGGCGTGCCAGGGCCCCGACCTCTACCTCCGCTACATCAACGATTGCTTTGGTGATACCTCCTGCACCCACACACAACTGACTGACTTCATCCACTTCACCACTAACTTCCATCCGGCACTCAAATACACCTGGACCATTTCCGACACTTCCCTACCATTTCTTGACCTCACTATCTCCATCGCAGGTGATAGACTTCTGACCGACATCCACTATAAACCCACTGACTCCCATGGCTGTCTAGACTACTCTTCCATCCTGCTTCCTGTAAGGACTCCATCCCCTACTCCCAATTCCTCCTCCTACGCCGCATCAGCTCCCAGGATGAGGTGTTCCACACCAGGGCATCGGAAATGTCCTCATTCTTCAGGGAGGGGGGGTTCCCCTCCCTTACTATAGATGAGGCTCCCACCAGGGTCTCTTCCATACCCCGTAACACTGCTCTCTCTCCCCATCCCCCCCCACTCGTAATAAGGGCAGAGTCCCCCTAGTCCTCACCTTTCACCCCACTAGCCGTCACATACAACAAATAGTCCTCCGTCATTTTCGCCACCTCCAACGTGACCCCACCCCTCGCCACATCTTCCCATCTACCCCTGTTCTCCCCCCACTCCCTCCGTAACTCCCTGGTCAATTCTTCCCTTCCCTCCCGCACCACCCCCTCCCGGGCACTTTCACTTGCAAATGTAGCAAGAGATGACTGCATTCAAGGACCCAAGCAGTCATTTCAGGTGCGACAGAAGTTCACCTGCATCTCCTCCAACCTCATCTATTGCATCCGCTGCTCTAGATGTCAGCAGATCTACATTGGTAAGACCAAGAGTAGGCTTGGCGATCGTTTCGCCGAACACCTCCGCTCGGTCCGCATTAACCAACCTGATCTCCCGGTGATTCAGCACTTCAACTCCCCCTCCCATTCTGAATCTGACCTGTCTGTCCTGGGCCTCCTCCATGGCCAGAGTGAGCACCACCGGAAATTGGAGGAGCAGCACCTCATATTCTGCTTGGGCAGTCTGTACCCTAGTGGTATAAACCAATTTCCGGTAGCCCTTGCTGCCTCCTCCCCTTCTCAGCTCTCCCTCAGGTCTCCTCCTCTTCCTTTCTCCTTTCTTCTCTCCCCCACCCCACATCAATCTGAAGAAGGGTTTAGGCCCCCCCCCTTGCCTATTTCCTTCGCTCCATATAGATGCTGCTGCACCCGCTGAGTTTCTCCAGCACTTTTGTCTACCATAAATTACATATGGCTTTTTAAATATAAATTCCTGTACACATATATTTGATTATAAAAAAAAATAGTAGCATGGACACTATTCAGATGAAAAGTGCTAGAAGGTCTCAAGGGAAAGTATTATCAGAAATCTGGGAACAGTCCCTTAATGTGGAATCAGCATGCAATACTTGGGTAATTTCCGCATCTCTACTCAATAATAAGAGCAGTTAATAACATCATGGTTAAAAGGACGAAAGGTGCTGCTTCCTCATTCATCATTGAAACCAGTAATAGGGAATGCAATGGTACAAAGGTGGACAAGTTGTTTTAAAAGAAAGCTGTTTTGCTATCGGCACCTGTCTCTATATTGACCGCATGAATGTTGTGCAAGTCTATTTTTGAACTGGCCTTCCCTTCTGGTAAGTCCTTGAATGTGGGGAATGTACTGATTGCCACTGAGTACACAAGTCCCATATGGTGCAATTGATAAGTATCATAACGAAAGCTTTTGACTCTTGAAACGGTTTGGTTAGTCAATTTTGGGCAGTAATCTGACAGTTCAAAGGTGTTTCCTCCAATCATATGTTGTTAAATGATACTTTCACAAACAGTAATTGTGCTGGTAATCTTAATTCTTCAAATTTTCCCAGTTAAATTGCAAATCATTTTTGTTTTACAGCAGTACCCGCTGACTTTTAACTAAGGTTTCATATTTCAATCCAAATTAATGATGGTAGTTAGAAAACAGTGTTGGAGTCGCTCAGCTGGTCAGGCAGCATCTTAAGAGAACGTGTAAGGGTAACGTTTCAGTCGGGACCCTTCAGGTTCATTGTAGGAGTTGGGGGAGAGAAAAAAGCTGGAAGAGAGGAGGGGCAGAACAAAACCTGGCAGGTAAAGGGTTGACACAGGTGGGAGGCTGATAGGCAGATGGTCGGATAAAGACCAGAGATGAAAAACAGGTTGAAGAGGAGTGAATTAAAGCTAGACAGGTATGAGATCTCTCCGCGAATTTCTGCGGAATTCGTTAAAATCTAAATCTCTATAAATGGCTTTCCGCGAGTCTGATGATCGAGGGCGCCGATTGGACGAGTGGATCGTCGGTGAGCAGGCAGGGACATGATGATTCCGCGCGGTGATTGGAGGAGGGTGGGGTCAGTCAGACGTGGAAGTGGGGGAGGGCGGGATTGAGGATAGTGAGCGGTGATTGGAGGAGGGAGTCGTCCTGGTGGAGTGAGGCTCCGGGGCTGGGAGTGCAGGTAGTGGTGGCACAGGGGGGTGGCAGCAGGAGAGTGGTCACTGAGCTGTGAACAGCCAGGGCACAGCTGCAGGGCCATGTTGGTGTCAATAAGTGTTTTAAAGCAAGTAGAGGGAGTGTGTGTGTGAGTCCTGGTAAACAGTGGGGAGAGTCTGAGTGAGTGAAGGTGAGGGGACGTCCCTGTGAGTGTGAGCAGTGAGGGGATCCCTGTGAGTGCGAGTGGGGAAGACCCTGTGAGAAATTAGGGGTAAACAGGCAAGAAAACGGTATCATTGCAAGGTACAATTATCAAAAAAAAATCTGCATAAAGGGGGGCGCTGCCCCCTTTTACCCCCGCCGGGCGCATTGCCCCTTGGAATCCTACAAGGGGTAAATGCCCCCTAGCCCCCATCTCTCTTCCTCTTTATTCCAGTTTTTTCCTGTCTCATGCCTGGCTAGAGGAAGGAATGTAGCTTAACACAAACAGGGAGAAGGTGGTATGTGTAGGTAGGAACTGCAGGAGCTGGTTTAAACCTAAGATAGACACTAAAAGCTGGAGTAACTCTGCGGGACAGGCAGCATCTCTGGAGAGAAGGAATGGGTGACATTTTGGGTCGAGACCCCTCTTCATTAGACAGTAGGTGCAGGAGTAGGCCAATCGGCCTTTCGAGCCAGCACTGCCATTCAATGTGATCATGGCTGATCATCCCCAATTAGTGCCCCGTTCCTGCCTTCTCCCCATATCCACTGACTCCGCTATCTTTAAGAGCCCTATCTAGCTCTCTTTTGAAGGTATCCAGAGAACCGGCCTCCACCGCCCTCTGAGGCAGAGAATTCCACAGACTCCCAACTCGCTGAAAAGGTGTTTCCTTGTCTCAGTTCTAAATGGCTTGCCACTTATTCGTAAACTATGGTCCCTGGTTCTGGACTTCCCCCAACATCAGGAACATGTTTCCTGCCCCTAGCGTGTCCAAACCCTTAATAATCTTATATGTTTCAATAAGATACCCTCTCATCCTTCTAAACTCCAGAGTATACAAGCCCAGCTGCTCCACTCTCTCAGCAAATGACAGTCCTGCCATCCTGGGAATTAACCTTGTGAACTTGCGCTGCACTCCCTAAATAGCAAGAATGTCCTTCCTCAAATTAGGGGACCAAAACTGCACACAATACTCCAGGTGTGGTCTCACTAGGGCCCTATACAACTGCAGAAGGACCTATTTGCTCCTATACTCAACTCCTCTTGTTATGAAGGCCAACATGCCATTTAGTTTCTTCATTGCCTGCTGTACCTGCATGCTTGCTTTCATTGACTGATGAACAAGGACCCCAGATCCCGTTGTACTTCCTCTTTTCCCACTTGACCATTTAGATAACAATCTGCCTTCCTGTTTTTGCTACCAACGTAGCCTCACATTTATCCACATTAAACTGCATGTGCCATGCATCTGCCCACTTCCCCAACCTGTCCAAGTCACCCTGCATCCTCACAGCTTCAAACTAGGGAGAAGGGGGTATGATAGTTGTATCATTCATCATTACTTGGCAGTCCAAACAAGTGCTTTGGTGATAACATGTTATCTATCACTTTTCCCCTCTGGCTTAATTTCCTGTACACTAGTGTTCTTTCAGTTCCATAATAGCTTTTTACACATTAAGACTTGGGCAGAATAAGTTGTGTATTTCAGCTTTTGACATCATTACTTTTGTATGAAAAGCAGTAGTTCAGCCAGCTAGTCAAGTGAGATGTGCAATCTTTAAATGATGTGTTTAAGCAAGAACTGCAGATGCTAGTAAAGCGGAGGTAGACACAAAATGCTGCAGTGACTCAGCGAGTCACTGTCTACCTTTAAATCGGGGGTCAGCAACCTACGGCCCCCAGGCCGAATGCGGCCCGTAACCCGAAATCATTTGGCCAGCAAGCGTTTATTTTATTTCCCGTAGTTATCCGGCCTGCAGACTTCCTTCATCTCCGGTACCCCCCGAGCGGGGCTGAGCGCCTGAGCAGTGCCAAGCTCTGGCTGTACCGCATCTTGCGCAAAGCCGCCAGCTCGGCCGCGCACCTTCTGTGTCTGGGCTTCTCTGTCGGGATCAGGTTGTCAATAGGCCAGGGACGAGCGAGTGTGAGTGTTTGAGCCACCACCTTCAGGACAGAGCCAAGCCAATGGTCCGTTGGTATGCCATGTTCGCCATTTCCGTAACTAAGGGCCAGTGCGTCCTGAAAGGGGCGGGATCTATGTGAACAAGTGATTTGATGCCTGCCATCCGGGACGGGGTGGGGGAGGGATCTATGTGAACACGTGGTATATGTGGCCCGCCATCCGCTCACAGACGTGCCACATGCAGAACAAGGTTGCCGACCCCTGCTTTAAATGTTGTGTACACTTGAAACAAACTGCCTTTCAAGTTAATGTTTCACTTTGTTCGAGGTCTTTGCTTTCTGTCATTGTTCTTGTTCTATACTATTTTTTCATTTTGAAGGTCTGTATTGCATTTTGCTGTCACCAAAATAGATGTGATTTTGAAATAGTTATGACATAGAAACATTTTGGTCACTTTGTAATTATGTTTGAGGTCGCACATGGAATATGCCATCTGTTTGGCTTGTATTACTTTTATTTATTTGTATCTTTGGAAATGAGATCTCTAGTCCCCACCTGGTTCCATCCGCCCATCATATCTCCCTTAAGTTCCTATTATTACCTTCCTTACTCATCAGATACCACTAGTGTTAGACTTTGTGTTCCTGCTTATCTCCTTCATTTCCTCCAGTCTCCGTTGCCTTTTCTTCCCCCCCCTTCCCCCCCCCCCCCCCCCCGTCGCACTGACCGCTGTTCTTTCAGCAGCTTTTTTTCGCTCCAGAATCGAACATATATAGTCTTTTGTCTTGATATACCACCAGTTGACTAATGTTGCTTGAAGGGAGTACAGTTGTGTTCTTTTAATAAGGATAGTAGCATTGGAGATAGTCTAAAGGAGGTTCAACAGGTTGATTCCTGGGATGTTGATTCCTTGTCTGGAAAAGCAAGGTGGTTTGTGTCTCTGTTCCATGGAGTTTTGAAGAATGAAGGGATTATCTTTTTCCAAATATAAGTTCCTAAGTGTGCCTAATAGAAACATAAAAAATAGGTGCTGGAGGAGGCCATTTGGCCCTTCAAGCCAGCACCGCCATTCATTGTGATCATGGCTGATCGTCCCCTATTAATAACCCGTGCCTGCCTTCTCACCATATCCCTTGACTCCACTAGCCCCTAGAGCTCTATCTAACTCTCTCTTAAGTCCATCCAGTGATTTGGCCTCCACTGCCCTCTGGCAGGGAATTCCATAAATTCACAACTCTCTGGGTGAAAATGTTTTTTTCTCACCTCAGTCTTAAATTACCTCCCCTTTATTCTAAGACTGTGGCCCCCCTGGTTCTGGACTTGCCCAACATTGGGAACATTTATCCTGCATCTAGGTTGTCCAGTCCTTTTATAATTTTATATGTTTCTATAAGATACCCCCTCATCCTTCTAAACTCCAGTGAATACAAGCCTAGTCTTTTCAATCTTTCCTCATATGACAGTCCCGCCATCCCAGGGATCAATCTTGTGAACCTACGCTGCATTGCCTTAATCACAAGGATGTTCTTCCTCAAATTAGGAGACCAAAACGGTACACAATACTCCAGATGTGGTCTCACCAGAGCCCTATACAACTGCAGAAGAACCTCTTTACTCCTATACTGAAATCCTCTTGTTATGAAGGCCAACATTCCATTAGCTTTCTTCACTGCCTGCTGTACCTACAGGCCAACTTTCAGTGACTGGTGTACAAGGACACCCAGGTCTCGCTGTACCTCCCCCTTACCTAACCTAACCCCATTGAGATAATAATCTGCCCCCTTGTTTTTGCCACCAAAGTGGATAACCTCACATTTATCTATATTATACTGCATCTGCCACGCATCTGCCCACTCACTCAACCTGTCCAGGTCACCCTGCAACCTCCTAACATCCTCTTCGCAGTTCACACTGCCACCCAGCTTTGTGTCATCCGCAAACTTGCTAGTGTTGCTCCTAATTCCCTCTTCCAAATCATTAATATATATGGTAAACAGTTGCGGCCCCAACACCGAGCCTTGCGGCACTCCACTCGCCACTGCCTACCATTCTGAAAAGGACCTGCTCACTCCTACTCTTTGCTTCTCGGTCTGCCAACCAATTTTCTATCCATGTCAACACCCTACCCCCAATACCGTGTGCTCTAATTTTAGTCACCAGTCTCCCATGCGGGACCTTATCAAAGGCTTTCTGAAAGTCTAGATACACTACATCCACTGGCACCCCTTCATCCATTTTACTTGTCACATCCTCAATAAATTCCAGAAGATTAGTCAAGCATGATTTCCCTTTCATAAATCCATGTTGACTCGGACTAATCCTTTTACTGCTATCCAAATGCCCCATTATTACCTCTTTAATAATTGATTCCAGCATCTTTCCCACCACCGAAGTCAGGCTAACTGGTCTGTAATTCCCCGTTTCTCTCTCGCTCCTTTCTTGAAAAGTGGGATTAACATTAGCTATCCTCCAATCCACAGGAACTAAATCCTGAATCTATTGAACATTGGAAAATGATCACCAATTCTTCCACTATTTCTAGAGCCACCTCCCTAAGGACCCTGGGATGCAGACCATCAGGCCCAGGGGATTTATCATCCTTCAGTCCCATTAGCCTACCCAATACCATTTCTCGCCTAATGAAAATTCCTTTCAGTTCCTCTACCCTCTTAGATCCTCTGTCCTCCAGTACACCTGGGAGATTGTGTCTTCCTTAGTGAAGACAGATCCGAAGTACCTATTCAACTCTTCTGCCATTTCCTTGTTGCCCATAATAATTTCACCCGTGTCTACCTTCAAGGGACCCACATTTGACTTTGCTACTCTTTTTCCCTTAACATATCTAAAGAAGCTTTTACTGTCCTTTATATTCCTGGGAAGGTATTGAAATGTTTTCACTAGAGGGAGAGTCACAAACCAGGAGACACAGATACAAAATAAGGAATCAACATTTTAAAACTGATGGTTGTGAATTAGTGAAATGCTCTGTCCTAAGTTTGGACAAATCATTGGATATTTAAGGTGGAGATAAGTATTTGAAAGTGGAATTCAAGTCGATGGAGAACTGGGATTTGACAAATTGAGATGAGCAGAGATCAGGCATGATAACAAATGCCAGGGCAGGCTTGAAGGGCTTGGTGGTCTTCCACTACTCTTGTGTTTGCATCTTCATGGCTCCAATCGTACACGTTGATTCTTGAATATCCTCTAGAGTAGGCCAACAAATAATTTGATTGTGGCAATAGGGAATAGCACGCTTGTTGGAAAGACTTGTATGGCCTGCAATTTATCATGTGATTATATTTTTGCATCTAATAAAGTTGGTGATTCTGATTTAGTAGGTAGTTATCAAAGGTTTGAGGCATGTCTTATTCCTTTTTTTGCCATTACCTCATGACTCCAGACCTTAATCACAACATTGGTCCAAGCATTGTCTAAAGGGCTGAATTCCAGGTTTGAGTGCAAGTGATTGTTCTTAACACCAAGGCAGTATTTGACCATCTATAGCATTAAAGATCGCTGATAAAACAAGTCAATGGACATAAAATTTGTAGTCATGCCTTGCGTAAAGGTGACCCTCCCAGCTTCAGAACACCACTGCCTGTACAGTTCTGGTTGCCATACTATAGGAACAACTTGATTATGTGAGACGGAGTGTAGAAAAGTTTTGTAAGGATGTTGCCTGGATTGGAGGTCTTGTGTTATCAGAAGGGATTAGATAGGCTATGTCTGTTTACCCTGGAGTGAAGAAGGCTGGGAAGTGCATTATGGTGGTTTATAAAATTGAGAGACATGGTGGGTGAGATCTGCTTCCCATGGAAGGTGTCTAAAATTAGTGAGCATATATTTATGAGAGGGAGGATATTTAAATGAGATCTGAGGGCTAATAGTTCCACAGTAGTTGGTTATCTGGAATGGGCTGTTAAAGGAGAGTGGGCAGGTTCAGGAACAACATTAAATGAATGAGCAGGCATAAATCCTGCAGCTTTCTTTTCCACAGCATTCTTGGAACACCTTTACCAAAATCACTGCAGAGTTTCAAAAAGGTGGCTCACTACCATCTCAAGGTTAGAAATTGAACAGGACCCAATGGGATGATCATTTGAATTCTCCAATTTTAGGTAACCTCCTACATACCCCACACACCTGACTCCCCACTTTTACAATCGGTCTGTAGAAAAGTTTTGACCTGAAACGTCACCTATCCATGTTCTCCAGAGATGCTGTCTGACCTGCTGAGTTACTCCAGCAATGTGTCCTTTTATGGTATAATTTAAGGCTAATGTTAGCCAGGGTGAAATAATGTGCAAGTGCTTACTCAGAACAGGGTATGAATTGTTTTGTGCATTATTGGATAATGGATGTGTAATCTGTAGATCTAATAAACTGTGCATAAAATCCATGAATCCTATTTATAGATATGTCTAAATCTAGTATCAATTAAAAGCATGCACAATTTTTTTATTTACCCAGAATTCCGGTCAAGTGAGTAGTTCTGCAGTGGATGCCTTCATCAGAAGATAGCATTGAATTTGTTTTGCCCTATTAAAGAACCTGTGGTTCTTAAAGTGGCACACACATTCAAGTGCAAGTAATTTTTTTAAAAGGCTATTTTTTTCAATGTTTATGCAGAAGGCTGTTAATTAGTTTAAGCTGCAAAGAACTAATTGCACATTGTAAACTACTGCTTTAGGCATTAGCATTAATTATTTTCACAGCATGTTGTTTCCATTAAAATCACGTTGGGCTGTTTACAGAGATTTTATTTTGCTGTTGAATTCTGCTATTCAGAAATTGTTTAGGTTGGAAATATTACAAATAATGTCCATGAATACTTATCTAATCTTTAATGTTTTTACTTTTGACATGAAATGCTTGGATCTTGTAGCACATATGTATGTGTGTGTGTGTGTGTGGGGGGGGGGTGCGTGAGGAGATGCACAGTGAAGACCAATTTAGGTAAATTGTAGCTTTGAAGAGAATTTACATGGCGAGTAGAGGATGACTTTATGAAATGTTGGCGATATTAGACAAATTTATTCGTCACATGCACCAACTAAGGTACAGTGAAATGAATTTGCCATGCAGCAATGCAATTGGAAAAAAAACACACAATAGAATTTAACATAAACATCCACCACAGCATTCTTCACTGTGGTGGAAGGCAACAAAGTTCAGTCAGTCCTCCTCCATTGTTCATCTGTGGTCGGGGCCATGAACTTCCGCAGTCGCTGCTACAGACGCCCTCTCGTCGGGATGATCGAAACTTCGACGTCGGGATGGTCGAACATACTCTGGGGTTTGGAGTGCCCAAATCAGTCACTTTCTTACCGGAGACGGCGGCTTCAGGATGTTATGGGCCGGCGGTCGGAGCTCTTCTCCGGCGATCCCCGGCAAGGGATCCCGGGTTCCGGATGGTAAGTCCACGCCATGCCCGCGGCTAGACGCTCCGCAGACCATTGCCCCATGATGCCAAAGTCACCAGGCTAGCAATCGGAGCACTCCTTTCTGGCAACCCCGCTAAGGCTTCGCCCCGCTCCGCGATAGGAAAAGTCCACGCTGCGTCCACTGCTGAAGCTCTGGGCCCGACTCCGGGAAAGGCCGCACCAATCCAAACTGTTAGGGAGGCAGAGAAGCAACATGAAAATAGTCGCCTCTCCGTTGAGGAAGTGACTGAAAATCGGTTTCCCTCCCACCCCCCACATAAGACATACTGAGAGACACTAAAACAAACATTTGGACATACTAAAAAACCAAAAAAAAGTCTAAATAACAAACACGCTGCTAGCTGGGCAGCCGACTCGCAGGGCCTCCAACCCATTCTTTGCTTCATATTGTTGAACATTTCACAGCAAGCTTTGGTTACATGTGTATTGAAGAACATTACTGAAAGTTACTTTACTTTAAATCCCTGTTGGGATTGATTGTTTCCAATAGCTTTGTCCAATTTGCTAAAGTCACAATAAGACATCGTTTTTATTATGACTTTATAAATCCCAGTTTTTGTATTTATGTTGGATGCAGTATGATGGAAAGTACCTAAATGCCCAGATTAGCATTTGGTTAACTTATTCTTAACATCAGAATAAGGTGCTCTGGTTTCCTCCTGCAACTCAAAGATGTGCAGGTTTGTGGGTAAATTGGGCCTCTACAGAGCCAATACTATTTATCATTTTTACTCCTTGACTTTCTCTCCCAAAGATTAATGCTGCTGTGCTTAGCATTTACAGACAGACAGGACTTACTAGAAATGCTTCTTTTTTTAAATTCTTGGGTATATTGAATGAGTGCTATTCGTTAATTGGGTTGTCCTTTTCCAACTTGAAATTAGTTTTTTTCACATAGAACCCTGGTAATTTCCAAATCTCCTCGTGACATTAAAGGATGCCTGTTAAGTATACGCTTAGTCAAAACACTCCTATTTCCCACACGCTTTCTTGCAACTTATTACTCTCATCTGCCCACAGCTTCCACCATGTTCCTTCATTAGGGGCAATTTGTAGCAGCCAGTTAACCTACCAGCCTGCGTGCTTTTGGGATGTGGGAGAAAACTGGAGCACGTGGGGGATGCCCATGCTGCCATAGGCCGCACACAGGTTCCCCCGCATAGCAATGGATGTCTGGATTGGGTTGTTGGAACTGTACTGTCTGAGCTACAGGGATCAAGACTGATATTATCTCTGTGCCTTCCTGGATAAGTGACATTTAAAAACTAATCTGTTGATAGCATGCTTGTCTGCATCAAGTGGATATATATTGAAGAGATTCTGCAGTGGAAATCAGCATAGGTTGTGGATATTAGCAAGTTGCTGGACCTCCTATGCTTTTTCTACCTACAAGCTATCCTTTAGGTCCCAATTTTTATGTTGGACATTGGTTTGGTATATTTGTAGAGCTGTTTGTTTTCTCTCGAGTCAAAAGTCCTGCATTTACTTGTCATATGTGCAGCCATGAGATTCTTACTTGCAATGTCCCTGCTAACAATTAAGGACAATGACAACAGTGGAAACTCAAGTCGGGTGATTTCTCAGCAAAGGCAAACATTGAAGTTTGCCTTAGAAACATAGATAGAAACATAGAAAATAGGTGCAGGAGTAGGCCATTTGGCCCTTCGAGCCTGCACCGCCATTCAATATGATCATGGCTGATCATCCAACTCGGTATCCTGTACCTGCCTTCTCTCCATACCCCCTGATACCTTTAGCCACAAGGGCCACATCTAACTCTCTCTTAAATATAGCCAATGAACTGGCCTAACTACCTTCTATGGCAGAGAATTCCACAGATTCACCACTCTCTGTGTGAAAAATGTTTTTTCTCATCTCGATCCTAAAAGATTTTCCCCATATTCTTAAACTGTGACCCCTTGTTCTGGACATCCCCAACATCTGGAACAATCTTCCTGCATTTTGCCTGTCCAACCCTTTAAGAATTTTGTAAGTTTCTATAAGATCCCCCCTCAATCTTCTAAATTCTAGCGAGTACAAACCGAGTCTATCCAGTCTTTCTTCATATGAAAGTCCTGACATCCCAGGAATCAGTCTGGTGAACCTTCTCTGTACTCCCTCTATGGCAAGAATGTCTTTCCTCAGATTAGGAGACCAAAACTGTACGCAATACTCCGGGTGTGGTCTCAATTGGTGAGGGGGGGAGGGGCTAGAACCTTTACTTTAAATAGGATAAGGAATTAATTTACTTCCTATTGGTGACTAATGACTTAAATCTATTTTTCAAGGATTTTTCAAACCTATTTTCATGGAATACAAGAAATGTTGTGCATTGGTGGCATAATGGTGTAGTGGTAGAGCTGCTGCCTGACAATGCCAGAGACCTAGGTTCAATCCTGACTACGGGTGCTGTCTATGGAGTTTTTACGTTCTCCCCGTGACTGTGGGTTTTCCCCAGGTCCGGGTGCTTTGGTTTCCTCCTACTTTCCAAAGATGTACAGGTTTGTAGGTTATTGGCATTGGTAAAGAAAAATTGTAAATTGTCCCGAGTGTGTAGGAGAGATAGTGTATTAGGGTTTGCAAGTCAGTGTGGACTCTGTGGGCCGAAGGGCCGGTTTCTGCACTCTTTCTAAACTAAACATAACTAAAATTAGAAACAAATTAAATGGTATGATTACATTTGTGGTGCTGTAACATTTTGTGCATGACTCGGTAAAACCTCAGCATTTTTGCAAATAATGATTTTGAATATAATTGCTGTGCAGTTTAGAGGCAGCGGGTATTTATGGTAATATAATCTTATTGGATATAATCTTTTAAAACGTCAGTCTTTCAGGCGAGCTGTTTGATATTTATGTATATTTATTCTTTTTTTTCCAGGGAAGTCGTCTTTGACTATCCAGTTTGTTGAAGGGCAATTTGTGGATTCGTATGACCCCACAATAGAAAATAGTAAGTATCGTTTTTTATAATTTAAGTTGCATTTGACAATTTTATGACAATTGACAAAATGGATGCAACCTGTTTTTCTATGCTCTGACCTTGCACCAGTTCTAATATGCTGAGCAATCTTAACCAAGCCAGCTGAATTTTATTTGAATAAGTATGTGTAAATACAGCTGAACAGCAATTGCTCAGCTCTTAACAGTTGCATCCAAAAGAATATACATGGCGTGCATTTTTGAAGGCCCCCTTAATAACTGCATTGGAGAGACTTGTAGAATGAATAAATTAATGTTTATTGGCCAAGTATTCACCTACCAGGAATTGGCTTGGTGCTCTGCCCGCAAGTGACAACATGACATACAGTGACAGTTCCAAGAATGATACATAAAACATTAAACATTAATAATAAAACATTATTGATTAAACATGTGAACTAAATGAAATACCAGAGCAAAAGGAGGCTACAGATTTTTGGTTATTGAGTAGAGCTACTACTCGTGGAAAAAAGCTGTTTTTGTCTGGCTGTGGCAGCTTTGACAGTCCGGAGTCGCCTTCCAGAGGGAAGTGATTCAAAGAGTTTGTGGCCAGGGTGAGAGGGGTCAGAGATGACCTTACCCACTCACGTCCTGGCCCTTGCAGTGTACAGTTCGTCAATGGAGGGAAGGTTGCAGCCAATAACCTTCTCAGCTGATCGGATGATTCGCTGCAGCCTCCCGGTGTCGTGCTTGGTGGTTGAGCCAAACCAGATCCTGATGGAGAAGGTGAGGACAGACTCTACGATGGCTGTGTAGAATTAACCCATCATTGCCTGTGACAGATTGTGCTTCCTCAGCTGCCGTATGAAGTACATCCTCTGTTGTGCCTTTTTGACTGTGGAGTTGATGGTCGTTGGAGATGATGGTTCCCAGGAACTTAAAAGATTCCATAGATGTGACTGTGATGTTGTTGATGGTGAGGGGAGGGGGAGCTCTACTAAAGTCTACAATCAATTCCACTGTCTTGAGAGCATTGAGCTCCAGATTGTTGCAATGGCACCAAGACACCGGCTGTGACGCTTCCTGTCTGTAAGCAGATTCCTCCCCATCCTGGATCAGTCCAATCAGAGTTGTGTCATCTGTAAACTTGAGAAGCTTGACAGAGGATTCAGTGGAGGTGCAGTCATTGGTGTAGAGAGAGTAGAGGAGAGGAGAGAGTACGCAGCCTTGCGGTGCTCCTATGCTGAGCGTTTGCTGGTCCGAGATGTGCTTTCCCAGCCTCACATGTTACTTCCTGTCTGTCAGGAAGCTTGTGATCCACTGACAGAGGGGTTCAGGCACAGTGACCTCGGAAAGTTTGGAGTGTAGTAGCTCTGGCACAATGGTGTTGAATGCAGAGCTAAAATCAACAAGCAAAATCCTCGCATAGGTCCCCTGGCAGTCTAGATGCTGTAGGATGAAGTGCAAGCCCAGATTGACTGCATCATCCACAGGTCTATTGGCCCGATATACAACCTGATATTTTTCAGCTTGGCCGGCACAAGCCTTTCGAGGGTCTTCATGACTACAGAGGTCAGTGTGACAAGCCCTGTAGCCATTAAGACCAGTAATCCTTGCTTTTTTGGGAATAGGGACAATAGTGGGCAATAGGGAATAGGGATAATAATTTGGATAGCAGTAACAGGATCGGTCCGAGTCAGCATGGATTTACGAAGGGGAAATCATGCTTGACTAATCTTCTGGAATTTTTTGAAAATGTAACTAGGATAATGGACAAGGACGAGCCAGTGGCTTTAGTATACCTGGACTTTCAAAAAGCATTTGATAAGGTTCCACATAGGAGATTAGTGGGCAAAATTAGGGCACATGGTATTGGGGGTAGAGTGCTTTTGGAAAGGCAGGCAGTGACTAGTGGGTACCGCAAGGCTCGGTGCTGGGACCGCAGCTATTTACAAGATACATCAATGATTTGGATGAAGGGATTCAAAGTAACATTAGCAAATTTGCAGATGGCACAAAGCTGGGTGGCAGTGTGAACTGTGAGGAGGATGCTATGAGAATGCAGGGTGACTTGGACAGGTTGGGGGAGTGGGCAGATGCATGGCAGATGACGTTTAACGTGGATAAATGTGAGGTTATCCACTTTGGTAGCAAAAACAGGAAGGCAGATTACTATCTAAATGGCGTCAAATTGGGAAAAGGGAAAGTACAACGGGATCTGGGGGTCCTTGTACATCAGTCTATGAAGGTAAGCATGCAGGTACAGAAGGCAGTGAAGAAAGCGAATGGCATGTTGGCCTTTATAACAAGACAAATCGAATAAAGGAGCAAAGAGGTTCTGCAGTTATACAGAGCCCTAGTGAGACCACACCTGGAGTATTGTGGGGAGGGGGGGGGAGTGGTGGAAGAGGGACAGAGGGGAAGGGGGCTGGGGTAGAGAGGGAAGGGGGGTGGGGGAGGGATGGGGGTGGGAGGGGGGAGGGGAGAGAGAGGGGTGAGGAGGGGAGGAGAGGGGTGAGGAGGGGGTGGGGAGGGAAGGAGAGACGGATGGGGGAGGGAGATGGGGCAGGGGGGGTAGAGGGGAAGAGTGTGGATGTAGGAGGGGGTGGGGGTGGGGGTGGGGAAGGATGGGGGGAGGGTGAGGAGATGGGGAGGGGGGAGAGAGGGATGGGGAGGGGGAGAGAGGGATGGGGAGATGGGGTAAGTGGTAGAGGGGGAAGAGTGGGAAGGGGGGGGGGGGGGAGAGAGGGTAAGGGGTAGGGGAGAGAGGGATAGAGAGTGGAGGGGGGGGGGAGAGGGGGAAATAGGGGGGGAGGGAGAGGGGGAGGGGTAGGGACAGTTCATTTGTTCCCCATTCCCTATCACCCCCAATCCACTTTCTCTATTCCTACACACATGATGACTCGCTTCGATACAGGCTGCGGGGATGGGGGGCTGGGGCTGGTGCAAAGGCATATGTAAATGATCCATTCCGATCGGACATCTGTGAGCATTGGGCATTGTGACATCACACGATGGAACGTTCGCTAATATTCTATGGGTGAGAAAACCAGGTTTTTGTTTTGAAATTTTGGGGAGGGGGAGGGGATTTGATTTAAAAAAATGTGTACATAAACACGACAAAATTTAATCAGGAGTGCATTCTTGGAATGAAAAGTGAAATCTCTACCGAAATGGAAAAAACCTTGGCGATTCTGCGTCTGGTGTTGGCGTAGCAACGAATTAAAGGCTGGTACCCACAAGTCAGGCAGACACACACACAGTTTTAAATATAGATAGAATATAGAAGATGGAGAAGTGATGTTGTGCAGCATGGAGTGTGTGGGTAATTGGAGAGGGGTGGGTGGGAAAGTGTCCAGTCTTTTCAGACTAGTCTTGCTTTAAGTAGGTGTGAAGTGGTGAATGGGGAGGAGTGGGTGCAGAAGGGTCCATTCTTTGCAGACTGTTGTGTCTGGCTGTGTTTGTTGGGGAGGGGGTACCAGTGTTGTGTTTCTGCTTGTCAAACCTGCAGTCGAACTCATTCGGGTCGTTGGTCAGCTGACAATTGTCCAAAGAGCAGGGGGCTTTCCTCTTGTAGAAGTTATAAGTCCTACCAAACTGAAGTTGAGTCACTAGGTGAGAACTTGCTCCTCAACTTCTCAGAGTACCTTTCCTTGGCAGCTCTGATTCCTCTTCTCAGCTTGTGCTTGCCTGCCTGTAGAGGTCTGCATCCCCGCTCCTGTAGGCCTCCTTTTTTAGATTGTCGGAGCTGACTGAGTTCTGCAATGAACCAGGGTTTGTTGTTGTTGAACCATGTTGGGTCCTAGTTGGATTGCAACTGTCCTCACAAAAGCTGACATATTATGATACAGTGTCTGTATACTAATCGAGGCTTGTGGTTGCTTCCTTGAACACATTCTAATCTGTGCAGTCAAAGCAGGATTGTAGGTTCTCAATGCCCAATGCTCAACACCTTTTCGTTGTTCTGACCACAGGCTTAGCAGCTTTTAGTTTCTGCCTGCAGTTTGGAATAAGGTGAACTAGACAATGATCAGAGAGACCTATACCCGCCTGGGGAACAGAGCGATATGCGTTCTTGATTGACGCGTAACAGTGATCCAGTGTTCTCTCCCCTTCGGTGGGGCCGCAAACATGAAGTCTGTACTTTGGAAGGTCACCGCTGAGGTTAGCTTTGTTAAAGTTCCCCAAAACAATGACCATGGAGTCCGGGGAGTCACTCTCTACCCTCATTACCTGGTCAGAGAGTTGCGTTTGCGCCTCACGTACAGGCAGGGGGGGGGGGGGGGGGATGTATACTCCAGCGAGAATAAAGGAGTTAAATTCCCTCGGCGAATAGAAGGTTTGCAGTTTATAAAGAAGGATTCTAGGTTGGATTCTAGATATGCTCACTTTATTATAGTCTTTTCAGATGCTGTGCGAATGTTAAGTTGAATTCCTGTCAAGATTCTCTTGTTTTACTTTGCACTTACAAGAATTAACTTGGCCTGTTTCCATGCCGGTAATTAGATTGCAGGGGCTGGTAGTTTGTGAGCAAGTAATTTTTGGTGCCCTTATTATGCTTCAGTTTACTTGACCTAGTGCTGAAAAAAAGAGATCCAATGTTTTGTTGGTGGAATCAAAGGCATTGATCATACAAGAAGCTAACCTTTGGACATCATACTTTCAGATTTTGAATGGAAGGAACAGTAATGAGTGGAGCTCAAAATACTTTTTCTGCAGGCTACCTGGGACAAGATGAGGCAGCCTATTGTTGGTCTGACTCTAAACCATGGATTGTCAATTTGTTTTCATCCAGCCTCCAACTTTAGTAGTTGAGGATTCGCCAGGTTTCTTATTAAATAAACTAGTGTTTTGCATTTACAACCTTGACTAATTTATTTATCCTAATTTAATTTATTGAATATGATCATCCAATATTTGATGTTACTCAGTTAGTAATCTAGATAAATTAACCATCTAAGTTAATTAAAAAATGCTATAAAAGCTGATTGAGAATTTTTTTCCCAAGAAGTAATTGGAAATAAATTAGTAATTAATTCCAGCTACAACTGAAGCGATTCATACTTAGTTGTATCAAAACAATGGCATTATCTCAGTAGACGCAAGGAACTGCAGATGCTGGATTATAAAAAATAAAATAAGAAAGTGCTGGAGTAACTGAATTGGATCGCATTTCTGGAGAACATAGAAAATTTCGTGTCAGGATCCTTCTTCGGACACAGGCATCATCTTGTGGCAATGAGAGCTAACAAATGTCAGCAACGTTCACATTCTGAAAATAAATGTTCTAAACATTCATGTATATTTATTATTGTGCTGTATAGGCATCCAGGGTATATGAGTGATAATGGGGCCAAATGGAGGGGTATGGATAACATGGCAGGCGGAGCAGATAAGTTTATTTTGGTAACATGTTCAACGTGGATATTATGTGCTGAAGGGCATGTTGCAATGGTAGGTTGAAGTATGCAGTCATTTGTCATTTAAAATGTAAACTGATTCCCAGCCAGTCTACTTCAGGGAAAGGTGTTTGTAAACCCCATGGGTTGGACACGGTTCTACAGGAAACCAACAGGTGCCCTTAAGTGTTCTCTGTCAATCGTTTAATTATCAAGGAAACCATGGATGAGTGAGACTTGCCAACTTTGCATATACTGTATATTTCCTCTTAAAATATTATTTCAAAGTGGATGGATTAAAGGCACCAAAGTGAAGTTTGGCAGACAGATAATATGCTCTTTACAGACTGATTCCCAAAGGCTTAGGCTTTTGTAATATTTAAATGTCAGGATTCGTCAAAAGTTGACATTCATTGTTTGAGGAAAATATAGTGAAGTAAGTGTTTAAGATTCCATATTACCTCAGTCTAATAATTAAATCTGAGCAAGATGTGGTGGAGGAGGAGGAGAGATGTTGAGAGAGGGAAAGGTGGGGTGTGGGGATGCAGGAACATTTACGTGGTTAATCTGTAATTTAATTAACTTAATGTTAGGATGTGTTACAGTTGCACAAGCCAGTGAGATCACATTTGAGGATTGTGTTCGGTTTTGTTCACCGTGCTATAGGAAGGATGTTGTAAAGCTGGAATGAGTTCAGGGAAGATTTGAGAGTATGTTACCAGGACGTGAGGTCCTGACCTATAGGGAGAGGTCGGGCAGGCCTCTCATTCTTTGTAGTGCACAATAAGATCATGAGGGAAATAGATAGGGTACATGCACAGTCTTAGGCAGAATCAAGAACCAGGGAACATAGGTTTACACTGAGGGGGAGATAGATTTAACAGGAACCTGAGGGGATTTTTTCCCCCTACATTTCTACACCAAAGCCCAGCATAAGGGTGGCACAGTGGCGTAGCGGTAGAACTGCTGCCATCCAGTGCCAGAGACGTGGGTTCGATCCTGGCTATCTGTATGGAGTTTGTACCTTCTCCCTATGACCACTTGCTTTTTCACCAGGTGCTCTGGTTTCCTCTCACATTCCAAAGACGTGGGTTTGGCTATTAATTGGCTTCTGTAAATTGTCCATAGTGCATGTGGTGGAACTAGTGTACGGGTAATTGTTTGTCAGTGTGCACTTCGGGCCTGTTACCATGCTGAGTCTAAACTAGACGGAGGCACAGCACCTCCTCTACTGAGGCTGATTACAGCCTTTGCAAGTAGAAAATTTAACAATTTCATGGAACCACCTAACTCTCCACGTGTGGCCACGTGTGGGACTATTTCAAATTTTCTTTGTCATTGTCTGCTACTTTTTAACATAACAAGCATGGGTCCGCTCTCATACAGAAGCTGCCTCTGTTCTCTTCTTCCTCTTTCTCACTACACCTAAATATACCTGCTTGTTTTCTTACTTTTCAAGCTCTTTGTCATGCCGTGGGCACTATTTCTCCACGAATGGTGCTTGGCCTGTTGAATGTTTCATTTATATGGTGCCTTTATGTGAAAATGTAATGGTAACAAATTAGAATATCTCTTGGTACTTTGATATAAAGCAAATTTTACAGACAACTATTTGTTCAGTCTTTCAGGAAGAGCATGCTGAATTGACCACAAAATTGTTCCTAGTGTGTAGTTGGATGGTAGAATCTAGGTGGTGGTGGAGAGAAAGTGGGGGAAATAAAAAAATGATTATTAATGTAGGATTATTTGGTGTGGTTGATAGTTGGTGTGGACTTAATGGGCTATTTCAGTGATAAAAAGGAACTGCAGATGCTGGTTCATACCAAATATAGACAAAAAAATGCTGGGGTAACTCAGCGGGTCAGGCACATCTGGTGACGTTTTGGGTTGGGACCGTTCAGTCTGAAGACCCAAAACGTCACCTATCAGTTTTCACCAGAGATGCCCGCTGACGTCAGTGTTTTGTGTCTATCTCTGGGCCAACTTCGGTGCTACATTTCCTTGTGAAGCAGGGGTATTTCTCCGTTCCTCTGTTTTGAATTGCCAACCCCTCATCTTGTCCTCTCGTACAAGAGGATTACCTAATTAGTAAAAAGTTATTGGTGAGGAATTTAAATCTTTTACCCATTTCCTCCATTGCTTCATGCCCCTTTGTTAATTATTTCTGAAGGGTATATTTCATAATTCGGTGAGCCTTCTGTGCCCTGTGACTAAAAGTACAATTAGCTGTGAAGCATAATTATGAACCACTTTGAAGACACAACATAGCAGTTCATTTGCACGTGGGATTATTAAGCAAAGGGCAAGGGAAGAAATGTTTTGCTGCAATATATTTGCTTCATGATGGTATGGCTTGCCAACTGTTAAATTAATGCTGAGGGATATATTTGGATTGTCAGCCGAGATTGTGCTCATGGCTGGGAGCAGGACTTCAATCCACTGACACAGTGGAGCTAAAAGTCCTACTGATATCCAAATTGGAGCAAATTATTTTCACTGAGAGCCAGAGGCTGAGTCAGATTCTGAGTGATTGGGCATGATGAAGCATGCTTTTGGCATTCTGCTGATTGGAAATATCCATGGAATTCCTGTTCTGAACATTATTGAGAGCACTCCATAAATCAGTTTAAACACCATCACTTGAGGTTAGAAATACAACAGGTAAAAATAGTGCCAGCGGCTGCTGTTTTATAAAAATGTAATTAAGAAATTTAACTGCGGCAATAGATTTAATTTGACTTAACAGGGAATTCATTGGAAATTTTGACTTTTCCTGTAGATTTGTAGAATTGTATACTATCAAAGGGTACTAGCTCTCTGAAATAGATTTTTACATTGTCTTGGATACTTGCCCTCAATCTGGTCATTTGACTTCGTTATTTTCACTTTTCCATTGAACAGTATAGCACAGGAACAGACAGGCACTTTGGCCCGCCATGTCCATGCCAACCAAAATTAATTAATTTATCTAATCCCATCTGCCTGCATCATTCATCGTTCATTGTATCCCATAATTCGTTGGTATTTGTATCTAAAATCCTCAAATATTGCTATTGTAACTGCTACCAAGTGACTTCCAGACATCATCACTCTGTGTAAACCAGAACTTGCCTTGCAGATCTCCTTTAAACGTTTCCCCCTTTTACTTTAAAAATGATGCCATCTGCTATTTACCATTTGTGCTCTGGGAAGATGATTCAGCCTATCTATGGTTTTCGTAAGAATTCTATATACCTGTCGGGTTGCCCCTCGGCTCCAGAGAAAACAATCCAAATTTGTTAACCTCTCCTTAAACTAATACATTCTAATCCTGGGCAACATCATAGTGAATCTTCACTCTCTCAAGTCTCCACATTCCTTCCCATACAGTAGTGCACGGGGACTTGGCACAATGTTCCGGATGCGACCTAATGATAATTGTGTACGTTTGTATGCAGTTGCAACATGACATCTCCTCTTTCATACTCAATGCCTTGATGGAATGCTGCTTTTACAGTTCTATCCATTTGTATTGCAACTTTCAAGGAGCTAAGGACTACATCTCAAGATTCCTCTGCTCCTGAGAGTCCTGCCATTTACTTTCTGCTTTCCTCTTGCATTTGACGCCCCAAAAAACATCACCTCATACTTGTCTGAATTAAAATCCATCTATAATTTCTGTGCCGAGATTTCTATGCCCAACTGATCTTTACCCCGTCTATCCTTTGACAATATTCCTCATTATCCATAACTATGCTGATTTGTTTGTCTGAAAACCTACTAATCAGACCACCTATGTTTTCACCCAAATCATTAAAATATATTACAAATAAGGGCTACCAGCACAGTTCTTTTCAGAACACTATTGGTCACAGATCTACTAGGTCAAAGAAACTGTCCTCTGCCACTACCCCCAGTCTTTCTTGACTAAGCCAGTTTGGATCCAATTCACCAGTTTCTTATAGGTTAAAATTTGCTTTCATTTAATAACTTTGTTTTGATATCACATCCTTTTCTATCCTGGAAGTCATGGAAATTGCGTTCACGTCCATGAAATACTAAGTTTATTTGAGTTCATCTGAAAAATAGGACAGCCGTAAACCTAGGCCGCTGGCTTTTAATATGTTTTCCACTAGGAATGCGGCAGTTTGTATCTGAGAATTGTGACAATTATTTGGAGTACTGTGTCCAGTTCTGGTCGTCCCATTACAGGAAAGTTCAAGTTACATTTATTGTCACATGCATCAATTGGTACAGTGAGATTTGAGTTGCCATACAGCCATATGAATATAATGAACACAATACACTATAGAATTTAACATGAACATCCAGACACAGCGGAATCAACGTTTCCCACTGTGAGGGAAGGCAATAAAGTTCAGTCAGTTTCCTCTTTGTTCACCCGTGGTCGGGGCCTTTGAGCCCTTTGCATTCGCCGATACAGTGGCCCGATGTTCAGGCCCTCTCGCCGGGATGATCGGAACTCCAGCGTCAGAACGGAAGAACACACTCTCATTTTGGAGCTCCCGAAGTCCACAGGCCGAGCTGGGCGGAGATTCAACAGTGGCAACACTCGACAAAAGATCCCAGGACAGAAAAGACACATCTCGACCAGGAAGTGACTGGGAAACGGTTTCCCCCTATTTTCTCTCTCTTTCTCTCTCTCTCTCTCTCCCCATCCCCCACATCCCCCACATAAAAATGACTTGGAAACCTTTAAAAACGTACTTTTAGACACACTAAAAATAACAAGAAGGATGAAAGGACGGACTGCTGCTGGTGAGGCGGCCACATTCGATGGCGCCACCCGATGGATGTGGAGGCTTTGAAGAGTGTGCAGAGGTGGTTTACCAGAATGCTGCTTGGATTAGAGGGTTACAGCTGCAAGTAGTAGTTTGACAGACATGGAATGTTTTCTCTGGAACGTTGAAGGTTGCGGAGAGACCTGATATAAAATTGAGTCGTAGATAGGGTAGACAGTCGGGACTTTTATACCCAGGGTGAAAATGTGCAACACTTGAGGGATATAATAGTGGTGTTTAAGAGGCTTTTATGTAGCTGCATGGAAGTGCAGGGAATAGAGGGATATAGATCCTGTACAGGCAGATAAGATCAGTTTAACTTTGTCATATTTTGGCACAAACATTGTGGGCCAAAGTACTTGTACCTGTGATGTACTCTTCTATGTATTACAACATCAGCAGCCTTTTTCATAATGTGCAGAAGGTTTTGCCAAAAATCCTTTGATTTGGAGTAGTTTAAATTTTCATTGGGGTTTTTTTTCCCATGGAAGTTGAAAGTAAGTGCTTCATTATATCAAAATGTTAAGCCCTAAATCTTGGCGTCTATTTGATTCTCAATCCCAATGATCCCATAACGTGACCATGGATGATCTAACCTGGTCATTGGTGATGATGGGATATAATTTTGCTAAATCTGTCTAGTGTTATTTGGGTTCCTTAAGTGATTGATTGGATTGAAGACACGTCGCGATGTTTTCCAACAAGATATTGGTGCCTTCAAGCGAGATGAAAACACTAAATTGTTGTCCAGATTTCTATTAATGCTTCCTCATCAACAGTTATTTATATCATGTTCAACTTGGCAATAACTTTAAAGTGTGGAAGGTTGAAATGTGGTTGCTTTGCATTTAGTTGTGAGAAATCATTTGCTACCTTTGAGCTCTAAAGATTGTTAAATAGATTTTCTAGGCTCTGAGCTTGGTGCAGGTCCACCACCGATTTTCTGACAGTTGGATCCAGAGCTTTTCTGGTTTATCTGTTTTGCCAGACCAACAGAGGTCAGGGCCTCCAATGGTACCGGAATGGTCGCGCCGAGGGGCCGAGGTACCGGCTGTGGAAGGCGGCTGTGGAAACTGATCCGCTAGTTCTATTCCAGTTCCAGAACCCCGGCCACGGGGCAAATTCGACCCGCCGATCGGCACAGAAGAACTGATGAAGTTGAGATCTGCTGCCTCACTCGGCCTAGGTGCCACAAATTTAGAAGAACTGCCGGGGGGATTTCAAGTGCACTCTCATAACATTGTCTGGATTAAAATAGGTGCCGGACAGGTTATGGGGAGAAGGCAGGAGAATGGGGTAAGGAGGGAGAGATAGATCAGCCATGATTGAATGGCGGAGTAGACTTGATGGGACGAATGGCCTAATTCTGCTACTATCACTTATGATCTTATGGCCACCAGCTTCTGAAAATTCCTGTGGTGGACATGTATCTCAATTTGGCATGAGGAAGCGAACATGACTAGGATTAGTTGGACATTTTATTCCACCCAAAGATGCTGCAGTAATGTTCTTGGTTGAATTGTATTTCAAAGATACAGGTAAAAAGAACTCTAAAACCTTGCCATACCATAATTCTACGTTTTGAATCTTTTTTGTTATTGACTGCGTATCATCATTTGTTCATGAAGAACTGCTTCAACATTAGATCTGTCCTACTAATAAATGGGGTAAGTTACAGAGAATCTGGATCATTTGAGTGAAGGGAGAATTTGTCACTTTCAGTGGACCCGTTGAGCTTGATTTGGCTACTAGAACTTGTGATAATTCAAGTGGCCATGTTGTAACCTGAAAATTCCTGAAGGAAATAAAGTTGATCAATTTGGCATGATCCAGCGAACATGACTAGATTAAGGATCAAACCCAAGATGCTGCAGTAATGTTATTTGAATTGTCTTTATTCTCCAGCTGTTGACAACTCTAAATAATTGCCATATAATAATATAATACGTTTTATCTTTTTTGTTAGCACCGTAAAATCAACCCAAAGCATGACCAAAGTGCTGTACATTAAAAAAGAAAACAAGCAAGACATCATAAAACAGGCAGAACACAGAACTGGATACAACTAACACGAGGGAGAATAAATTACATTTCACAAAACCCGTTGAATAAATTAAAAAAAACTTGTTAAAAACACAAGTGTCAATGTGTGTAACAAAGCAATCATCCGGAAGGAAATAAAGTTGATCAAATGGTCAAATCCAATTATATCAGTAAGGATCAAACCATTTAATCTGTTATTTATATTGTCTTTATTCTCCAGCTGTTGAACGCAATGACTTGTGTTAAGAGCGGGTGACCAACTGTTTTTATATATCCTTTCATTTTTTGCAGTTGCATTTGGAAAACTGGTTTGAATACAGCTGTGATACAGCTGTGAATTTGGCTGAGTATTTATAGTATGAGTATTTATAGAATGTGGCATTGTAGGATTTTTTACTACATTTGAACAGGTATATAATTTAGCAAATTAAATCAATCTGCCTGCCTTCAAAGACACCAAAATAATTTTTGAAGTCACTTTCTGCAAGTTCTGTAACTGGAACTACAAACGCATGTGCCATTGTGATCTCATTTTTTAATGTATGGAATAATTCGGAGTGAAATGATTAACTACAACTTAGTTTCCCCATTGACAGTAGAACGTTTACAAAGAGAAGACTATTTTAGTTTATAGGTACAGCATAGAAATGGGCCTCTGGCTCTGAGTCCATGGTAACCATCGACCCGTTCACAGTAGTTCTATGTTATCCCACTTTCTCATCCACTTCCTTCACATTAGGGGTACTTTTTAGAGGCTAACCTGCAAACCAGAACATACAAACACCACACAGAGAGCACCCAAGATCAGGATTGTATTTGGGTCTCTGGCGTTTTGAGGCAGTAACTCTGCCATCTGTGTCACTGTGCTGATAAACATTTTTGTTCAGCTTCTAGTTCCATTTTTTTATTTTGCCGATCTGTGAATCAATATTAGTTCCCTTTTGATTAATCAAACATACAGCAGAGAAGCTGACCACTACACCTACCACATCAGTGCCCATTTACACTAAATACCATTTACCAGTATCTGGTCCCTGCCTTAGTGTTGCAAGTGCAACTTAAATGAGAGTGCATGCCTCCACTCCCTACTCTGGTAGTGTATTTCAGATTCCAACTTCAGAGTGAAAAAGGTCTTCCTCGGATCCCCTCTAAATATCTCGCCTTAAACCTGTTCCCTGTAATTTCAGCTACCTCTTATGTGCAAAGATTTCCTCCGATCTACTCTATGCCCCTCATTTTGTTTTATTGGAACACCCGTAACTCCCTCTGCACTAAGGAAAACGACCTCGGCCTACCTGGTTTCTCCTCATAACTCCCAAGCTGCATCCTTATGTCTCCTCTGCCCCCTATCCGTTGCAATCATGTTCTCCACATAATGTGGTGTCCAGAATCACGATGTACTCCATTTATGGCTGAACAAATATTTACTTAACTTGCAGAGTAACCTCTCTGCTCTTGGGTTCTACGCCTCAACTAATACTCATACTGTTATACAGCATGGAAATGGCTCCTTCTGCCCATATTGCCCATGACGACTAAGTTTCCTAGCTGAGCTTGTCCCATTGCCTGCTCATGGCCCATATCCCTCCAACGATTCAATTATCTGTGCCGTTGACCTGCCCAACCTACCAATTGATCATTATCAACCTTGTCCATGATTATCAATAAAATAGTGAATTAGTTTTGATTTTCTTCTGTAGGTTATGCTATCATTAATGAACAGTGAAAATTGTAGTTATGTTATGAATTTAGGTGCTGGTTACGCTGACCGACCTGCTCATGCAGGATTATAGTTAAAAATGCAAGATGGCGCCTCCGGTTTGATCCTGGCCTTCAGTGCTGTTCATGTGGAGTTTGCGCATTTTCTCTGCGACCGCGTGGGTTTCCTCCTAGAGTTCTGGTTTCTTCCCACATTCCAAAGCTGTGGAGATTTGTAGGTTAATTGGCCATCTGTAAATTGTCTCGAATGTGTAGGAGCGGATGAGTAAGTGGGATAAAACAGGTGATCGATGGTTGGTGTGCACTCGGTGGACCAAAGGGCCTGTTTTCAGGCTGCATCTCTAAACTCTAACCCTATCCCCCCCCTCCCCAACTGCAGATATTTCAAAGTTGCTTTAAATGAAGTAATTAATTGCATATAATTAATTATAAATTGCGTAATTATAGATTTAAACTAGTTACTTAATCAGACTCTTGTATAGTTTCCAGCCTTTATCAGTAAATCATTAATAAAAATACAACCATTTTTCTTTCAATTATGAAACTGTAAAATGTCATTATGTAAAAATGTCATTATACCAGTTTTGTCAAAATGCATTATATGTTGTGTAATATGTTAGTTTGTCATTGAACTATTTCACCTATATAATACCATGACCATTTCTGACTATGTCCTGCAAGGGTTAATTTTGCAGTAGGTTCCCGAGTACAATGAATGTGATGTGGAAACGTGAAGCCAAAGATTGTGCTTTCTATGCAGTTGGAGCTATATTTAGCACCAGCAGATTGCAGAATCAACTTGTGCGTAAAATGCTGTGCTATCCTTGTCTCTGGGTCATTTGCTGATTCTGTTGGTATTATAACAGGGTTGGAAAGGCACTTTTATTCTGAGCACTTTCATTGTTGTATTAATGGTAAAATGTGCAATGGTGCAACTCTACATTTTTAAGTTATAACCTGATGAAGAATTTAATGCTGCATAAATAAATACGTTGTAGGGAGAAAAAAAATTAATTCCACAAGTGGGTACCCTTAATTTAAAATAATAGATTTTGTGCAGTACTTGGTTGAAATTGTTTAGTAAATTAGTTATTTTTGTGGAACTTTGACTACAAACCACCATCAACTAACACAAATATATACATGCGCATGGGCCTCGGCTATGCCTCTCTCTTTGTTGGGTACGTCGAACAATCCGTGTTCGAGGCGTACCAGGGCCCCATCCCCGACCTACCTCTGCTACATCGACGATTGCTTTGGTGCTACCTCCTGCACCCACACACAACTGACTGACTGACTTCATTCGCTTCACCACTAACTTCCATCCGGCACTGGAATACACCTGGACTATTTCCGACACTTCCCTACCATTTCTTGACCTCACTATCTCCATCGCAGGTGATAGACTTCGGACCGACATCCACTATAAACCCACTGACTCCCATGGCTGTCTAGACTACTCTTCTTCCATCCTGCTTCCTGTAAGGACTCCATCCCCTACTCCCAATTCCTCCTCCTACGCCGCATCAGCTCCCAGGATGAGGTGTTCCACACCAGGGCATCAGAAATGTCCTCATTCTTCAGGGAGGGGGGTTCCCCTCCCCTACTATAGATGAGGCTCCCACCAGGGTCTCCCCCATACCCCGTAACACTGCTCTCTCTCCCCATCCCCCCCCCTCCCACTCGTAATAAGGGCAGAGTCCCCCTAGTCCTCGCCTTTCACCCCACTAGCCGTCACGTACAACAAATAGTGTTCCGTCATTTTTGCCACCTCCAACGTGACCCCCAACACTCGTCACATCTTCCCATCTACCCCCGTTCTCCCCCCAATCCCTCCGTAACTCCCTGATCAATTCTTCCCTTCCCTCCCGCACCACCCCCTCCCCGGGCATTTTCCCTTGCAACCGCAAAAGATGCTACACTTGTCGCTTTACCTCCCCCCTCGACTCCATTCAAGGACCCAAGCAGTCGTTCCAGGTGCGACAGAGGTTCACCTGCATCTCCTCCAACCTCATCTATTGCATCCGCTGCTCTAGATGTCAGCTGATCTACATCGGTGAGACCAAGCATAGGCTTGGCGATTGTTTCGCCGAACACCTCCGCTCGGTCCGCATTAACCAACCTGATCTCCCGGTGGCTCAGCACTTCAACTCCCCCTCCCATTCTGAATCTGACCTCTCTGCCCTGGGCCTCCTCCATGGCCAGAGTGAGCACCACTGGAAATTGGAGGAGCAGCACCTCATATTCTGCTTGGGCAGTCTGTACCCTAGTGGTATAAACATTGAATTCACCAATTTCCGGTAGCCCTTGCCGCCTCCTCCCCATCTCAGTTCTCCCTCAGCCCTCGGGCTCCTCCTCTTCCTTTTTCCTTTCTTCTCCCCGTTCCCCACTCCCACTCTACATCAGTCTGAAGAAGGGTTTCAGCCTTTTGTCTACCTTTGATCTTCCAGCATCTGCAGTTCCTTCTTAAATACAAATATATTAGCTGGAGCAGTTTACATTTAAGTAAATACAGGCAGCCTTTTTCATGCACTTTCTTGGGTAAATCCTCACGGGCAAGGTTTACTTGTTTCCACTGAAGTAAATGAGGCCCTTGTGAGATCTCCAGGCTTTGACGCAGGTGGTGTAGGAGGTGCTTGGCAGGGCAGGCAATGAATGGTAACAACTGTAGCGTCCTTCTGCCATTATAGGGCTTTTGACTGCACCTCAAGGGGACTCTAGCATCTCAGTGCCATTCTTAATGTTCCTCCATTTTGATGGCACTGAGGGTAAGGATTGCCACACTATCTCCCCAACCATTTTTTACTCCCTTGGAAAAAGCGCAGAGTAAAGCAACAATGGTGAATTCAATGGGAGTTTGTTAGTCGACCTGTTTGCATTGGATTTTATATACATTTTCATTTTTTGCTCAAAAGCCGACACTGGCAAGACAGCATTAATCTTGAAGGGAACGATAGGATGTCACTTAGGATCATTGCTATTCTGTTGAAAATATTCACATGATTCTGTTGGAAGAACCTTCAGATTTGAATTTGTGACAATGTATTTCGAGGGCTAAATGGTGTACAACTTGGAGAGGAACCTGCTGATTGTTTTCTTCTGCCTGTTGCTCATGTTATCACTTTCAGTGGAATATGTCGCTGAGGCAGTATTAAGCAACTGTACATCTTGTCGATGCTACACACTGAACCTGCAGTGCCTGAGTAAAGGAGGAGAATACATTTTATAAATGAACAGTGCCAGTTAAACCAGTTTCATAATCCTGGGCAGTGTTGAATTTCCTGAGTGATTACAGAGCTGCATGCATTAATGCAAGTCAGCAGTGTGATGGAGTGTATACCATTCACAATGACTTGTCATCGTGGATAATGAAAAGGTTTTGAGCTGTTGGGTGGTGAACCGTGCTACAGGATACCCAGCCTCAAAGCTGTTCTTGTACATTGTTGAATTGAAATTTTACCCATTACTAACCCCAGATTATTGCTGATATACATTTGAAAGTAGCTGGACACTCGAGCTCTGCAGCAATGCCCTGGATTGGCGTCGGTGAACTCCAATGATCACAAATCTCTTACTTGGGTGTGGTGCGACTCCATCCACTTCAGCTCTCCCTCGTTGCTTTTTGACTTATTACCAGGGCTCCTTGATGCTACTGTTGGTCAAATGCTGTCTTGATATCAAGGATAATTACCCCTTGCCTCGCCTTTGGAGTTCAATTTTTGGATCTATGTTTGGACTAAGATGTATGGCTAAGTGGTCGAAGTTTAAAAAAAAATAAAAATTAAACCTATCCCGTAAGTGAGCACGTTTTTGGAGGCCGAGTGCCATTTAATAGAGCAATTAATGTTGCCCCCTATTACTTATTTGCCAATTGATTTTAGACTGATTAGTTGTTTGGATTTGTGTTGCTGTTTGTGTATTTGTGCAATATTGCACACTGTCAAGAAGTTGCAGCTGTGCTAGTGCAAAATAGCTAGAAGCACGGATACTTTTGGAGTGCACGTCTGCAGTGCAGCAACCCGGGTGTTGTCTGAACCTAAGATAGGCACAAAAAGCTGGAGTAACTCAGTGGGACAGGCAGCATCTCTGGAGAGGAATTGGTGACGATTCGGGTCGAGACCCTTCTTCAGAACCAATTCAGAATGTCATCTGTACGTTACTGTTTCCAGTGCCTCGGCCACTTTATCATGCGGAATAAATCAAAGGGATCGAAGATCATATAATATATAATATATAAAATGGGTATTGATTTTGGAGAGTTACAGAACAGGTCTTGCAGTCCACCAAGCCTATGCCAACCATCCATTTACGTTAATCCTTTTGTTCTCCCCATGTCCTCATCAACTATTAAAGTAATGACGCTAGGGCAGGAATGTGATAGTAAGGTAGGATATTATTGAATAGCAAAACGGGTGCAAAGGGCCAGATAGCCTACAGCTTCTATTTATGTTTTAATCAATCTCCTTGCAGAAAGAGCCCTGCCTGTAGAATCACATGTAGTGGACTGCAGTGTAATGCTTGCTTCACAGTTTGTGATGTCTTGTGTTTGTTCCAAACAAGTGGACATCCTGGCTAGTCACTAACTGCAGAGAAATCATTTTAGATTGTATTTTTTTTGCATGTACCTAAGGTTTGGTTGCGTACCTATTCGTAAGTTATCTAGTGCTTTAAGTAAGCTTATACAAATCGGCCATGATAAACTGTTTTTATAACATGAAATGTTGGAAGAATTGGAGAATTGCCTCGTTTGTAATATCAACAAATATACTGTCTTGAGATATAAAAGTTGCAATGCAGAATTACACCATTTTGCATATGAGCTATTTGAATAGCCATCATTGGCCTCGTTCTATGCTGTAACTATTAAACCTGGGGAAGTTGACACTGACTGGGCTATCCAGTTATATGCATTTCTCACAAACCTTTCATATTATATTTCATTTTGAATGGTTTCATCTCCCTTTTGAATGCTTTAATTGAATCTGCATCCACACCCAAGTTTGGCAGTGCATTGCAAGCCCTAACCAAAATTTTAGCCACTTTTGGGTTTTTCAGTCACTTTCATACAAGGACGCCTGTTCTTGACCTCTCTGCCAGTTGGAATAGTTTACTGTGTAATCTTTTCTGTGTCCTTCATTATATTAAATACTATCTGCAACCTCTGTTCCAAGGAGAGGAGTCCCGGTTTTTCCAACTTAACCACATAACCACATGATCTTCTATCATCTGTAAAATCAATCATTTAATAGACATTTTCTGCTTCCCCCCCTGAAGCCGTTACTGTTTTCTAGGTATGTGACATTTAGAATTGGGTTCAATGCTCATGAGCAAATAAATGCGTAAAACATTTTCAGTGAAACCTCTCACTTGAGCTCTACTCTGCTTCCAGTAAAGTTCAAGAGCTGCAATGTCATTGTATCAGCTACATTAATCCAGTTTGAACTTCTCCCCCCGTGAGTGCTGTCTGTGTGAAGTTTGCACATTCCGCATGGGTTTTTTCCAACTGCTCTTGTTTTCTCCTATATCCAATATGTATGGGTTGGTAGGTTAATTGGCCTCATGTCCCTGTTTCGTGACCTCGTGACCTGGTGAGTGGTATGTGAGGGGCAGTTGGTGGGAATTTGGGTAAAAGATGGGATTGGTGCCTGTGGTTGCACGATGATCTGCACAAATTGGCCTCGTGTCCCTGTTTCTGTGCCAAATTTTGAGGAAGATACTTTTTTTAAATCACTTTCAGCTTTTAATCAAATGTGCCGACAGCTTCGTATTCATGCCATAGAACTGGTCTAATAAAAAGTAATTGGAAGTGCCTATATTGTTCTTGTGCTCCTATTAGATTTGAACCTTTTTTTTGCCTCTTATTTTTTATTCCAAAATGTAACATCTTAATTTATCATCTCCCATTGCCCTTTCCATCAAGCTATCTACAATGACTTGGTCTATCACTATTGTCCTCGTAATTTGCTGCACGTCACATTTTATGTTGTATACTTCAGGATTGTTTTGTAGTTAATATAGCCCCTGTATTATTTTGCATTTGTCTAAGCAATCCTTCCTGCTTAAGTGGCTAAAATTTAGTTGAGCGAATGTGAATCCATGCTTAGCAGCTTTTGAAGGTGTAGAAGGATATGGGTGAAATGTGGGCTGGTGGGACTAGTGTCGATGGGGCGTCTAAGTCAGCATGGGCAATTTGAGAAAAAGGCCTGTTTCTGTGCCGTATGGCTCTGAATCCCTGTAGACTGGTGAAGAGCAGATAAAGAAAGCCAGTGCAAAATGTTTCCAAAGACATTTTATTCCTGAATCTAAACATTTTTTGTACATGGTTGTCATAACCACCAGTGACAGCTTCATATTCATGCCATAGAACTGGTCTAATAAAAATTAATTGGAATCTGATGACAGTACATAACTTAACCAGTGCCCTTAAGTAACCTTAATCAGACTGCCAGTGAATTGCATTATTTGCCAAAAGAAATCCTGCATTTTTTCCGTATTCACCTGCAGCCAGTGCTGATGAGTTTATTGGGCATCCTTTGAGAAATATTGTAATCCAGGACTCTTGATCCTAAATGTCATCTGTCCATTTCTCTTCACATGTTCACTTGTTTTGGTACAGATGGGGAATAACTGTCTTGCTCTTATGTGGTTGAGTAGAGATGTGGTGGGTTTCTGAACCAGCCTTCTGTTGATCATAATGGAAACTGGATTTAAAAAAAAAATTGAAAATCGTTATTCTGTTCTATCCAGTGGTTTTAATGTAGCACATCTCTTAGATAAGAAGCTTTGTATGGGGCAGGTCATGCCTTTGGACACGTTTTTTGAGGTGACGATGATTGTAGGCAGGGTAGTGGATGTTGTCTGCATGGACTTTAATCCAGAAGAATAAGGCACGTGGAATCCATGGTAATCTGATAGAATGGATTCAAAAATTGGTTTGGTGTTAGAACACATGAGATGGGGAAGGTGTGTGTGTGTTATGCAAACTAGGATTTTTTTTTCTGAGTATTCTAAGCTGAGGAGAGACTTGATCAAAGTGTATAAGAATGAGGGGCATAAATTGTGTAGATATTCTTATCCAAGATGATAATGTCAAATACTAGAAGGCATTGCTTTAAGTTGAGGAGATGTGCTAGGAATGCTGTTTTAATGATCAGTGTGTGGAATGCATGCTGGGGAAGGAGGTGCAAGCCTACACAACAGTGATGCTCGAGACATTTAGACAGGCATACGAACAGGCAGGGAATTGAGGGCTGCGGACCATGTGAAGGCAGGAAGGATAAGTTTAATTTGACAACATGGTTGGTACAGGTAAGTTGGGCCAAAGGCTATAGCCTGTTCCAATGCTATACTGTTCTCTATTTCACAGAAAGATAATGAGAAAATCAACATCTGTTTATTTCGAGATACAGGGTTGAAACAGGCCCTTCAGCATCAACCTGCGATCCCTGTTCACTAGCACTATCCTACACATTAGGAACAATTTACTATTTTTACCGAAGCCAATTAACCTACAAAGCTGTACACCTTTGAAGTGTTGGTGGAAGAGAGTACCTGGAGAAAACCCTCACAGTCACAGGGAAAACATACAAATTCCGTACAGCCAGTACCCGCTGTCGGGATCGAACCCGGGTCTCTGGCACTGTAAGGCAGCAACTCTACCACTGTGCCACCCTTGTGTAACCACCTGTATTAACAAAGAAATGCAAAAATATTTTTTTAATAAAGAATTCTAATGAGTAGACAATAAAAATAATATTTGCTGAGTGTTATATGCATCAAGCATGAGCCAAAATGTGCTTTGCTCAGAAACCGCCAATGTCCCAACAGCCCAAAAATCTACTTTGGGAGCTTCTGATATTCAAATTGTTTTATATCGCCAGGAATCATTACCTCTGGGTTGATTTTGGAAATGTGTGTATGCCTTGTATTGAATTCTGTTCACCCTAATCAGAAGGGTCAGAAGATAAATAATTGCTGGCACTTCTCTCTGGGGTTACTGTGCTCTTCCCCTTCCCTGAGCAGGTTTTGGTTGGTTGCCCATATCCGAGGAAACAAGTGTGGTGTCAGCATCTGCTTGTTAAACGGGTTCATTGATGTTGCCTGTGTTCAGCACATCACCAGCTATTTCCATCCATGCGCTTGCATTCCTTTGGGAGTGAGCACAAGCCTGTAATACAATTATGGCAGACTGCGTGTAACCAATCATCAATATTAATGATGCTTGATTAGAAATCCTTATTAACACAAAATATTCTGATTTTTATATTCCATTGCCCTCTTAATGTTAGCTGCTCTAATATCTTCAGTGTTAGAAACCTTTATTCTGAAAATTAAATAAGCTGCCAGAGCAATTTTCTTATGGCTGGGATCCAGGGCCCTTTGGCACAGTAGTTGCTCACTTGCTTCTCGTGGCAGTGGATTCACCACTATGGAATTTAAAGCACAGTTCAGTGGAGAACTGCACACGGGGAGCACCATTTTTTATGTGGAACAGTTTGGCTAACATGGGCAGAAATCCCCCCCCCATGTTTTGTGACATGGACGCTACAGCCAGTCCCAGGTCGGCTTGCCTGCCCCGGGACTGGCTGTTGCGCCCAGGTTGGCTGGCAGGTCTGACTGTAGCATCCAGGTCGTCTGCGTGCCCTGGGACTGGCTGCAGTTCCCAGGTCGGCTCGCTTGTCCCAGGTCTGGCACCTGCATGCCTCGCGACTGGCTGCAGTTCCTAGGTCACTTGCGTGCCCCGGGACTGACTGCAGTTCCCAGGTCATGAAAACTAATTGAACAAAATATACGCCTGCGGGACGGATGATTTTGGGTTACAGGTCGAATCCGGCCCGTGGGCTGTAGGTTGCCGACCCCTGTCCTAGGTGTTAGACCTCATTGTGTCCCCCTCATATTTTAAAAGCGATGTGCAAGTTAGTGTACAATGCAAAATGTTGGTGGAACTCAGCGGATCAAGCAGCGTCTGGGGAGGGAATGGGCAGGTGACGTTGTAGGTTGGGACCCTTGGGCTGCGGGAGCAAAAACTTGAAAAGGAAGTTGGGGGCAGGACAAAGCCTAACAAGTGGATACAAATGAGGGATACGATTGGCTAAATGGCCAATTGAGGTAAAATGGAGAGAAATGGGTGTCTGGTAAGGGGAGAAAAGGGGGGAATTAATTGTTAGGCAACTGGGAGAGACTTGGGTTAAAGCCAGAAGGAGGGATATGGTTGGAAGGAGGCGGGGGAAATGTAAAGGTGGGGGTGAGAGATGTGAACGAGGGGAAAGGCACAGGAAGACTAGGTCTTGCATCTGAATTAATGTAGTTGTAAAAGGGACAGGGTTTTCAGCCTTTTATGACCTTTTTCTCCATAGCATTTTGATTTTGGATGATCATATTGAATGGTGGTGCTGGCTCGAAGTGTCGAATGGCCTACCCCTGCACCTATTTTCTATGTTTGTAAAAACAACTTGGAAGGTCATTCTGTAGCTTTATGAATGTACTGTTACATTTCTGAATTACATTGAGATGATCACAAGGATGTTGGTGATTTTAAAATAACTTGGTACATCCTAAGTTCAGATTGCTCTGGCTAAGTATTCTTCATTGTCGTAGAGCAGTATAGTATAATTTGGTGAACTCGTCATTTTTCTTAATTGACAGATTACCACTACATTCACTGGAAATGTCATGGCTTTTGCTGAGCATGTGGTGTTTCCTGTGCTAGGTTATTGGGGTTTTTTTGATAATCTTAATGCTTAGGAATTTTCTTTACCATTTTTGAATTTATGAAATACAGGCCTTCCCCAGGTACTGAACGATTTCAGTTTATATAAACATTTACGTTGATTTTTGTCTAAAAGTTGGAAGACGCACATCGCCCTTTGGTGACTATATCTCTGCAGTATTATTATGAATGGTGTCAAAATCACGTGTGTACGTACGACTTAAATAATATTGTGGAAGGTCATTCATATTAATGGGTTGTTCATCAGTCAAGCATTCATAACATGGGGATGACTACTATGGTTTTGGTTTTCCAACTCAATATTGACATCATTGGTGTTGGCCCTCAATCTTATAATTAGGAGTCTTTTTAGAAAAAGCGTCTCTTCCCCTTGAAATTGTTGAAGCTGCTAAATTTTGCAGTCTCAATGGATTGCTTGATGCCTTGAGTCTTGTTGCCTTTAGTTTTGTCTTCAGAATTTCTGGTCATATTTCAAATGTCAAGCCTAAGTCCCATTTTGGATATCGGTGACATTTCCAAATTTTTCATTGCAGGGCATAATTTTAGGATAACTATTATTTTATTTTTTTGTTTTAAAACAAAATGAAAGAATTATTTTCTTGGGAACTAACCATTTTTTTTGTTTTCTTTTTTAGCATTTACTAAACTGATCACGGTGAATGGGCAAGATTACCACCTGCAGCTTGTGGACACAGCTGGACAGGTAAGGGTTCAGGGGAATGGTTCTAGATGATATCCAGTATGATCTGTGTGTTGTGTGAATCGAATAGAGCTGCAGAACTTGTTTTGGAGTGGAATGTAGTAAAAAAATTCTGCATAGTTATGAAGTTAATGAAGAACTGTAGTAATTAGTAAAGGCAGTCCAGTTCTTCCATGTATTACTTGTTACTGAACAAAAGCAGCAGGTCGTGAAACAAAATTGCATCAACTGAGCTAGTGGTATTGATAATTAAACTGACATCTTTCAATGATATTTAGTTTTGCTCTATGCTATTCAACTACTGGGATTGGATGTCAAGAAGGTTATCTGCTTTACTGCAAGAAAGTCATTTTTTTACCAAAATGAATGCAATCTGAATAAAATTAATTATTCACTTTTCACTCAATAGAAAATCAAATAACATCTATTATTTCGAAGTGGGAGCTACCATGGCTTTACAATTCCATTATATTAAGCTTTCTGTGCAAACGCTTTACTTTTGGTGTTGCTAAGAGACAGCTAGTTGCTTTCATCTTTCTTATCGAGCATTGCCACTGTTTTCCAGTTCCCTCTTGCCCTCTTCCCCTCTATAGCTTTTTAAGATTATTTTGCTTCACTGTAGTATACCTTTTCAAAAATCATGATCTCTAGCTTTTTGTAGATGATGGGAGCTACTTTGCTCATTTGTCCACATACCTTTTGAATTCAGTGATTCAATCATTGCTTGGAGCCCTGGTATTCACTATTGAGCAGAAACTACTGGATGAGCCGCGTTAATACTATGACAACAGGCTTCTTGGACATTAATGTCCTGGAGCAAATGAATTCCATTCTGACACCTCAAAGGTTTTTTAACATTTACAAGGAGTCAGGTGTGTGATGGAACTATCGTCAGGTCAGACTTGCGTCTCCTTGGTCCACAGCTGACAAATGTCTTGACTGGACCAGCACACAGAAGCTATGTTTTCAGCCACTGATGTGAGCATCTGGGATGGGCAATCATTGCTCTTTGGTATTGTCATCGTCTATTTGAGTAACCAGAGCCTCCTGGCACTAATTTATTACTCAGCCAATCAACCTTTGATTCATATGAAATTATATTTTTGATTCGAGCAGCTTTCAAAGTTATCATCCACACAAAGGGCTATTAAACTTAGTTTCATTATTTGTAAATTATTTCTTGATTGCACCTCAGTTCCTTAAAATGTACTGAACTAGCATTCTATCACACCTTTTTTCCTATAGAAAATGTTATTGCATGACTTTTAATCCCATCATCACTCAGTTACATCCCCACCCAAGATAAGCATCTTGTACATGTCTCCACTTCATTGCGGAAGTTAGAAAATTCCATTCCAGGCCCTATTATATGCTTGTCTGTGCCTTCCAGTACATCACCTGGGATGTGGACTCTGCTCCTTTATTAAATGTGCAATGACAACTCTTTCAATTATTGCTCTGTTGTTCTCTTGGTGTATGACATCAGTGACTAGATAAGCTGGAATCTTTTTCAATTTGATCTGTAAGATCAACCTCCTCCGAAAACATTTCCCTCTAACTCACCATTCCATTTTGTCTCCTAGTTGACAAGCATGAGCATGCTGTTATTCATTGCCAGTGTTGAGCTGAATGCCCCATTACCAGAATCATGCTTGTAAAGGGTCTTACTGGATTATTTTTCATTCAAAACATCAATTAATTTATTTAACAGCCCCTCACCATCTCCCAAATTTTTGATTACTTTCATCTTTGACTACCTTACTGACTCTTATCTATTGTCCACATCTTATAAGACCCTTGTCCATATCCCAACCTGCAGTGAATTATTTTAATGTGGCCTTCCAAAATGCTCTTTGCTATCCTCCCTTGGCCATCTTAAGATGCCTGTACCTGCCATTATTTTGTATCACTGTCACTATTCTCCAACTCTGCACAATTGTGACCCATCTCCAAATACCACATCTTCACTGTCATCAGTTGCCTACTGATTACTACGATCTGGTTTCACTTCTGTCTTTGATCTTACTCTTCTGACGTTTATCATGTGAAAGATACCATGTATAGGTATAAGGTAGACAAAATTGCTGGAGAAACTCAGCGGGAGAGGCAGCATCTATGGAGCGAAGGAAATAGTCTGAAGAAGGGTTTCGGCCCGAAATGTTGCCTATTTCCTTTGCTCCATAGATGCTGCTGCACCCGCTGAGTTTCTCCAGCAATTTTGTCTACCTTCGATTTTCCAGCATCTGCAGTTCCTTCTTAAACATATATAAATATAATGCAAGATAACCAGATTACGGGCTTTAATTGAAATCTCTTCCACTATCTATAGTCATAAAGCTATGCAGCATGAAACAGGCCCTTCAGCTCAACTTGACCATGCTGATCAAGTCACTTGCGTGGGTCTGGTTCATATTCCAACCTTCGTATCCATGTGCCTGTCCAAGTGTCTTAAGTCATAATTGTTCCCACTTCTATAACATCTTGCAGTAGCTCATTATCTATAAGCATCACTTTTTATCCTTTTTAAATCTTTCTCTCTCAAGCCCATGCTCACTAGTTTTAGATTTCCCTACCCTGGGGAGGAGACTGTTCACTTTATCTATGTCTCTTTGATTTTATAAACCTCTATAAGATCACCCCACAGCCACCTCTGCTCCAGGGGATAAAGGCCCAGCCTATCACGCCTATCCTTGTAACTTAAACCTTCCCGAATCAAATTAATTTCCAGGGACTAGTTCAGTTCGGCAACCTGGTTGCAGTGGATAATGAGCTGCAGAGCCTGTTTCTGTGCTGTATAACCATGACTATTTTCTGTGATTCTCCCCCAGGACATTACTATTTACTATGTCTGCCCTGGTTTGTTTTATCAAAATGCAACGCCTCACATATTGATCTGAATTAAACTCCACCTGCAGTTCTTCCTCTGCCTTCTGACCCATTTGTATCCAAGATCCTGTTGTAACCTTAAATAACCATCACTGTCCACAATGCTACCAGTGTCATTTTAGTGTCATCCTCAAACTCACTAACCATGCCACCTTGCAAAGTGTACAGAAGTTTATAAATATTTGACATGGCACCGAATACTCTGACAAAACTACAGATGCACTGCAGAAAGTACCCAAACTGGTTAAGTCATGGCGATTCCAGTGCACAGAAATGGAGGTTGCAGAGAGTGGTGGACTCTGCCCGATCTATTACTGACATAAATCTATCCTCTATCAAAAGCATCCGCATGAGGTGGTGCCTCAAAGTGGCATCTATCATCAAGAATCCCTATTAACTGGGCTGTGGCCTCTTTTCCCTGCAACCATTGGGCAGGAGGTACAAACTCGTGAAATCCCACACCACCTAGTTTGGAAGCAGCTACTTCCCTACAACCATCGGGTTCTTGAACTGATGTGCCCAACTCTCATTCTACCTCAGCAATAGAATCATCTCTTGCACTACCATGCACTCATTTCAAAAGTTGTTTAATAAAAGCACCATTAAACCATTTTTTAATTAGGTTTTTGCACTAATTTAATTTTTTCAGTCTTTTGTTTTCGCTGTCTAATATATTTCAAGATGAGTTTAATGTGGGCACTCAAATAATCCACCATTTTATTTATGATGGAAACATTACATATGTGAACAACAAAGAAATAATCCTAACACCATTTCCCTGCAGATGTGCTGGAATATTTTGTACAATTTAATTAGAAGTCTGCCTTCTGGAACATCACTGCATCAAAGACCGGAAGGATGGAATAAAATTAAACTTTCTATTAAATCTTTGCCATTGCTGCATTATACAGTAAACCTGAACTTTCATTGCTGAAATCCTTCCCAAGAAAAATTGCAAGACATGATTTGTACTTTGCTTGAGTCTAACTGTTGGCAATTTGATAAATATTGATGAGTCATTAGCCTGACATCCTGATATTTGTCTTTTTAATTATTAGGATGAATACTCTATCTTCCCTCAGACGTATTCCATTGACATTAATGGGTACATTTTGGTATATTCAGTTACATCTAACAAAAGGTAAGCATTTCAATTCATTTTTGTACACATTTAGCTAGTTAGGCGCACTAGTTTGCAACAGTGTATTTCTGCTTTATATGGCAGTTATTTGCATGCCTTATTATAGTTGCCTCATTGTTCAGCATAATTCAGAAAATTATAGCCAACTTTAGAAAAGGTGCTTTTTTAACTTTATAATTATAGCCAACTTTAGAAAAGGTGCAAGGCAGAGCTGGTAATTTTTCAAAAATGCTGAACAGTGTGGTTATATGGTATTATTGGAGTGATTGCTTTAATGTTGTATGACATTAAATAATCAATCTTGCAGAATAACATTTGCAAAGGCTAAAATATTTTCAGTGTCTAGTATCTGTATCGCGATTAATCTTTAATTTCCGTTCTGGTATTGTGTGTTGTCTTTCAATTCCCATTGTGAAGGGCAGTTTATGGGGGGGATAAATAGCAATCTTCTATTTTTGTCAGTTTTTTAGTGGCTTGCAAGGGGAAACTGCTTTTCAGGGTGTCTACCTGGTCGGAGTGGTGGATTTTCTCCGGGCAGCACCTTCGACCCATCCTCGCGGCCTACTAGCGGGCCTGGAGCGGCATTTCCTGTCTGGACTGGCCAGAACCTCGGCTTTGGCGGCGGCACAGCGCTGGAGCGCTATCGCGGACCGGACCGGCTGGTGCTTTGCCCGGGTCGCCGCGCTGGAACTCTGGTGAGCTGAGACCACGGATAAAAAACCATCGCGGAGCTGCGGGTCTGGAGCGTCCAGCCACGGGCGGCGGCGCTGAACTTTACATCGGGAGCCTGGGATCTCTCGCCGAGATAGCCAGTGGTGGAGCTCCATCCAGCGTGGCCTGTCGGCTTCGGAAGCCGCGGTCTCCGGTAAGGAAGCGGCTGTTCCAGGTTTCCCATGCCGCTATGAGGATTCTCACAACGCTGGAGCACCATCACCCGGCGAGAAGGGCCTCCGTAAAGGCGACTGCGGAGGCCTCAATAGGCCCGACTATGGGTGGACATGGCGATGGGGACTGGACATTGTGCCTTCCCCTCATAATGGGAACCATTGTGGGGGGGATGGTTTTTATGTTTAAATTTCTTTATTATTGTTATGTCTGTATTTTTTATTTAAAAAATTTTTTTAATGTGCTGCATTGGCAATAAGCATTTCACTATACCAATTGGTGTATGTGACTAATAAAGAACCTTTGAATATTAATAAAAAAATTATACCTAGTATTAAACTGGGAAAATTAATTCCCAAATTCTATTCTGCAAGTGGGAGTAGCATCTATTAACGAGAATGTAAATTGTTGTGAAATTTAAAAATCCATATGAATTCTTCATATGCCCACGCAGATATTTGCCAGAAAGGCAACTTGATTTGGAGATGAATTATTTTACAAGTTGAACCTTTCAACATGACTGTTTACATTTTTAATAAATCTGTTTGCAAATCACTTTGCCATATCTAAAGTAGTCTTCCAATCGTAGATTGAATGAGTTATTTGTTTGTAGCTTCAAAACAATTGCTTTGTTTCCTGGGAAACCACTGGATATTGAGGATTTTTGGAATTGCAAATCATCCTGTAGTCAATTGTTTTATAGTGCATTTGTTGGAAGTGTTGGAGCCAAACTATAGGATTAAGTTAAATCTGGAACACGAGTCAAATAATTTAAATTCTTTATCTTTAAAATTTTGAATAAACCATCCATCAAAAGTAAACCATTATCTGTATCGGTTACTTTTTGTGTAATTGTTGTCACAGGAATGAGAGTTGTGGTCCAAGAGTTAGTGTAGTTGAATCACAGTGGGAGTATTGAAACTATTCCAAATTATGTTTCATTATCGTACCAATTATTCTTACGTTAGCTTTAAAAGGATTACTTTATATAGTTGGATGTGAGGGTTACACTCAAAAGTTATCCTAACTTTTTTGAATCACAACTGAAAATTTAATACAATTTGACTTAAAATCTTGAAGAGAAGTTCATCCTATAATCAGTCTGAAGAAGAGTCACAACCACAAGCATCACATTTATCCATGTTCACTGGAGGTGCTGCCTGACCTGTTGAGTTACTCCAGCACTTTGTGTCCTTTGGTTGTATTATTTGTTGGCTTGGACTTAAAATTGGGTAGGATTGGTTACCGGGATGGCAAGACTGTCATATGATGAAAGAATGGAGAGACTGGGCTTCTATTCACTGGAATTTAGAAGGATGAGATGAGATCTTATAGAAACATATAAAATTATTAAGGGATTGGACACGCTAGATGCAGGAAACATGTTTTATGTTGGAGGAGTCCAGAACCAGCGGCCGCAGTTTAAGAATATGGGGTAGGCCATTTAGAACTGAGATGAGGAAAAGCTTTTTCACACAGAGTTGTGGATTTGTGGAGTTCTTTGCCTCAGAAGGCAGTGAAGGCCGATTCACTGGATGCATTCAAAAGATAATTAGATAGAGGGCTTAGGGCTAGCAGAATCAAGGGGTATGTGGAGAAGGCAGGAACGGGGTACTGATAGTGGATGATCAGCCATGATCACATTGAATGGCGGTGCTGGCTCGGGCTGAATGGCCTACTCCTGCACCTATTGTCCATGTATCTATAAATTCACTATTCATTGTATATTTTGTTAATGTGCCTGCAAGCAGCAAGAACTTCGTTGCTCCGTTCCTGGTGCACATGATAATTGCTTTTGACTTGAACAAGATGTAATAATTCTATTTTTCTTAACATGTCTGCAGTTTTGAGGTGATCAAAGTGATTCATGAAAAATTGCTGGATATGGTGGGGAAAGTTCAGTAAGTAAATTAAAAATGCAAATTTCAGTCTTTTTTCCAGATTTTATTTCTACCTCAGTCTAAGTTTGTTTCTGTTTTATACTGTAGAGTGCCCATTATGTTGGTTGGAAATAAGAAGGACCTACATATGGAAAGGTGAGTGGAGATTCCAGGCACAGTTCAGAATCACTGTGCAGAAATTGTGATAACCATTTCATTTAAAGATTCTCGAGTGTAAGCAAAATCCCACACAAATGATCACATTGGTTGGTTTACATTAAGAATGGATGCATTCCAAAACAAACCATTGACGTGCACATGGCTACCATTAAAATGTAAGTCTTTCCAGTTTCTCTTGTTGACCACCAGCCAGCCCTTGCAGTGGCTATGCATAATGAAACCAGAAGATGCCAGCATTCATTGTACATCTGTCTAGACTTTAATACCTCTGGTATTGTCCTAAATAATCGATTTAAATAATCTGAAGGAGTTTGCAGCAGGTTTTATTCTCCACTTTTCCTCTCAGCCACTGAACTTGCTTGCCAAGAAATGACTGCCAGAAATATGTTAAATCACCTCTGGTATTATGGAAAACTGCTTGCCTTTGTGCATGCAGCTTTTTTTTTACCCTGAGGGATGATAACAAAGGGCATGCATTTTTTAAATTAACTGTACAGTTATTAGCAATTGTGTGAAGTGACAACTGAAAAGTTAATGGGACATTTTAATTAAATGAATTTAATTTTAATTTTCAGCAGCATGAATTTTGCAAATACGTTGCAGTAAAAGATACTGTAGACACAGCATGCTAAGCTCCCCCTTTAATGGAATTTCATTTGGTCCAAATTGGTCTTTGAGCGAACGCTATAAATTTCCATATGTTTAATCTTTTCTCTTGTCTCAATATATCTTTGGAAAGCTTTTAACTGATGTGCACTATTAGGACAATGTGGCATCATTATTAAAAGAGGGTTTTGGATCTTTGAATCATTTGATACTGGTCTGTCAGTGTTAACCCTTCCAGATTTTGAAGACGCATCGTAGTTCATCCTCAAATATCCGACTAAACAGAGCTAAGAACGTCAGTGCCACGGACCATCGTAGAATAAATGCACACTGTTTTTTCCTGACAAGCCCTTTTCAATTGCAGTCATCTGCAGCAGATGTTTACATTTACATGAGTTTAATGCCAGTGGATTTGCTTTGTTTTCCTTTGAATTTCTACAGAAGGCATAAAAGTGTTTTAGGATCTTGCTGATCATTTTCATTCTGATCCATGCAAAATTACAAATAGTTGATTTTTCCATGTTTAAAAAAAATGTTTTTAGGGTGATCAGTTTCGAAGAAGGGAAAAGCTTAGCAGATTCCTGGAGTGCTGCCTTCATGGAATCTTCTGCTAAAGAGAATCAGGTGAGGACTACAAAGTTGATTAATGGATATGAAACGATATTGTATTTAAACTGTATGATTTGTGTTTGGATTTCAGTGACAGAAGGTTACAGCTGGACCATCCCAAAGAGCTTGTTCACTGAAGTACTTTAAAATGCATCAATCTTCTGGCAGGGAAATAAGTCAGTCGGCTTCTGCATTGTGGTTGCCCGCACAAGAGAAGTGGTTAGAGGGTTTGATTTTCTTTACATGCTTGTTCATCAATTAATATTGCTTTTGGCATCTTAGCAGAGCTGGAGACACAAACTGCAGATGCTGGATTCTTGAGCATCAAATCAGTGCTGGAGGAACTCAGTGGGACAGTGCGCAATGGTGGAGAACATGAATAGGTGATGTTTTGGGTTTGGGCCCCTTCTCCTGAAACGTCACCTTTCCATTCCCTCCGGAGATACTGCTTGACCTGCTGAGTTGCTGCAGCACTTTCTGGTTTTATTTGTAAACTGACATCTGCAGTTCCTTGATGCCCTTCAGGCTCAATCTTCAGTCTCAAAAAGGGCCCCGGTCCAAACTGATCCTGCCTGGCCCACTAAATTCCCCCAGCACTTTATCTTTTTTTCATCTTAGCAAAGTTTCCTTGTTCTACATAAAGTATTATAAGATGCTTTATAGAATAGATGAGCAAATGTTGGTTTAACACACTTTGAAATACTGCATCTCTGGTACTGCAACACTTTCCAGTTGTACACTGAGCATGGACTGCATAAATTGCAAAGAAAGGCAGAGAATACTGAATACAGTTGGGGGCTCAGAACTGCTGAATAGTTGTAGATGTGAGATATGAACTCTGTTGTTCTCCCCACAGATGCTGACTATTTCCGGCTGTTTTTTATTTTCCCTCGAGTCCATGCAAAAAGCAGGTCATTGTATGGAGGCATAACTTTCTAATATACTTGCAGAATTTGTTTCCAAATCGCCACTTAACAACTGATTTGGAACATTACTGGTCAATGCCGACTCAGTGGGTCGAAGGGCCTGTTTCTGCGTTGTATCACTAAAGTAAACTTTGCCACCACAGCAAGGACCAATCCTAGTTTCACATTTCTGATCCCCCTATCCTCTCCATCTGTTCTTAAACTCCACCTCCACCATTAGCCTCTAAATCTTGCATTGAGGCACTTTTGTGGGTCATTTTTATTCAGTCGCCTTCCGAGAGTAAAATTCCTGGTGGGGATCCTTCACAAGGTAGAGTTCATAGTGGATCAGGCGAATTATGTACCAGATCAGTTTCAACTGAAGCCCATTCATTTCAATGGTCACTATTACCTGCCTTTTCCATGTCCAAAAAATGCAGGAAAATGGGCTGAGTATGGATGACAAGCATTGATGGGTTCGGCCGAAGGGCCAATTTCTGTTCTATATATCTGTGACTTTGATTGTAAGCATATAGTCAGATCTCTCTTCCTTCAGCTCACGGGGAAAGGTTAGTCTGCCAAAGTTGAGAAAAGCAATAACATTCCTCATCGCGTGGCCCAGTGCCACGTCAGTGAGGCTGCAGATTCATTGCTGCTACACAGACATATTTTAAACGCCCAGCAATTGGCAGTTTGGTGGGTTAAGAACCACTTCCAGTTTAAAGGCAAGTTTTGACTGGCTTCATTTTGTATTAAATGTCACAAAGGCTGTCGCATTTAGCATAATTCAAAATTAACACTGGGGAATCTGAAAAACACTGTATTTATGGTACTGAATTTAAGATAATGTCATGTGATAGGAGCAGAATTAGGCCATTTGGCCCATCAAGTCTAATCAGCCATTCAAGCATGGCTGATCTATCTCTCCCTCCTAACCACATCCTCCTGCATTCTCCCATAACCCTTGACGCCCTTACTAATCAAGAATCTATGCCTTAAAAATATCCATAATTAATCTTGAACATAGAAAGTACAGTGCAGAAACAGACCCTTCAGATCATGATGTCTGTGCTAACCATGATGTTAATTTGAACGAATCCCATCTGCCTACATGTGGTCTATGTCTCTTCATTCCCTGCGCTGATAGCGTGTTTGTCAAAAACCTCAAATGATTAGTTTAGAGAAACCAGACCCATCGGCCCACCGAGTCCATGCTGACTATTGATCACCTGTTCGCAATAGTTCCATGTTATCCCACTTTTGCATCCTACACAGGGGCAATTTACAGAAGACCTGCAAAAACGCACGCCTTTGGAATGTGGGAGAAACCCAGAACACCTGAGGAAACCCACACAGTCACAGAGACCCAAGGTCAGGATCGAACCCAGGTCACTGGCACTGTGAGACAGCAACTCTCCCACTCCTGCCCTTTCATACAGGCCAGGCTTGCTGGCATGTTTCTGGTGGCGGGGAAGCAGCTGACCACATTGCTGTACTCTAGCGACAATAAACTGATATAAGGGCGTGGGTTTCATTTCCCTAAAGGGCTTGCGTTTCTCTCAACAGTCTGCTAGTTTCATAATTGCCATGGCTAATGCCAGCTTTTTATTTTCAATTTGTTTAATTAACAATGTAAATTCTCTGCTGTGCTGAGAGATGCAGCATGGAAATGGGCCCTTTGACCCACTAGGGAGTCCACGCTGACCATCAACCACCCATTACACTAATCCAGCACCAATCTAATCCAATTTTATCATCTTCAAATTGTCATCACCTTCCACCAGATTCTGCCTTTTGCCTACACACTCGGGGCAATTTACAGTGGCCAATTAACCTACAACCTGTATGCCTTTGGGATGCGAGTGTACCGGGGGGGGGGGATATTTAGTTTAAAGGGAGAACATATAAACTCCACGCGGATATCACCTGAGGTTGGGATTGAACCCTGGTCTCTGGCGCTATGAGGCAGCAGCTCTACCAGTTGGGCCACTGTGCTGCTATAAACCACTGATTTTCTCATGTTTCTGGATTATCATTTCACTACCTCATAAAACGTGTATTTGGGCAAGAGTCTGTGGGCAGCATACAGCTGTTGCCTCGGAGACTAGAGTTCGATCCTGACTACTGATGCTGTTTGTATGGAGTTTGTACGTTCTCCCTCTGACTGCATGGGCTTTCTCCTAGTGCTCTGGTTTCCTCCCACATCCCAAAGACGTGCAGGTTTGTAGGTTAATTGGCCTTGGTGTAAAATTGTTAGTCGTCCCTAGTGGGTAGGATAGTGTACTGGGTGATTGCTGGTTGGTGCGGACAGTGGGCCAAAGGGCCTATTTCCACACTACCTGTATAGGAAATATGGCAAAGGGGCTGAGATTGCAGCCTTGCAGGGCACTAATGTTGAGAATAATCGTGGTGGATGTTTTGTCTTCTATACTGATTGCATTTGATGCGCCAGGAATTTGAGGAACCAGTGCAGAGGAGAGTGCTGACCTCCCAGGCCTAGGAATTTGGAGATTAGTTTTGGTTGGTACAATGAGGCAGGTACAATAATAACATTTAAAAGACGATGGGTAGGAAAGGTTTAATTTTAGGCAAGAATCTTCCTCAACCCGAGACTACAAATGAATACTTTAAATGTTTTCTCTCTTCTCTTTCAGACCGCAGTTGAGGTGTTTAAGCGAATAATCATGGAGGCAGAGAGGGCAGATGGAGGCTGTCAGCAAGCAAAGTCTTCATGCTCAGTAATGTGAGCCCTGAAGACAACACAGAAACTGCTTTACTTGAAGAGGCTTTCTGCCACTCTCCCTTCAAATAAAAAAAACTCTGCCTTTCTTTCTACCAGTTCGACAGATGGTCAGAGACTTCCTTTTTTCCCCTCACTTGCGTTCAATTCTGACCCTTTTAGCAAATGGCTTCACTTCTGCGTTTAAAAAAAAAAAGTACTTAAAGGCAATTCCTATTTTTCGAATTGTACATTGTATTTCTTGACGAGCAATGAGTAGTCATTTGCCAACATTCATTTTCCATGTAGTATGAATGTCAGTTGGGAAGTAGATTGTAAACTTAAAGCGTGCATATTGTTACACTACTATTTACACACGGGATTGGATATATCAGTGTTTTTCCTCATGTGTTGTATGTATACTTGTAAATAAAAGTTAGCAGCAAACGGATTTGTTTTTAATACTTGCTGGTAGAAATATACTGTAGGAAGACTTTTGTTTATACCAGATTTTCTGTATTATACAAAGGTATTTTAAAAACAATCGATTGGGTTTTATTTATGAGCTTACAGTTTTGTTCTTGCTCTGAAAGCAGCTCACGGGACCCTAACGTTGACTGACACTTGCTTTTTGTTCTAACTAGTGTACTTTTTTTAAAAGCATACCAACCTTCATGAATTGGAAGACAGTAGTTCACTGTGTGCTGGTTTCTACTGTATTTCAATGGGGTTTCAGCAGTCAAAATTGAGATTTGGGAGGTCTAACATGCAATGCAACAAAATGTATATATTTATGAAATTGCCGTTCAGCTGGGTGTGATTTTTTTTTTTTTTTCTTCTCCAAAACATAACGTGATTAATGTTGTTGACAATCTGCAGTAGTACTATTGCCTTATAATCTACATTCTTAAACCCACTGCCCTTCATTAATTATTTGCATCGGTACCTGTGTATAAATCATCACACGGACCGTCTTTTAATTTCCATTCTGAGGCATAAGTGAAAACAAATTGGTTTCTCACTTTTTCGTCAATCTACAAACCCCACTGAAGGATTGGTAATGTCCTATTCAATCATTAACTGTAATTTCTGCATACAGGGTAATTTAAAGTGGGATTTAGTCCTTGCGTAGATGAGATTTGTTCACCTGCAGAAATGGAAATATTTGTGTTTTAAGTTAAAGAAAGATGAAATATTAGTTTGTCTCTAGTGTAAATTTGTTGCAATTCCTACTGATCTGTACACTTGGGCAATGCAATTTACAACACATGATGAAAATATTGCTATGATTGGTCAGAAATGCAATAAAAATATTTTAATTTCACCTCATTTGATTGAGAACTATTTGAGTGGCTTGATTTTGAGTTGGTGTCGTGACAGAACATGAGCAGCTGTGAAGGTCAAGTCAATGGATATTTTAATGGCGGATATTGACAGATTCTTGATTGGTAAGGGTATCGGGATTATGGGGAGAATGGGGTTGCGAGGGAAAGATAAATCGCCCATGATTGAATGGTGAAGTAAACTAGATGGGCCGAATGGCCTAATTCTGCTCCTAAAAATTATGAGCTCATGACTGGAAATGAGCAGCTCAAATCGGAAAGGTTGAAGGGACACCTTTGAAACACTCGTCCAATGAGGTCAGTTCGACTGATTGCTCCATATCCGTTCACATAGTTGCTTGGGATGTCTACATTGCACAGGTTGCATTTATTGGAGTCCATGTTTCAAGTTGGGGAGAAAACTAACTGCAAAAGAAAATTAAAAAACTTGGCCCAAACTTTGTGGCAAATTACAAGGGTGCAACATTTGAACAGTGTACAAGGATATACAACTCCCTCTGATAATGGGTAGAGTGCTGCCAGCAATAAAATATTGAGATTTTTCAAAGTGGAATTGTTCCATTTATTTTTTTCTTGCTGACTGATGTCATGAGCATTCCCGCCCCTTTGGTTTGGCTATTTCCCTAATACATTCATAGTCTTACAGCATGGAAACAGACCCTTCTGTCCAACTAGTCCCACCTGCCTGCATTTGGGCCATATCTCTGTAAACCTGTCCTATCCATGTACCTATCTAATTTTTTCTTAAATCTTGCACTGCCTCAAGCTCGTTCCATGCACCTACCAACCTTTTGTGTGAAAAAGTTACCGTGCAGGTTTCTATTCCATCTCTCCCCCTCACCTTAAACCTATGTCCTCTGGCTCTCTCGATACCCATGCGCTGGGCAAGACTCTGCATCTAACCGATCTATTCCTCCCATAATTTTGTACTCTATAAGGTCACCCCTCGTGCTCCTGTACTCCAACGAATAGAGTGCTCAACCTAGAGCGTCCCAGATAGAACAATTAAATTCTTACTTGCAGCAGCACAACAGAATATGTAAACATAGTACACTGTAAACAATATAATAAATGAGAAAAAAAAGTTAAATGTATACACACATACTCGCAAATACGAGAGAAAAACTACCAATAACAGTCTATGGTTCGGAGCTCATTTGGAGGTGATAGAACTTATTTTGTGTTTAATAGCCTAATGGCTTTCGAGAAGAAGCTGTTTCTGAACCTGGACAGTACAGTTTTCAAGCTGTGGCATATTCTACCACAGAAGGCAGTGGAGGCCAATTCACTGGGTGGTTGGGGGAGGGAGGGGAGGGGGTGGTGTTGGTATCTGATGATGCTGGCTGCATTTTTGAGGCAGCGACTCCAGTAAATCCTTTTGATGGTGGGGAAGTCAGAACCCGTCATGGACTTGGCAGTGTTCACAGCATTTTGCCGTCTTCTTCGCTCCTGGGCATTCAAGTTGCCGAACCAGGCTGTGATGCCACTAGTCAATATGCTCTCTACTGTACACCTGTAGGAGTTCAAGAGAATCTAACCCTCTCTGACATACAGCATCCCCGCAATCTCAGGAAGTAGAGGCGTTGATGGGCTTTCTTTATAATTGCATCAGCGTTATGGTCCAGGAAAGATTTTCAGATATATGCATGCCCAGGAATTTGAAGCTCGGGCCCTTGAGTCTTGGCAACTTCTTCACAAAAACGCCGCACCCTTTCCAGCTTGACCACATCTTTCCTGTAACATGGTGCCAAAAACTGAACACAATGTTCTAAATGCGGCCTCACCAACATCTTATACAACTGCAACATGACCTCTCAACTTCTATACAATGCTCAGACTGGTGAAAGCCAATGTGCCAAAGGCGTTTTTGACCACTATATCTACCCGTGATGCCTCTTTCAATTAACTATGTCCCTGTACTCCTAGGTCCATCTGCTCTACAACACTCCCCAGAGCCCTACCGTGTATGTTCTGCCCATGTTAGTGCTCCCAAAATGCAGCACCTCACATTTCTCAATTAAATTCCGACAATCATTCCTCAGTCCACACGCCCAACCGATCAAGATCCTGCTGCAAGTTTTGACAACAATCTTCATTATCTACAATACCACCCACTTTTGTGTCATCTGCAAACTTGTTAACCATCCAAATCATTGATGTCGATGACAAACAGCAATGGGCCAAGCACCTCCACAGGTCTCCAGTGAGAGAAGCAACCTTCCATGAAGCCAATTTTCCATCCATTCAGCTATCTCTCCTTTAATCCCATAGGATCTAACCCTCCAGAGCAGCCTAACTTGTCAAAATCCATGCATACACCGTCTACAGCTCTGCCTTCATCCACCTATTTCAAGCCATCTTCAAAAAACTCAAATCAGATTTGTGGGACAGGATATCCCTTGTACAAAACCATCCCTAATCAGCTCTTGTCCATCCAAGTGCATGGATATCCTATCCCTCAGAATGCTCTCTACTAACTTTCCAAGCACATATGTTCACTGGCCTGCACATCCCAGCCTTTTCCCTGCAGCCCTTCTTGAATAGAGGCACAACATTTGCCTCCCTCCAGTCTTCCGGCACCTCACCTGTATTTAACTCATAAATCCCCGTGAGGGTTGCTGCAATTTCCTCTCTAGCTTCCCACAGTGTCCTCGGATATATCTGATCAGGCCCGGGAGATTTGTCTATCTTCATACGCATTACACCAGGTGTATGTTTTAATGTTCAAGAACAGGAGGATCAAAGGAGTTGATGCCACTCATTCCTTCCCTCCAGCACTGGTGCATGGTGGCTGAAGATTGGTTGACACTTTATCACGTGGTGACAAAATGTTCGATGTAGTCGCCATGGTCCCTCGTTGTTCTTGGTGGCGCATCTTCGACCGATCCCCGACACCCACCGCGGGCCCGTCCTCTGCCGCACGCTACCAGGTCCTGTCTTGGACGGCTCAGCGGTGTTTGCCGGGGGCCCACCTCCGTCTTGGCGGTTGTTCGCGGTTGCGTCCTCCCGTCGATGTCTGCGGTGGGCAAGCCGGGGCGGGCCTACCTCGGCCCCGCTCACCAGAAACACATCCCCTTGATTCTGCCACAAAATGCTCTGCAGTTATCCACCTACACAACTCCCAGAGCAGCTCCCAACACTGCATTCCTACCACCAAGATGGACGAAGGCTTCCAAGTGCAGGGGAACACAAACACCTCAGTGTTTCCTTTCCTAGTTGGATACCACCATGTTTTTTTGAAAATATATAGGTCCACCACCGATTTCCCGTTTCAGAGTTTTTCTGGATTATCCATTTTTCAGAGTTTTTCTGGATTATCCATTTTGCCGGACCAACATTTGGGGCGGCATGGTGGTAGAGCGGTTGAGTTGCTGCCTTACAGCATTAGAGACCCAAGTCCGAGTATGGGTGCTGTCTATATGGAGTTTGCACGTTATCCCTGTGGCCGCGTGGATTTTCTCTGGGTGCTCCAGTTTCCTCCCACAATCCAAAGACGTTGAGGTTTGTAGGTTAATTGACTTCTGTGAATTGTTCCTAGAGTGTTGGATAGTGTTAGTGTACAGGGTGGTTGCTGGTCAGTGTGACCTCGAGTGTCGAAGTGTTTCCACTCTGAATCTCTTAAAGTAAACAGAGGTCAAAGCCGTGAGGGGACAAACAGAGGTCACGGCCTGCAAAGTTGGCCGTGAAAGTCAGCTATGGGAACGGGTTTGCGGGCTCTGGCCAGGCCGGAGTTCCAGGGCCCTGGCTGCAGGGGGCAAATTCAACCTGCTGATCGTCAAGGTAAACTCGATGAGATTGAGATCAGCTCACCCGACCGACCTTGACTCTTAAAGATAGCGGAGTCAGGGGATATGGGGAGAAGGCAGGAACGGGGTACTGATTGTGGATGATCAGCCATGATCACATTGAATGGCGGTGCTGGCTCGAAGGGCCGAATGGCCTACTCCTGCACCTATTGTCTATTCTCTAAAGGGGGGTGGCTGGACCACCAGTTGCCGTAAAAACAGTGGTGGGCCTGTGTTGTGTTTCCTTTGCCATCACTGGATGTGAATATTGGAAGCTGGCACTTTGTAAGGACAGCTATAGTTCAGCAAGGTCATCATTGAACATCTGTTGCTTTTTAGAGAGAAACAAAGAATTGCAGATGCTCGCTTACAAAAAAAAGACTTTGGTTTTTATAGCATTGCTTGTTAGCGATTGGCAATAAGTGGCCTTGCTAGTGATGCCTAGATCTTGAAAACAAAATCATCTCTTCAAATGTGCCATCCTATGCTGACACTGAAAGTTTTGCAATTAGACCTCCACTGTCTTAAAATCTAAAAAATATAGTGTATGGTGTGGTGAGGCAAGGAACTAATGATGCTGGATTACAATAAAACGATACAAAGTGCGGCAGTAACTCAGCGGGTCAGGCAGCATCTCTGGAGATGCTGAAGTCTGAAGAAGGGCCCCGACGCGAAACGTCACCCATTCCATTTTCTCCAGAGATGTTGCCTGACCCTTTGTGTTACTCCAGCACTTTGTGTCTATCTCTGGAGAACATGGATATGTGATATTTTGGGTTGGTCTGAAGAGGGTCCCGCCCCAAAATCTGTGCCCGTCTCTCATCCAGGTTCTCCTTGTGATGTTGCCTGACCCACTGAGTTACTCCAGCACTTTGTGTCTTTCGTTGAGCGCGGTGTTATTTTATTTTTGTTAACATAATGCATCATTTCCCAGCATTCTCATTTTTCGATGGTGGTTCTGAGCTATTGTCTAAAGGGGGGTGGCTGGACCACCAGTTGCCTTCAGCTGCTCTGCCCCACGTCTCTGGAACACTCTCCCACCTCCCATCCTTCACCTGGACACTATCGATCAATTCAAATCACAACTCAAAACACACCTGTTTAGATTAGCATACCCGACATAACTTCCACCATGTTCACCCTGGTTTTAATGACTTAAAATATTTTGTGTATTTTTTTTTTTTTTTTTTTTAATCAACTTGATTTAATATTGATAAATGTATTGTGATTTTATGTCCTGTAAGGTGTCCTTGGGTGTCCAGAAAGGGGCCAGCAAATAAAATGCATTATTTTTATTATTATTATTGGTCGGCCTGCTGCAGAGCTTCTGAAGGTTCTCACTTCCATGGGAACTTCCAGGAGTTGAGGAACAAACAAGACAGCAGAGATGGAACAAGTCTGAGTCCGCCATGATGTGTTATGACCAAGTGTAGCAGCAGGCAACTAACTGCCACCTGGTGGTTGACGTGTGCATCCGCAGGTGTGACTCAGCCAAAACCAAAGGGAGCATGTCAGCACATTTAACAATTGGTAGAACATGGTGAGCAAAAGAGCATTACGGTATAATGTGCTAACTCGCTGTTAATAAGTAAACCGCAGGGTGGTAATGCTGTGGCTTTCTAAGACCCTGTGCAGACCTCATTTGGTGTAATGTAAGCATTGGGCCCCATATCTGAGGAGGGATGTGCTGGCTTTGGAGAGGGTCCAGGGGAGGTTTACGAGAATGATCCAGGGGATGATTGGGGTAACATATGATGAGCGTTTGACGGCTCTGGGTCTGTACTCACTGGAGTTTAGGATGAGGGGAAACCTCATTGAAACTTACGCGAATAGTGAAAGATTGGTTAAAATCAGACACAAAATGCTGGAGTAACTCAGCATGTGAGGCAGTATCTATGGACAGAAGGAATGGGCGACGTTTTGGATCGACCCGAAACATCACCCATTCCTTCTCTCCATAGATACTGCCTCGCCCATTGAGTTACTCCAGCATTTTGTGTCTACCTAAGGTCTGGATAGTGTTTAGTTTAGTTTAGTTTAGAGATACAGGGTGGAAAGACCTTCAGCCCAACAAGTCCGCACCGACCAGCAATCCCCGCTCATTAACACCACCCTACACACACTAGGGATAATTTAACATGTTTTAACATTTACACCAAGCCAACCTATACGTCTTTGGAGTGTGGGAGGAAATCGTAGACCTCGAAGAAGTCACGGGGAGAACGTACAAACTCCGTACAGACAAGCCCATAGTCCGAATCGAATCCAGGTCTCTGGTGCTATAAAGCGGTAACTCTACCGCTGCGCAACCGTGACGCCATGGATGTGGAGAGGATGTTCCCTGTAGTGGGAGAGTCTAGGATCAGAGGGCATAGCCGCAGAATAAAAGGGCGTACATTTCGAAAAATTTGGAGGAATTTATTTAGTCAGAATCTGGTGAACCTGTGGAATTCATTGCCACAAACGGCTGTGGAGGCCAAGTCAATGGATGTTTTTATAGTGGAGATTGGCAGGTTCTTGATTATTAAGTGTGTGAAAGCTTATGGGGAGAAGTCAGGAGAATGGGGTTGAGAGGGACAGATAGATCAGCTATGATTGAATAGCGGAGTAGACTCGATGGGTCGAATGGCCTAATTCTGCTCCTATAACTTATGAACTTATATAAAGTATATCTTGGGCTGTGACATCTTGGCAAGCAATGGCCCAACTAAATTTATGTGCCTTTTTACATGGATCCGAAACTCAATTTGGTTGGAAGTCAAAACCAGTCTTTACGATCGCTTTATTCTATCTTAATACAATGCATGTTTTTGTACCTAACTAAATAATATTTCTGCTATGTATCTAAACAATAAATCTACTTTGGTTGGAAAAAGTGTCGCTAGTCTGATTTTAGTTGGATATTTATTTCAGAAACAACAGGGAAAAGGAGCAAAGGAAACTCTTCCTTTTAAATAATTAGCGGTTACCGTGTTATAATTAGAGATGGACACAAAGTGCTGGAGTAAATCTGGTGCGTTATGTGCTCATCCAGATACCTCATGAATGTTGTGAGTCTCTACCTCCAACACACACCCAGAGTGCGTTCCAGATTCCAACCACCCTCTGGATGAACAAAATCTTCCTCCGATCCCCTCTAAACTGCTTACCTTTGTTTATTGATACACATGGAAGTAGCCCTTCAGCCCACCGAGTCCACAACGGCCATCGATCACACACTCACGGGTGTCAGGGGTTATGTGGAGGAGGCGGGAGAATGGAGTTGAGAGAGAAAGGTAGATCAGCCATGACTGAATACAATACAATATTTATTGTCATTTGTCCCTCAGTGAGGCTCAAACGAAATTCCGTTTCCACAGCCATACAAACAGACAATTTCCTACAGACATACACACAATTTAATTCACACAAACATCCATCACAGTGAACCCACTGTGATGGAAGGCAAAGTCTTTTCTCTCCCCTGTTCTCCATGTCTCTCCCGATGTCCAAGCCCCAGGCGGGCGATGATAAGAATGGCGGAGATGGGCCATTTGATGGGCCGAATGGCCAAATTCTGCTCCTATAACTTATGAACTTGTGAACTCACAATCTCACCGAGTCCACACGAACCATCGATCACACACTGACATTAGCTCTATGTTATCACACTGCTAATCCACTCCCTACACACCAGGGGATCATTTACAGAGGCCAATTGACTTACAAACCTGCACGTCTTTGGGAGGTGGGAGGAAACCGGAGCACCCAGGGAAATCCCACGTGGTCACAGGGAAAAAAACGTGCAAACTCCATGCAAACAGCACCTGAGATCAGGATCGAGCCTGGATCCCTCCAGCTCTACTGCTGCACCTCTGTGCTGCCTGAAAGATATATCATCCAGCTTTAGATATATCTGATAATGGGAAGTACCTATGCCCCTCATAACAAAGCCCACTAAGGTTCCCTCCCCTCCCACCTTCCACCTTCCCAGTGCAACCACTAAGACAACGGCCCTTTAAGGCTGAGATATGGCTCTACTCCTTAAGAACTTTGCAAGTTGAAGGGCACAAGTTGGCACCAGAAAGGTGGCGACTCTGTACAGTCTCGGTGGTCTACTGTTCTTCCACTGCACTCGTTGCACTTTTGTACTTAACTATGATTGTGCTTATCCATGGTATCATTTTACTGGATTACACGCAAAACAAAGATAGTTACTGTACCTAGGTACATGTGACAATAAAGTATCGTTAAATATGGACTTCCGCAGTACACTTGGCCAGCTTTCAACCCAGAGGTATGAACTTCTCTAATTTCAAGTAACCCCTGCATTCCCTCTCTCCATCCATCCATTTCCCACCCTAGTTGTCCTGCTAGTTTTACTGTTCGTATCTCTTCGTTATCATCTCATCCACAGCCAACAATAGACCATTGTGGGCTCCATCTTTCCTGTGTCATCGGTGCCAGCTCTGATTTGTTCTGTACCTTTTAACACCTCCAGTTTCTATCTCCCCCGAATCTCAGTCTGAAGAAGGGTCTCCACCCGAAACGCCACCAATTATTTTTCTTCAGTGATGTCGCCTGGCCCGCTGAGATACTCCAGCACTTTGTATCTATCTTCGGTGTAAACCAGCACCTGCAGTTCTTTCCTACACACTTAATAGTTCCTGGGTTAACCTCTCTGACCTTTCAGGCTGCCTTGTTCATAGGGCCAGACATGAATGATTGTGTATTTTAGACACCAGTGATAATGTGCAGAGCAATCAAGTTACTGCCTTATTTCAGTGTAGGGAACAAACAGTGTGAAGTCTGTCACAACAACAGAACGTCTGAGTTGGCATTTGTTCTCATCGGGGTGAAAAGCTGACAGTGTTCTTATGGATCAACATTTGATGCTGACCACAGTGAACACAACTAATCTCACTTCATGACGATTCAGAGACACATGAATAGTTCATGACTGGATTAATGCTTCTAGAACCACAGAATGGCCAGCGAAAGGTGCTTGTGCACGGGCCTTTCCCAGGGTGATTGTGACATGGTTTTCTTCCAGATCCATATATGAATTTTTAAATATATTAATCTCTCCTGTAGTTTGTTCAATGCCTGACTAATGCTGCGTTAATGAAAAAATTAACTGGTGTTCAGTTCAAATTAAGGATCTAACACAGTAGCGCAGCTGGTAGAGCCGCTGCCTCACTGCGCCAGAGACCCGGGTTCAATCCTGACCTCAGGTGCTGTCTGTGTGGAGTTTACATGTTCAGCCGGTGGCCATGTGAGTGGATGATCGATTGTCGTCATAGACTCGATGGGCTGAATGACATGTTTCCATGCTGTATTATTCAATCAATGCAGCCAATTCAATCTGATTCTCCCTCCTTGCTTGCTGCCCGACCTCCTGTGAATTTTCCCTCACGTAGACCCATGCAGCATGGAAACAGGCCATTTGGGACAACTCACCCATGCCATCTAACCTGGTCCCCTCTGCCTGTTTTCCCCCCATATCCCTCCCTTCAGCCCAACTTGCCAATGCCAATCAAGATGCCCCATCTACATGAGTCTCACCTACTCACATTTAGCCTATATCCCTCTAAACATTTCCTATCTATGAACCTGTCCAAATGTTTTTTTAAATGTTGTGATAGTCCCTGCCTCAACTACCTCCTCTGGCAGCTCGTTCCATACACCCTCCACCCTCTGTGTGAAAAAGTTGCTCCTCAGGTCGCTATTAAATCTTGCCCCTCTCCCAAAGCATTCTGTTATTGATTCAGTTTCCAACACCCACAGTACGAAGCATTTGTGTAGGATGCAGTACTAAGCACACTCAGTACTTTACTCAACTAACAATCTAAAGCTGTACTCATTTTGTCTGTGAGATCACCTCAAGGTCTGGCAACTTTGAAGACATCTTCCTCTCTCTGACAGGAGTTTCTGCAACACCCTCTCTCACTGCTCCCCGGTGTAACCTCGACGTTCCTCTACTCGACCCGAAATGTCACCTGTTCCTTTTCTCCAGAGATGCTGCCTGACTCGTTGATTTACTTCAGCATTTTGAGTCTGTCTTCTGTAAGCATAAGATGTCATTTAAGATTGTAACAACCCTCCTTCTCATTGTCTACATGGGAGTAAAGAGATGATGCAAGAGTGGGGGGGGGGGAAGAATGCTTTGGTGGAGAGCGAGGTCTAGGTAGAAAGAATAAGGCAATCGTGTCTGGAGGTCAGCTGGAGGTTTTCAACACCTTTCATTACATCATTTCATGACATTAAGCTGGAAAGAGTCAATAGACAATAGACAATAGGTGCAGGAGTAGGCCATTCGGCCCTTCGAGCCAGCACCGCCATTCAATGTGATCATGACTGATCATCCCCAATCATTACCCCGTTCCTGCCTTCTCCCCACATCCCCTGACTCCACTATCTTTAAGAGCCCTATCTAGCTCTCTCTTGAAAGCATCCAGAGAACCCGCCTCCACCGCCCTCCGAGGCAGAGAATTCCACAAACTCACCACTCTCTGGAGTATTGCGTACAGTTTTGGTCTCCAAATCTGAGGAAGGACATTATTGCCATAGAGGGAGTGCAGAGAAGGTTCACCAGACTGATTCCTGGGATGTCAGGACTGTCTTATGAAGAAAGACTGGATAGACTTGGTTTATACTCTCTAGAATTTAGGAGACTGAGAGGGGATCTTATAAAAACTTACAAAATTCTTAAGGGGTTGGACAGGCTAGATGCAGGAAGATTGCTCCCGATGTTGGGGAAGTCCAGGACAAGGGGTCACAGCTTAAGGATAAGGGGGAAATCCTTTAAAACCGAGATGAGAATAACTTTTTTCACACAGAGAGTGGTGAATCTCTGGAACTCTCTGTCACAGAGGGTAGTCGAGGCCAGTTCATTGGCTATATTTAAGAGGGAGTTAAATGTGGCCCTTGTGGCTAAGGGGATCAGAGGGTATGGAGAGAAGGCAGGTACAGGATACTGAGTTGGATGATCAGCCATGATCATATTGAATGGCGGTGCAGGCTCGAAGGGCCGAATGGCCTACTCCTGCACTTAATTTCTATGTTTCTATGTTTCTCTGTGAGAAAAAGTGTTTCCTCGTTTCCGTTCTAAATGGCTTACTCCTTATTCTTAAACTATGGCCCTTGGTTCTGGACTCCCCCAACATTGGGAACATGTTTCCTGCCTCTAGCGTGTCCAAACCCTTAACAATCTTACATGTTTCAATGAGATTCCCTCTCATCCTTCTAAACTCCAGAGTGTACAAGCCCAGCTGCTCCATTCTCTCAGCATATGACAGTCCTGCCATCCCGGGAATTAACCTTGTAAACCTAACTCAATAGCAAGAATGACCAAAACTGCACACAATACTCCAGGTGTGGTCTCAGTAGGGCTTTGTACAACTGCAGAAGGACCTCTTTGCTCCTATACTCGATTCCTCTTGTTATAAAGGCCAACATGCCATTCACTTTCTTTCTTGTTATAAAGGCCAACTTCCTTGAGGAAATTGCCAGGACTCAAGGGCAAAACTACTGGGAAGGATGGAGCAGGTTTGGCTTGGCTCGGAGCAAGGAGCAAGGGCCAGTAGGAGGGTGAATCGGGGTAATGCCTCTAGTCGGCTGCAGGAGGCACCCCCTGGGACACAAAGATGGTCGGGCAAGGAGAGGGGCGTGGGTTCGTGGGCAAAGCCTAGTGAAGGAGATGGAGGGAAGCCCTGCAGGAGCCTGGGCCTTATCTGGACCTGGAGACGCTCCAGTTGACCGAGTGTGCGGGTGGACCAGACTTTGGACATTGGAAATGGCACCGAAACATGGCGGCGCCCGCATGTGTAAATATGCAAAATGCACGTGCGACAAATAAAGCACCTTTGTCCCACTGAGATTTATTCCTTGGAGCGCAGTAAGGGGCATCATGAGGGGAATAGATTGGGTGAAGCACAGTCTTGTCCCCAGGGAAGGGGAACCAAGAACCAGAGGTCATGGGTCTAAGGTAAGAGGGGCAACTTTATCACTCAGAGTGTAGTGGGTATGTGGAATGAGCTGTCAGAGACAGTTGAGGCAGATACTAAAGCAGCTTTTAAAAGACACTTGGACAGGTGCAACGAGAGGGAGGATTTCGAGGGATATAGGCCAAACGCATGCAAAAGGGACTATATTAGGATGGGCATCTTGGCTGTCACTGACAAGTTAGGCTGATGGGCCTGTTCAGTGGCGGACTGGGTCTAAAAATATTGGTTGCCAGGAGCCAAAGGGGGCCCACTTTATCAGGGGCCCACTTGCCATCGGGCAAGCTGACACCATGGCCAGTTCGCCACTGGGCCTGTTTCCATGCTGAATGACCTCAATCTGGAATAATAAACTGCAGAAACTTATCCTGTTTTCCTGCATCTGCCTCGTTCTTATACAGTTGCTATTTGTACTATATTTGTTATTTATTGAACTTTTTCTTTTTTTTTCTCCCATTACGTACAATGTTTACATATTCACATATTCAGTTGTGCTGAAGCAAGTAAGAATTTCATTGTCCTGTCCGGGACAAATGATAATAAAACACTCTTGACTCTTGACTTGACTCTAGGATACCAGTCCAAAGTACTAAATGTGGAGATTCAGGTTCCAGCAACTCTCCCTTCATTTTCCCCATAATAACAGTGAGCTTGAAACGATATTGTATCAGAGTCATACAGCACAGCAACAGGCTGTTCGGCCCATCGCTTCCATACTGACCTGACGGCACCCACCCGTACTGCTCCCAACTTCCATCCCTTGACCTGTCTAGTTCTCGGCCTTGGCATTTCAAGTGCTCAATTAGTACAAGATACAGATACAAGATACAATTTAATTGTCATTTGGACCCCTTGAGGTCCAAACGAAATGCCGTTTCTGCAGCCATACATTACAAACAAATAGACCCAAGACACAACATAATTTACATAAACATCCATCACATCGCTGTGATGGAAGGCCAAAAAAACTTATCTCTCCACCGCACTCGCTCCCCCCCCCCCCGATGTCAGAGTCAAAGTCAAAGCCCCCGGCTGGCGATGGTGATTGTCCCGCGGCCATTAAAGCCACGCCGGGTGGTGCGAGGTCGCACACCGGGTCTTGGTGTTAAAGACCCCGGCATGTGCCATTCCAAGCCGCGCGGGGCGGTGATGTCAGGCCCCGCTCCAGGAGCTCTTCGACCCCGCAACTCGGGCGGGAGAAGTCGCCGTTGCGGGAGCCCTGAAAAGCGGTCTTCCTCCAGGGACCCGCGGGCTCCCGGTGCCGCCGTCCGCCAGACCCGCAGTTGCAGCCCCCGAATCTCCGGAGGTCGGGCCGCAGCAGCGCTCCACCAGCGCTCCACCCGCTCTGGACTCGGCCAGCTTTGCAACGGTGAGGTGCGTCGTCGGCACCAGAGCCCCCGGTCTTCCTGTTGGAGGCCGCTCCTCGTTGCAGCCTCAACGACAACGGAGACCCGACAAAGAAAAGGTTAAACTAGTTTAGTTTAGTTTAGAGACACAGCATGGAAACAGGCCGTTCGGCCCACTGAGTCCATGCCGGCCAGCGATCACCCCGTACACTAGTTCTATCCTGCGCACTAGGGGCAATTTATCAAAGCTAATTAATATACAAAGCCGCATGTCTTTGGAATGTGGGAGGAAAATGGAGCACTCGGAGAAAACCCATGTTGTCACAGGGAGAACGTGCAAACTCCATCCAGACAGCACCCGTAGTCAGAATCGAACCTGGATCGCTAGTGCTGTGAGGCAGCAGCTCTACCCCTGCTACACTGTGCTGCCTGATTGGACATCTCTTCAATATTGTTAGTTACAAGGCCTGGTCGCTATCTCTGCAACCACATCCCAATGGGGTGTTGCCCCATATCCCTCTCAACCTTTCCTTTCCATATATCTGTCCAAATGCCTTTTGAATTTTTTTTGGCTAAGGGAGAAGGAGGTTAGAGGGGATCTTGGAGGCCATGCATGACCTTGCATTTATCTGATTTTCCATCCAGAGAGAGGTGAGTACCTGGAACACTCTGGGCACAAGAATGGTGGAAGCAGACTCGCTAAACTAAACTAGTTATAATAGTGCAAGAACTAAGTATGTAGTGCAACCAAAGCAAAGCCAATGGTAGATCGCAGTTGTTGAGGTAGTTGTGGTTAGCATTGAGCAGTGTTCAAGAGTCTGATGCTTGTTGGGCAGAAACTGTTCTTGAACCTGGTTGTCATGGTTCTTAGGTTTGTGTACCTTCTTCCTGATGGTAGCAGCAGATGAAGGCTTGGCCAGGCTGGTGCAGGACTTTGATATCATTAGCTGCCTCTTATAGATTCCTTCTATGGTGGGGAGGTCAATATCCGTGATGTCAATATCCGGGGCAGTGTTCGTCACTTTCTGCAGCCTCCTTCGATGCCGGGTGTTCATGTTGCTGAACCAGGCCGTGATGTAACCAGTCACTCTACTCTGCCCCTGTAGAGGTTTGATAGAGCATGCACAGACAGCGACATACTGCATCTCCTCGATCTTCAAAGGCAGCCCAGTGGCGCAGTGATACAGCTTACAGCACCAGAGGCCCGGGTTCGATCCTGACCACGGGTGCTGTCTGTGCGGAGTTTGCAGGTTCTCCCGGTTGGTTTTCCCGGGGGATGCTCTGGTTTCCTCCCACACATCCAAAGACGTACAGGTTTGTAGGTTAATTGGCTGCAGTAAAGATTGTAAATTGTCCCTAGTGTGTAGGATAGAGTACGGGGGTGATGGCTGGTCTGCACGGACTCGGTGGGCCGAAGGGCCTGTTTCTGCGCTGTATCTCTAAAGCCTAAAGTCTAAAGTAAGGTCTTCAAAGGAAGTAAATGTGTTGGTGAGCTTGCATCAATGTGCTAGTCAGAGGACACATCTTCAGAGATAAGCAGACATATGGGAACCCCATCCCATATTAATCACTATCACAAATGAATAGGGATCTATTGTTATAGACACCTTTACTGTTTATAATTTACTGTGCCAAGTCACTCACTTTATTCTGTGTAGAAATCACATATTGCATCTCAGAACCATGGTCATAAAATAAGTAGATTTGTGGCTTAAAGTGTTATTAAGAAGCATGGAATGGGAAGCTGGAACAGCCATCTCCCTGGTGTGGTGTGGTCTACATTGTGTCACCTGGTGTGAAAGTTTAGGAGTTCTGCCTGACCAGTTCTTTCACGTAGTTCACCCCCTCACATAGAATGTTGAGCCTTGCTCGGGGTTGTTAGGGAATGGCAAAGACTCGAGAAAGCAGCCAACATATACAAGCACCGCTAAGACCTTAGTCATTCTCTCTTCTCCCCATCTCCCGTCAAGCAGAAGATACTAAAGCTTGAACGCACATGCCACCAGATTCACCGCTGTCATCAGACTACTGAACGGACTTCTCAGATGCTAAGGATGAATTCCCATTCTTCCAATCTACGTCGTTGGGGCCTTTGCACTTTTTATTACCTGCACTTTCTCTGTAGCTGTAACATTGTATTCTGTACTCTGTTTCCTTTCCCAGCTGTTATCAGCAACTGAACCATTCTATCACCTAGAGAGCAATCCGGAGCTACTATCTACCTCATTCAAGCTCCTTGGACTATCTTAGATTGGATTTAACTAAATGTTATTCACTTTATCATGTATCTGTACACTGTGGTCTCGATTGTCACCACGTACTGTCCTAGCACGCAACTAAAGCTTTCCACTGTACCTAGGTACGCGTGACAATAAACTAAACTCAAACTCATTTTGCTCCACTGGGTGTTCTCATGTATGATGTTATTGTGCTTATGTATGGTATGAGTTTTTCCACTGTATCTCAGCACTGGTGACAATAATAAACCTACACCAATATATATTCCACTAATGACCAGATTGTAAAACATGAACAAATAATTCAGGAAGGTGTGGAAGTTCGGGCAGCACAGTGGCACAGTGGTAGAGCTGTTGTCCCACAGTGCCTAGACCCACCTGTATCTCTCTAAACTAAACTAAACTAAACTAAACTAAAGATAGACACAAAATGTTGGAGTAACTCAGTGGGACAGGCAGCAACTCTGGATAGAAGGAATGGGTGATGTTTCGGGTCAAGACTCTTCGATTTAAACCAGCATCTGCAGTTCTTTCTTAAACTAAACTAAAGTTACATTGGATAGAATGCTGAATGCCAGCATTGCTGGGTGAAATGTCCTTTCATTGTGTTATTAATTGTGACTTAGCTTTGAGTCATATTGATATAACCAGCACTAATTTAAAGCTGTTAGGGTGTAAAGGGTGTTTTGGGGGGGGGAGGCGACGAGAACAAGGAAGGACCATCGGGACTATAATGAATACTTTTGTATCTTTGTCCGTGCCCTATATGTGAAGACCCTCTAAATATTTGTGTATTGTACGCAAATAATGTACCTTGGTGCACGTGACAATAAAGTATAAAGTATCATTCATTCATTCATTCATTCATCATTCATTCATTCATCATTCATTCATTCATCATTCATTCATTCATTCATTCATTAACTTAGCATCATGTTCAGCATAGACATTGTGGGCAGAAGGGCCTGTTCCCGTGCTGTGCTGTTCTATTTTGCACTCTCAGTACTAATACTGATGCAATTTCAACTTTAGAATCATCTTGAAGTGTTACCATTTGTCCATGATACGATGACCTGATTTCTAGTTGAAACACAATTACAAAATCCTCTTAACATTATTATCCCTCCCCTGATCTGTTCGAGCTCCTCCACATGACAGTTGAGTGAGCTTATCCAAGTGGATGTGGTGGCACCTCTGCTATTTGTGACATATATAAATGACTTGGACGTAAGGGTTGGTTAGTAAGGATGCAGATGACACCAAGCTCGCTGGAGTCGTGGATTGTGAGGAAGGCTGTCAAAATATGCAACGGGATACAGATCAGCGACAAATGGGCGGAGAAATGGCAGATAGAGTTTAAGCCGAGCAAATGTGAGGTTGAATGTAAGGGGAAAATATACAATTAATGGCATGACATTTTATGGCATTTTACTAGAATGTTGCCTGGGTTTCAACAACTAAGTTACAGAGAAAGGTTGAATAAGTTAGGTCTTTATTCTCTGGAGCGCAGAAGGTTAAGGGGGGACTTGATAGAGGTCATTAAAATGATGAGAGGGATAGACAGAGTTGATGTGGATCAGCTTTTCCCTTTGAGAATAGGGAAGATTCAAACAAGAGAACATGACTTCAGAATTAAGGGACAGAAGTTTAGGGGTAACATGAGGGGGAACTTCTTTACTCAGAGAGTGGTAGCGGTGTGGAATGAGCTTCCAGTGGAAGTGGTGGAGGCAGGTTCGTTGGTATCATTTAAAAATAAATTGGATAGGGATATGGATGAGAAGGGAATGGAGGGTTATGGTATGAGTGCGGGCAGGTGGGACTAAAGGGAAAAAAGTTGTTCGGCACGGACTTGTAGGGCCGAGATGGCCTGTTTCCGTGCTGTAAACTATATGGTTATAGTATATGACCCTTAACAGCATTGATGTACAGGCCCAGTGCCATCAAACGCTCATCATATGTTAACCCAATCATTCCTGGGATCATTTTCGTAAGCCTCCTCTGGACCCTCTCCAATGCCAGCACATGTTGTTGGGAAATGTGTCCGAAACTCCAAGGAGAAGTCTACTGAGCCGTTAGGGTGAAGGTGAAAGGACAAAAGGATCTTATTAAGTTGTGCTTTGAAACTCTTTTGAGCACAGGGAAAAATTGCAGAGGTGGTTTGCCAGAATGATGCCTGGATTAGGAGGTATTAGCTACAGTGAGAGGTTGGACCGATAATTGTTTTCTCTGGGATGCCAGAGGTTGCGGGGAGACCTGATAGAAGTATGTAAAATGATGAGTGGCACTGACAGGGTCAGATTCAGATTCAATTTTAATTGTCATTGTCAGTGTACAGTACAGAGACAACGAAATGCATTACAGGTAAGGGGATCGTTGCTATTTTTCCCATTCTAGGGAGACACAGGGCGTCGCGGTGTGCCCGCGCCGCCGCCATTTTAATCCGGGGTAGACAGCCACACAGTCAGGATGGAAAAATCATATACTAGAGGGCAGTGATTTATGTCACAAGGGACAAAGTTTAAATAAACTAAACTAAACTAACCTTAAAGATTTGCCTCCCTGGGAAAAAGATCCTGGCTGTGTAGTATATACAATTATGAGGGGCTAGATTGGGTAGACAGTCAGAACCTTTATCCCTGGGTGGAAATGTCAAGGACTAGAAGGGAAAGTGTTAAGGGGCAAAGTTTAAAGGAGATGTGCGGGGCAACTTTTTGCACAGAGGGTGGCGAGTGCCTGGAACATGCTACTGGGTGTGGAGGTGGAGGTTGACACGAGGATGGCATATCAGAGACTGTTGGAGAGAGGGCATATATGAATGTGCAGGAATTGAGGGATATGGATTATGAGCGGGCAGGTAAGATTTGGCCCTGGCATCATTTGTGGCACAGACATTGTGGGCCGAAGGGCCTGTTCGTGTGCTGTACAGTTCTATGTTTTGTTGTGTTCTGTCCTGAACCATGAATGTAGCAATGGGACAAGGATAAACTTGGCTGACTCTGGCCTGGGGAAAGGGTGGAGGATAAAATTGGCAAGTCCCTCCCAATGCTCCTGCAGTGATGTGGAATGTGACGGTGCATAGACAACAGCGACAGGAACAGGATAATGTACTCTGTTTTCTCATTATTCTTCCCTGAATTAGACTTTAGGCTTTAGAACTAAAACCTGAAGGCCTGAGCTATAGGGAGAGGTTGAGCAGGCTGAGACTTTATTCCTTGGAGCCTGAGGGATAATCTTACAAAGGTACTGTATATTAAATCGCGAGGGGAAAAAACAGTCTGTAGGAAGAAACTGCAGATGCTGGTTTACACAGACGATAGACACAAAATGCTGGAATAACTCAGCGAGACAGGCAGCATCTCTGGAGCAGAGAAAGCTAGTGTATGGGGGTCGCTGGTCGGTGTGGAATCGGTGGGCCGAAGGGCCTGTTTCCATACTGTATCTCTGAACTAAACTAAACTAAATTAAACTATGCTAAGTTGAACTAAATGACACTAAACTGTTACATTCTGGCATGTCCCTCGTGAGTCAGCCTCACACCAGCCCTCAGCCAGCGGGATGAATGCTGCCCACTAATCCAGGAAAATCCTGGCCCTCGAGCAAACCTTTTGTTGGGAAGCCTGTCGCAACCACAAAGCCCCTGAGTCAACAGATACGTCCCCCAATGGTTTTGTACCAAAAGCAGATTCCTTTCAGCCCTGCTTTGCAATTCCATTGATGAGGAACCTTCGCGAGAGGGCCACGCCTCTCCCCCACCGAGTTATATATATTGGGCTGTCCAACTTTTCCCCGCTGTGTAAAGAGTTCTGGCATTGAGTTTGGTTGGAGAAGATCCAGCAGCAACATGTCACAGTATTCCGGCAAGGTGAGTGAGTGGACAAATACTTGCTTTCTCCTCCTGTGAGGAATTAATGTTCAATTATAAAATCACGAGGGGAAGCACTTGCGGTGAATGCACTCTATACCTTTAGAGCGCAGGAGGCTGAGAGGGGATCTAATAGAGGTGTATACACTCACGAGGGGAATAGATAGGGTGAATGCAAACCCAGAGAGGAAGAAAAAAGAAACAGAGGATTTAGGATTAAGGTGACGGGGAAAGTATTAAGAGGAACTTAAATGGTACCATTTTCACTCAGGGGGTGGCGGTTAATGCAACGAGCTGCCAGAGGAGGTGGTCCTTCTTCCTCGTGTCCGGCCATCTTCCACATCACGTCTTTCCGGTCAGTCAGTGACAGGTGACGGTTGACGGTGACGGTGGTTGCAGAATTGGCTACTTCACTCAGTCACTGTGGTACAGTTTCTGTCGTCAGCATTGCCCAGGATGTGCCACATGGAGGCTTCTGCTTGCATCCCAGGAGGCGGTTGAAGCAGTTACTATAGCAGCAATTAAAAGATACAGAGGATTGTCGGCTGCCCTCTCCTTACCTTGGAGGACTTACACAGTTCCCGCTGCATCAAAAATCCCAGAGTATCATAAAGGACATTTCCCACCCCGGACACTCCCTGTTTGAACTGTTGCCGTCAGGCAGACGGTACAGATCTACAAGGACAAGGACGAACAGACTAAAAAACAGTTTTTACCCCACTGCTATAAAAGCACTAAATGTAGCCGCCAAGGAACGCAGGGGCGATACAAACTAAGGGACTGTGGTACACTGTGAAATCGACAGAAGGATGGAGGGTTGGGTGTGTATGCGTGCTATTTTCATGATATTTATTTTAGTTGTTTATCTTTTAATATTTTATCTTGTATGTATCGTTAGCTTTTAGAAATGTTTGAATGGTGCACTGACTGGCTGACATTTTTAAATTTTGTTGTACATGGTTCATGTTACAATGACAATAAAGAAACTATTCTATTCTATTCTATTCTATTCTATTCTAGAGGGATATGTGGACCCAATGCAGGCAAAAGGGACGAGCTTAGATGGGGCATCTTGGTTGGCATGGATGAGTTGAGCCTAAGGGTCTATGTTGCTGTATGACTACATGCTCCACTGGCCAAGCACGATATCTGGACTGGCACTGCAGGAGGGAGTGGTGGTGCCTTCTTGGTGGTGTTTGGTTCCCCATCAATAGCCTGCGCAGATTGGGAGCAACAAGGGATGCCATTTGCCAAGCTGGTCCCATTTGCCTGCGTTTGGTCCCATGTGTTCCTGAACCTTTCCTATCCACATACTGTATCTCAACCGGTTTAGGTTTAATTGGTCGCTCTGAGTTGCCTATAGGAGAGTAGGTGAGTAGATGAATCTGGAGGGGTAGTGGCGGTTGATGGTTGTTTGTGGGGAATAAAGTACTTTAGTTTAGTTTAATGTATTGTCACGTGTACTGAGGGACAATGAAAAACGTTCTTGTTGTAGTAGAAACATAGAAAATAGCTGCAAGGAGAGGCCATTCGGCACTTCGAGCCAGCACCGCCATTCATTGTGATCATGGCTGATCATCCCCTATCAATAGCCCGTGCCTGCCTTCTCCCCATATCCCTGGACTCCACTAGCCCCTCGAGCCCTATCTAACTCTCTCTTAAATCCATCCAGTGATTTGGCCTCCACTACCCTCTGTGGCAGGGAATTCCACAATTTCACAACTCGCTGGCTGAAAAAGTTTTTTCTCACCTCAGTCTTAAATGACCTCCCCTTTATTCTAAGACCTGTGGCCCCTGGTTCTGGATTCGCCCAACATTGGGAACATTTTTCCTGCATCTAGGTTGTCCAGTCCTTTTATAATTTTATATGTTTCTATAAGATACCCCCTCATCCTTCTAAACTCCAGTGAATACAAGCCTAGTCTTTTCAATCTTTCCTCATATGACAGTCCCGCCATCCCAGGGATCAATCTCGTGAACCTACGCTGCACTGCCTCAATCACAAGGATGTCCTTCCTCAAATTAGGAGACCAAAACTGTACACAATACTCCAGATGTGGTCTCAACAGAGCCCTATACAACTGCAGAAGAACCTCTTTACTCCTATACTGAAATCCTCTTGTTATGAAGGCCAACATTCCATTAGCTTTCTTTACTGCCTGCTGTACCTGCACGCCAACTTTCAGTGACTGGTGTACAAGGACACCCAGGTCTCGCTGTACCTCCCCCTTACCTAACCTAACCCCATTGAGATAATAATCTGCCCCCTTGTTTTTGCCGCCAAAGTGGATAACCTCACATTTATCTATATTATTCTGCATCTGCCACGCATCTGCCCACTCACTCAACCTGTCCAGGTCACCCTGCAACCTCCTAACATCCTCTTCGCAGTTCACACTGCCACCCAGCTTTGTGTCATCCGCAAACTTGCTAGTGTCGCTCCTAATCCCCTCTTCCAAATCGTTAAAATATATGGTAAACAGTTGCGGTGGGGTTCCCTTGTTTAGGGATGGTGGCAAGAACTGGGGGGGGGGGGGGGGGGTCTTACTTTCCACACCTTCAAGGATGGCTGTGGAGTTGCCCCCCGGGGCACGAAGGTTGAAAATGGGTCGGGCAAGAAGAAGGACGTCAGTTCATGGGACGATCAAATGGAGGGGGCAGCTGTGGCCAGCTGTAGCTTGGACTTGAAAATGGTGCCAAAACCTGGCGACTATTGTATATAGACTGAGTTTTATTGCATTATGTGCTAGCTAGGGGATGTACTTATGTGTGGCAAAAATCTCACTGTACCTAGGCACACATGATAACAAAGAAACCATTGGTTCAGGTCTGTCACTGGCTGAGGAATGGAAGGACAGGTTACGATGTGATTTATGGTTTGGAATTTAACAAATGCAAAGTGATGCATGTTCTGGTTGAGTTTGGGCACAGCATATAAAATGAATGACAGGTTTTAACAACTAGTTTTAGTTTTGGTGATACAGCTTAAAAACAGGCCCTTCGGCACACCAAGCCCACGCCAACCATCAAGATCATAAGATCATAAGTGATAGGAGCAAAATTAGGCCATTCGGCCCATCAAGTCTACTCCACCAATCAATCATGGCTGATCTATCTCTCCCTACTAACCCCATTCTCCTGCTTTCTCCCTATAACCTCTGACACCCATACTAATTAGGAGCAAAGAGGTCCTTCCGCAGTTGTACAGGGCCCTAGCGAGACCACACCTGGGGTATTGTGTGCAGTTTTGGTCTCCAAATTTGAGGAAGGATATTCTTGCTATTGAGGGAGTGCAGCGTAGGTTTACAAGGTTAATTCCCAGGATGGCGGGACTGTCATATGCTGAGAGAATGGAGCGGCTGGCCTGTATCCATGCTGTTAGACACTATGACTACAGACTAGGGTGCAGTGGTAGAGTTGCTGCCTTACAGTGCTTGCAGCACCAGAGACCGGGGGTTTGATCCTGACTACGGGTGTTGTCTGTACAGAGTTTGTATGTTCTCCCCGTGACCGCATGGGTTTTCTCCGAGATCTTCATTTTCTTCACACACCCTAAAGATGTACAGAGTTGTAGGTTAATTGTCTAGGGTTTGTATCCTTGGTATCATTAGTGTCCATAGCACCCAGTAACGCTGAGGCCAGGCTAGTCCGCATTACTAGTTTCTTCCAGCCAAAGATCCACTTCCTCCTACATTGGCTCAACACATTCTGGTGTCACATGTGGACCAGGGGGGCGGCCCTTGCCTCTGGCACTGAATGCCGTGTGTCCTTCCCTAAGCTAGGGTACCGTCCGATTCACCTCTACCCCATTGCGGACATTGGACTTTGTCTAAGGAACTTGTGCGCTAACAGAACTATATTCACAGTCGCCGTGGCTTGGCGCCAACCCGGAGCATGTGACCTTTTTAGGGCGAGCACCTACGGATGTGGAACCGGATGGCATCACCCTGCTGCAGCTGAATGCGGAAGGCCTACCTGGCTATAAGCCTCATACGCAAGAAGAAGAAGAATTATATTCTGCACTCTGTATATTCCCCTTTGCTCTGCCTATTGTACTTGAGTTTGAAGTGATCGCATCTACGTGTGGTTAAACTGATCTGTTTGGATAGCCCGCAAAATAAAGCTTTTCACTGTGCCTCGGTACACGCAACACTAATAATAATAATAATAATAATAATAATTTTATTTATAGAGCACTTTAAAAACCAACATAGCTGCAACAAAGTGCTGTACATCACTAATCATTGACAAAAAAGTTAACACACACCAAAAATAACAATCAAAAGAAATAGTAGGAAAAGACAGGTAAAATAAAGAAACATCAAAAACACCACAAACAGAAGCAAAGCCTCAGGCATGGTCAAAAGCCAGGGAGTACAAATGTGTTTTAACACTAACATACCTAAACTTAAACGTAAATCCACTCCAGGGACTGGAACTCAAGATATAGGCTGACCATTCAATACACGATTCAATGTTGAGGAAGGAACTGCAGATGCTGGTTTACACTGAAGATAGACACACAATGCTGGAGTAACGCAGCGAGACAGGCAGCATCTCTGGAGAGAAGGAATGGGTGACGTTTTTGGTCAAGACCCTACTCCAGCATTTTGTGTCCATGTTTAATGCAGGACTGCTGCACTGTCAGCGGTACTAGCTTGCAGGTGCCATGTTGCACTGAGGTTTCAGGTGAGAGGGGCAAGTATTAATCGGGTTCCTGAGGGGGAAAATGTTTCGCACAGAGTGGGTGGGTGTATGGAACAAGCTGCCAGAGGAAGCAGTTGAGGCATGTTGTGTATAGCACCATTTAAAAGATATTTGGAAAGATGTATGGACAAGAAAGGTTGAGAGTGATATGGGCCAAATGCAAGCAGGTGGGGCTAGCGCATATGGGACATCTTGGCTGGCATGGGCAAGATGGGCTGAAGGGCCTGTTTTTGTGTTGTATGACGATGACTTTACATTAAAGGACTCAAAAGTTTTAAGGTTACAGCAGGAGAGAGGCGTTGAGGTGAGAAATCTGCCATTGCTTTGCTGAAATACGGAAGCTACTCGAGGGGTTGAATGGCCTGAACCAGCTCCTGTTTCCTACCTCTGTGATCTTTGTCTCATCAGATCATTTTCTACGAGGGCAAATGCTTCACCGGCAGGAAGTTGGAGGTGTTCGGAGACTGCGATAACTTCCAGGACCGGGGCTTCATGAACAGGGTGAACTCCATCCGTGTGGAGACAAGCGCTTGGATCTGCTACGACCACCCTGATTTCAAAGGCCATCAGTACATTCTAGAGCGCGGCGAGTACCCCGACTTTCACCGGTGGAACGCCCACAATGACCACATGGGCTCATGTCGGCCCGTCAGAATGGTACGTTACAACTTGCCCCCTTACCCATCCCCACCCACCCCTCTACACCCCTCACCTCCTCTACCCACCCTCCACCCACTCTATCCCCTCTTTACCCATTCTACCCCTCCTACACCCCCTCTACCCTTCCCCCACCCCCTCCCCATACCCCTCCCCCACCCCTCAACTATCCCCCACCCACTACCTCACTCCATCAGCCCCTATCCCACCTCCTCTAGCCCCCCTATCCCTCCACCCCTTACATTCTTCCCCCCCCCTCCCCAGACCGCTACCCCAACCCCCATCCCATCCTTTCTATCCCCATCTCCCAAACCCCTCCATCCCCTATCCCTAACCCCAGCCCTCTACTCCCCCGCTCCCTACTTCCCACATCCCTCCCAGCCTTCCACATCCTCTTTTCCCCACCCTCCGCACCCCATTCCCTCTCTCCCATCCACCCCCCACTATCTCTTCTACACTTGCCTAACCCCCTCCTCCCCTAACCCCTGACCTGAAACGTCACCTCTCCATGTCCTACAGAGATGCTGCCTGACCCGCTGAGTTACCTTATTTTTGGTAAACCAGTGTCGGCAGTTCCTTGTTTCTCCGAGTGATGCTTATGAGTTCATAATAGTTCACAGGATCGGAATTATTCGGCCCTAATTCGCCCCTTGGTCACGCCGCATCCTGGGAAACACGCGGGGATTGGAATTTCCCAGGAGGGTCGGACGGGGAGAACTCCAACTCACCTCTCCCTTCTCTCTCTCTCTTTCTCTCCCTCTAGCATGGAGAACATTACAGGATAGAGCTGTTTGAAAACTGCGACTTTAATGGCCAGTGCATGGAGTTCTGCAATGACTGCCCATTCCTCCAGGGACAAGGCTGGAACAAGACTTGTATCAACTCCATCAAGGTGTACGGTGACGGAGCGTAAGTAGTCAGCATCATCTTAGTTCAGTTCAGTTTAGTTTATTAGAGTCAGACATGCCCTAACAGAGGGGGGGAGGGGGAGGGGGTGGGGGAGGGGCAACCAGTGCCATTTGGCACGGGCCTCATGCCTGTCTGCTTCAATGGGGGCCTCTAAAATTGGCCTCAGTTCATCTGTGAGCTGGCCTGGAGCCAGGTGTTTAAGAAGGAACTGCAGATGCTGGAAAATCGAAGGTAGACAAAAATGCTGGAGAAACTCAGCGGGTGCAGCAGCATCTATGGAGCGAAGGAAATAGGCAACGTTTCGGGACGAAACGTTGCCTATTTCCTTCGCTCCATAGATGCTGCTGCACCCGCTGAGTTTCTCCAGCATTTTTGTCTACCCTGGAGTCAGGTGTACCTTAACTAAACCTAAGGTCTTTATTCGTTGCCTGGAAAAGACAGCATAGTTTTGTTAATGTCCCTGGGGTAAATCTTCCACCTGAAGACAGTGGCCCAAAGAAAGAGTCCAACCAAAGAGGGAGAGGACTATCAGGCAGTGCTGCCACTTCAGGGAATAAGGAGGCCTTCCACCCATTAGGCAGTTGGACTGACAGAGCAACATGATTAATTCTCCCCGCCCCGCGCACACACATTACTCAGAGTCTTTTACCCAGGCTAGGGGAATCAAGGACATAGGCTTCAGATGAGAGGGGAAAAAATTATTAGACACCTGAGGGGCAACTTTTTCACACAAAGGATATGAAACGCTGCCAGAGGAGGTACGTACTATCACAGCATTTAAAAGCCATTTGGACGGGAATATGCATAGTGTGGTAATGAAGGTATATGGCATATTTGCTTCCTTCTCTTGGGCATTGAGTATATAAGCTGTGAAGACTTGTTGCAGCTACATAAAACCTTTGTTAGGCTACATCTGGAATATTGCGTGAAGTTCTTTCTACTTCATTGCATGAAGGATATAGAGCAGTGGTTCCCAACCTTTTTTTGGCCATGCCCCACCTAATCACCTCTAAAATCCTGATGCCCCCCCCCCCCCCATGTGGTGATATATAATTCTTATCATTTAAAAAGTGAACTCCGTTTCAGCTGAAGGCTATGGCGCGGTGATTATGTAATAACTATACAATAAAGACCTTTTTTACCCCAAAAAAATTATTTACTCAAAATAACATCTGAAACATAAACTACATATGTTTACCTGATGGAAAATCCAAAAAAATAAAAATCGAAAATTTGGACCCAGACCTCCTCAGTCGCGCTCAATGCCCTTAAAAATCAAATTGCCCCCCTGTGGGGCGTACGCCCCACGTTGGGAACCACTGATATAGAGGGTGCAGAAACATAGCAACATAGGTGCTTCGAGCCAGCACCGCCATTCAATATGATCTTGCTGATCATCCAAAATCAGTACCCCGTTCCGGCTTTTCCCCCATATCCCTTGATTCCCTTAGCCTTAAGAGCTAAATCTAACTCTCTCTTGAAAACATCCAGTGAATTGGCCTCCACTGCCTTCTGTGGCAGAGAATTCCACAGATTCATAACTCTCCGGGTGAAAACGTTTTTCCTCATCTCAGTCCTAAATGGCCTACCCCTTATTCTTAAACTGTGGGTGATCGGTGATCATTTAGCTCTACACCTTCGCTCAGTCCGCCTCGGCCTATGTAATCTCCTGGTTGCCAAACACTTTAACTCCCCTTCCCATTCCCACACTGACCTTTCTGTCCTGGGCCTCCTCCATTGTCAGAGTGAGGCCCAACGTAAATTGGAGGAACAGCACCTTATATTTTGCTTGGGTAGCTTACACCCCAGCGGTATGAACATTGATTTTTCTAACTTCAAGTAGCCCTTGCATTCCCTCTCTCTCCATCCCTCCCCCACCCTAGTCATCGTACAAGTTTCACTGTCGTACTCTGTTGAATTCCACTGTCTGTATTGACTCGTTTTCCTTGATTCTTGTTGCTTTTTTCATATCTTCCATTCATTTGTCCTAAGTACCGTCCATATCTCTCATTCCCTTTTCCACCGACTCTCAGTCTGAAGAAGGGTCTCGACCCGAAACTTCGCCTGTTCCTTTTCTCCAGAGATACTGCCTGACTTGCTGAGTTACTCCAGCTTTCCATGTCTGTCTTCAGTTTAAACCAGTATCCGCATTTCCTCCCTGCACTGTTTCTGTGCCTTATGTGCTTCTATGTTTTATGTAAACTCCTTAAAAGTATTAAAATTATAATGTCATACAGTGTGGAAAGAGGCCCTTGGGCCTAACTTGTACACACCGCCCAACATGTCTCATCTACATTAGTCCCGCCTGCTAGGGCCCTTCTGAATCTTATCCACCCCCTTTGGCTGTCACTGTGATTATAATTACGACACTTTGATTCTTGTAAAAAAAAAGCTCTCTTGCAAGCTGTAAACAGACACAAAGTGCTGGAGTAACTCAGCAGGTCAGGCAGCATCTCTGGAGAACATGGATAGGTGATGTTTCAGGTCAGGGCCCTTCTTCAGACTGGTATAGAAACAGGTCCTTTGGGCGACTTCTGTGCCGATCCAGATTCCCCATCTACGCTGGTCGTATTTGCCTGTGTTTGACCCATACGCCTGGAAACCTTTCCTTTCCATGTAACTGCCCAAAATATCTTATTTAATGTTGTTATTGTACTTGCCTCAACCACTTCCTCAGGCAGCTCGCCCCATCATCTGTGTGAAACAAACTGCGGGAGGATGTGGTGGAGGTGGATACAATTGTTATGTTATAATACCTTTAATGAAATACTTGAATAGGAAATATTTCGAGCAATATGGGCCAAACGCAGGCAAATGGCTCAGATAAATATCTTGGACAACATAGACGACTTACAGGCTTTCCTCTGAGTAAATAACTTGCCCCTGAGGCCCCTCATGTCTCCCCCTTTTAGCCTAAGTCTCTGCCCTCAATTGTTAGAATTGTCTATTCTGGGAAAAAGACTGTGAGCATTCACTTAATTGCTGCATCCGGCATCAACAAGACCAAGCGTAGACTTGGTGAATGTTACGCTAAAAGCTTGCGCTCGGTCCGCCAAGGCCTACTGGATCTGCCAGTTGTTAACCATTTTAACTCCCCTTCCCACACTGACCTTTCTGACCTGGCCCTCCCCCATTGCCAGAGTGAGGCCACACGCAAACCCATGTATTCTGCATAGAAAATATATTTGTTTACAACTCAATGGTGTGAACATTAAATTTTCCAGCTTTAGGTAACTACATAAGCCTCCCCCTCTCTCAGGAGAGAGTTAGATTTGGCTTTAAGTCAAGAGAGAGTTAGATTTAGCTCTTCGGAATCAAGGGATATGGGTAAAAAGCAGGAACGGGTACTGATTTTAGATGATCAACCATGATCATATTGAATGGCGGTGCTAGCTCGAAGGGCCGAATGGCCTACTCCTGCACCTATTTTTCTATGTTTTCTTCTTCCCCAACAATCCCCTCCCTTCTTATCTCCCCTGTGCCTCACCTGGACTCGCCCCCTATTTCTCCCCTCCCTCTTCCAGCTACATTCCTTCCTCAAGCTTCACAATTTGTAAATCTTCAATCATTTTGTCTCACATTTGTCTTTTCATCTCTGCCCATTGCCATACAATCTTCCTATCAACCTCCCCACCCCCCTCTCACCTGCATCAACCTATTACCTGCCATGCTGTTAAGCTCATTGTAGGGGGAGGTGATCCATTGGAAATATCAAACAAGCTTCCGGATTTCCTTGGGAGCAGAAGAACTTTCTAACCTATTTTTCCCTCTCCTGTTCCTCCACTTCTTGTGAATGTCCCATCACCAAGGAGAACATTTTATCTCCTCTGCACCATCAATCTCCCTGTTTAAGTGATGATTAGAACCCTCAGTATTCAAGGCAATTTAGCATTTCATGTCATAAGAGGAGATGCCCACATCCCAAAGACGTGTGGGTTTGTAGGTTAATTGGCCACTGTAAATTGCCCCTATGTAGGGAGATCCATGCTGGCGTGGACTCATAGGCTGAGGGACCAGTTCCCATTTGTATCTTTCAGGCAATCAATCAATCAATCAATACACATCTAATTTCTTTAGATCCATCAAGTCTACTCTGCCATTCATGACTGATCTATTTTTCCATTTGCCTGCCTTCTCCCTGTAACCTGTGACGCACTTACTAATCAAGAACATGTCAATCTCCACTTTAAAAATACCCAAACTGACTCAGTCTCCACTATCGTCTGTGGCAATGAATTCCACAGATTCACCACCCACGAGGGTTGCTTGAGAAACTCTGTTGGAAAAGGGGCTCCTGATATTCCAAAGGGAATTGGTGCAAGAGTGGTCAGTGCAACCCACCCTCGTGACCTGAGCCATGGAGTCATAGAGTCATACAGCGTGGAAACTTGCCCACGCCGACTAACATGCCCCATCTACACTGTCCCACCTGTCTTATGCTGTGGTTTAACTGTTTTCCCTCTCCCTTCTCCAATGCTCAGCTGGGTGTTATATGAGGAGCCCAACTACCGAGGGAGGATGTACATCGTGGAACGGGGGTACTACCATTCCCACACTGTGTGGCAAGCACAGAATGGCAACTTCCAGTCCATGAGGAGGGTGGTCAATTACTTTTAGAGAGGCACCTTCTTTCTTCCATCAGCAGCAAGCCTGGACCACCTGTATGGAAGGCTGAAAAATAAAATACTTCTTGAAAATAATCCTGTGTGACCAGCGTGCATTATTTTCCATTCCTCTCGGTGCAGAAGAACATCACTTCTCTTTCCCTCTCCTGTTCACCCACCGCTTCTCGTCAACTTCCCATCACGAAGGAGAACATTTTCCCTCCGTCACGGTGGCGCAGTGGTAGAGTTGCTACTTTGCAGCACCAGAGAGCAGGGTTGGATCCTGACTAAGGGTGCCGTCTGCACGGAGTTTGTACGTTCTCCCCGTGACCGCGTGGGTTTTACTCGGGTGCTCTGGTTTCCTCCCACACTTCAAAGACGTACAGGTTTGTAGGTTACTTGGCTTCTGCAAATTGGTATATTGTTCCTGGTGCGTAGGATAGAACTAATTTACGGAGTGATCGCTGGTCGGCGTGGACTCGGTGGGCCGATGGGGCTTGTTTCCACGCTGTATCTCTAAACTAAACTAATGACTGGTCCACACTTTGGCCTCATGGGTGTTTTCCTTTCTTTGGCGATCTGGGGTGGTGTGAGGTGGAGTTCCTGGACACCCCTCCCACCTCTGACCATGTCACTGGGTCTCCTATTTCATGATTCACCCAGAAGATGAAACATCTCAACATCTACCTCGTCATGCAGCCCGAGATCACTCCTATAATAGCACAAACCAAAGACATGTGGGTTTGCAGATTAATTAGCTGGTGTAAATTGCCTCTAGTGTGTGGAGAGTGGATGAAAACGTGGGATAACATTGAACTAGTGCGAACGAGTGATCAATGGTCGGCGTGGACTCGACGGGCCGAATGGCCTGCTTCCATTTATCAATCTATTTATTTATTTGTTTATCCATTTATTTATTTGCTTCCATTTTCTCTTTCCTACTCTCTTTTTCTCTCCCTTTCGCGCTCTCTCTTTCTTCCATTCCTCTTTCCTTACTTCCACTATAGCCAATAAACCTACAAGCACAAGTGTCTTTGGGATGTGGGAGGAAACCGGGACACCCGGAGGAAACCCAGGTGTACATGAAAAGTCAGATTCTATGAGTCAAGTCTAGGCATGGTCATGATTTTAGTGAATGGTGGAGGGGGTGGTTGAGGGGCTGTGTGGTTAACCTCAGATTCCTGGGTTTTTATGTGTGTTGGCCGGATGCTTGGAGCAGAAGGGATGTAGTTTCCAGGTATGGGACCAGTCAAGGAAAGAGCACATCTCTGCTGTTGAACATCACAAAAGAGCATTTCCAGGTATGGGACCAGTCAAGGAAAGAGCACATCTCTGCTGTTGAACATCACCAAAGAGCATTGCCTTCTCAAATTAAGGTGTTTCATAAGTAAGGATCCTCATTGATATTTCCGTTTTATTTTATTCAAGGATCTGGCTGCTACTGAGGTTAGTTTAGTTATACAGCACGGAAACAGGCCCTTCGGCCCACTGAGTATGCACCAACCAGCGATCATCCCATTTACTAGCAATATCCTACCCACTAGGGACAATTTACAATTTTACTGAAGCCAATGAACCTACAAACCTGCACGTCTTTGGAGTGTGGGAGGAAACCGGAGTATTCGGAGAAAACCCTTGCGGGTCATGGGGGAACATACAAACCTCGTACAGACAGCACCTGTAGTCGGGATCGAACCCAGTCTCTGACGCTGTAAAGCAGCAACTCTGCGCCGTGCCACGGTGTCACCCCTGATAATGACATTTTACCATTGTTTAATAAGAGTGCAAGCAATTACAGGGTCATAGTTCAGATGCAGGCATGGTAACTAACAGTTCAAAGTAACATTAGCAAATTTGCAGATGACACAAAGCTGGGTGGCAGTGTGAACTGTGAGGAGGATGCTATGAGAATGCAGGGTGACTTGGACCAGTTGGGGGAGTGGGCAGATGCACGGCAGATGAAGTTTAATGCGGATAAATGTGAGGTTATCCACTTTGGTAGCAAAAACAGGAAGGCAGATTACTATCTAAATGGCGTCAAGTTGGGAAAAGGAGAAGTACAACGGGATCTGGGGGTCCTTGTACATCAGTCTATGAAAGTAAGCATGCAGGTACAGCAGGCAGTGAAGAAAGCGAATGGCATGTTGGCCTTTATAACAAGAGGAATCGAATATAGGAGCAAAGAGGTCCTTCTGCAGTTGTACAGAGCCCTAGTGAGACCACATCTGGAGTATTGTGTGCAGTTTTGGTCCCCTAATTTGAGGAAGGGCATTCTTGCTATTGAGGAAGTGCAGCGTAGGTTTACAAGGTTAATTCCTGGGATGGCGGGACTGTCATATGCTAAGTTTAGAAGGATGAGAGGGTATCGCATTGAAACATATAAGATTGTTAAGGGCTTGGACACGCCAGAGGCAGGAAACATGTTCCCGATGTTGGGGGAGTCCAGAACCAGGGGCCACAGTTTAAGAATAAGGAGTAAGCCATTTAGAACGGAGACGAGGAAACACTTTTTCTCACAGAGAGTTGTGAGTGTGAGCGGTGGAGGCAAGTTCTCTGGATGCTTTCAAGAGAGAGCTAGATAGGGCTCTTAAAAATAGCGGAATCAGGGGATATGGGGAGGAGGCAGGAACGGGGTACTGATTGGGGATGATCAGCCATGATCACATTGAATGGTGGTGCTGGCTCGAAGGGCCAAATGGCCTGCTCCTGCACCTATTGTCTATTGTCAGGCAAGTTATTAATATCTATTTAAAAAAGACACAATGTGCTGGACATGACTTCAGAATTAAGGGACAGATGTTTAGGGGTAATATGAGGGGGAACTTCTTTACTCAGAGAGTGGTAGCGGTGTGGAATGAGCTTCCAGTGGAAGTGGTGGAGGCAGGTTTGTTGGTATCATTTAAAAATAAATTGGATAGGCATATGGATGAGAAGGGAATGGAGAGTTATGGTATGAGTGCAGGCAGGTGGGACTAAGGGAAAAAAAGTTGTTCGGCACGGACTTGTATGGCCGAGATGACCTGTTTCCGTGCTGTAATTGTTATATGGTTATATGGTTATATGGGTCAGGCAGCATCTCTGGAGAACATAGATTGGTGATGTTTTGGGTCAGGACCCCTCTTCAGACTGATGAATATTTAAACTTGGGATACTGAGATATTTTGATCTATCCCAAGGGACAGTATAAACTTTCAATTTGAGTATAGATTATTCAAGGACATTGGACAAAGGTTTGTTAATATAAGAACGTGGCTGACCACCAATTTGACCTTTTGAGGAGGTTTGATGAGGGTAGTGCATTGGAGGTTAGTGTATTGTATGTGGTCTTTGGATTCCAGTTAAGCTTTTGACAAGGTCCCACCTGGCAGGTTGTTAGAGGTGGGCACACTGACATTTAAAAACCCTTGGATAATGAATAATAGGCCCTTGGATCATAGGGCGGCATGTTGGTGCAGCGGTAGAGTTGCTGCTTTACAGCACCGGAGACCTGGTTCGATCCTGACTATGGGTGCTGTCTGTACAGAGTTTGTACGTTCTCCCCATGACCACGTGAGTTTTCTCCGAGATCTTCGGTTTCCTCCCACACTCCAAGGTTTGTTGGTTAATTGGCATGGTATAAGTGTCCCTAGAGTGTGCAGGATAGTGTTAGTGTGTGGGGATCGCTGGTCGGTGCGGACTCAGTGGGCCGAGGGCTTGTTTCTGCGCTGTAACTGTAAACTGCGCTGTAACTGTAAACTTTTCATTGCCACTTTCATTTCACTGCACATCTCGTATGTGTATGTGACAAATAAACTTGACTTGACTTGAACTAAACTAAATGAAACTAATGTATAGACAGGAAAGGTTTGAGCCAAGAGCAAGCAAGTGGGATCAAGCTTGGTTAGATGGACGAGTTGGGCCGAGCTGTAAAGCTCCATGACTCGATAACTGCACACAATACTCCAAGTGATCTCACCAACATGTGTTAAGGAAGGTACTGTAGATGCAGGTTTACACCAAAGACAGACACAAAATTCTGGAGTAACTCAACTGGGTCAGGCAACATCTCTGGAAGAAAAAGCAATAGGTGATGTTTCGGGTCGAGCTCCTTCTTCAGACCTAGAGCAGAGTCTGAAGAAGGGTCTCAGCCCAAAACGTCACCCATTTCTTCTCTCCGGAGATGCTGTCTGACCCGCTGAGTTACTCCAGCACTGTGTGTCTATCTTCGATCTCTCCAACATCATGTGCAGTTGCAACATGAAGCCCCAATCCTTGTACTCAATGCCCTGACAAAGGAAGGCAAGCATGCCAATGCCTTCTTCACCACTTTCAGGGAAATATGTTCCTGTACCCCGAGGTCTCTGTTCCACAACACTAAGGTCCTGCCATTTACTGTGCTAGTCCTGTCCGAGTTTAACATACTACTATGTATCATTTTGCACTTATCCGAGTTAAATGCCATCCGCAAATCCTTTGCCTCCTTCCAGTTATTCTAGACCTTGTAATCCTAACCTTCCCCACTGCTCACTATTGCATCAATATTAGTTCTGTTGTGACCAAGGCTGTGTTGTGTTCATTGACTGACTGTCGCAGACTGCAGTGGCCTCACATCTCTTGCTGGGGGTTTGCTTCAAATACGTGTCAGATTTGAACTGGAGTGAGCTCTGTGACCATCGATTCATTCTCGGGAAAATATCCGAGAGTTGAGTTGAGTCGAAAATGTGAGATTGTCATTTACATCGAGAAACATTCACAAAGACTTTAAGAAAGGGAATTTGTTTATTTAATCATTCTTGGGATGTTAGACAAAGGACATATTACAGCACAACACAGGGATAGGTCAACAACGTCAGTGCCAAGTTGAACTAATCTCCACTGCCTGCATGTCCTCCATCCTCTGTATATCCATATGCCTATCTAAAAGTCTCTTAAAACACCACTATAATATCTGCCTCCACCACCACCATCCCTGGCATCACGTTCCAGGCACCCACCACGTTCTGTGTAAAAACTGGCCCCACACATCTTTAAACTTTCCTCCTCTGATCTTAAAGCTATGCTCACTGGTCTTTTGACATTCACTTAGGGGAAAAAGGTTTTGGCTGCCTACCTTATCAATGCCGCTCATAATGAACTGAATTAAGCTTCCTATCACTTATATTAAATCCTTATTCCTGGATCACTAGCCCAGACTTTTGAATTACTGGCCGAGCAACATAAACACCCATACTACTGCTGCATGCAATGCATTTATATACTTCAAGATTTGTAGCTAATGATGGAAATCTAACACAAAAAGAGAGAATGAGAGGCTAAGTCTTTATTCCTTGATACACATTTCCCAATCACATCAGTTGGATCACACACACTGGTGAGACCCCCACATCATGTCCCTGAAGGTCTGTATCATCCCTCCTGTTGGGATTGCACTTGAATGCACAAAGACTGGGGCTGCGGAACTGGGAAGCCACGGAGGACCCGACTCGAAGGCTTGGCGGGCCGTGGAACAGGAAGGGAGCTGCTGGAGCAGTAATTTACTGTTGTGTTGTGTCTTTTCACAATTGTTTTTTTTCTAACATGTAAATACTGATTCTGTTCTATTCTGTTCTGTAGATTTACACAATCCCACAAGCACTGCCACTTTCATTTCACTGTACATCTTGTATGTGTATGTGACAAATAAAGTTGACTTGACTTGACTTGGAGATGACGGACCCGAAGGGCAAGGGCTGGTGGGAGGGTGAACCAGGGTAATGCCTCCAACGTCTTCAAGGTCGGCTGCAGGGGGCGCCCCCGGGACACAAAGGTGGCCGGGAGAGGAGAGGGATGTAGTTTTGCAGGCCTGAGCTGATCGTGGGTGATGGAGGGAGGCTCTGCAGGAACCTGGGCCTTACCTGGATCGGGAGCCGCTCCGCTCCGGTAGACCGCTCTGCTGCGGGCGGACTGGAATTTGGACTATGGAAATGGCACCAACATATGGTGGCGCCCGCATGTGTAAATATGCAAAAGTAATTTCACTGTGCAGTTGCACATGTGACAAATAAAATATTGTTGAATAAAGTAAATGTCACTACTGTGTGAGTTTGTAGATCTTCACTTGCTGTTGCATTCCATTGCGCAGCGAGCGGGGCTTTGATTGGCATCTGGTAAACCTACAGCTGGTGCACCATTCCCTGGGTCAGGCTGTGCCTCAGACAGTCTTCTAATGGAGGTTGGACTTGTACTGACGGACGATGACTTCCTCTTCCTCCAGGGACATGTCGATGTAGTCATCAATATCATTAGGCAGGTAGGTCAGGATTTCTCTCAGTAATTCATCGTCCTCACGATTGCTTTGGGCACCTGATAGTTAGGAAATAAATACATCAAAGCCAGGCGAAGAAATCTCCAGGGCCTGATGAGATCGATCCCAAGATGCTGAGGGAAGCAAGAGTGCAGATTGTTGCATCTCCATTAGCCACAGGTGAGGTGCCATGTGAGAGACTGCTAGTGAGACTGCAAAGGGCAGTGCTGCCTCCAGGGAAGAATGTGCAGAGGTCACTCATCGCTCATGGAACGAGCTACCAGAGGAAGTGTGAGCGGCGAGTACAAGTACAAATACAAGCTGGAAAGGGTGCAGAGAAGATTTACGAGGATGTTGCTCGAACTCGAGGGACTGAGCTATAGGGAGATGTTGGGCAGGCTGGGACTCCTTGGAGCACAGGAGGATGAGGGTGATCTTGTAGAGATGTACAAAATCATGATAGGAATAGTTCGGGTAAATGCAGTCTCCTGGCCAGAGTAGGGGAATCGAGAACCAGAGGACATAGGTTGAAGGTGAAGGGGGGAAGATTTAATAGGCACCTGAGGAGTAACATTTTCAAACAAAGGGTGGTGGGTGTATGGAACGAGCTGCTGGAGGAGGTAGTTAAGGCAGGTGCTTTTGCAATGTTTAAGAGACATTTAGACAGGTACAAAGGTAGTACAGGTTTAGAGGCATATGGGCCAAACGCTGGTAAGTGGGACTGGTCATCAATCAATCAAGTTTTATTCGTCAGTTACACATAAAGTGCAAGTGAAATGAATTTGCCAGCAGCGGTACAATAAAAAAGAACACACAATACACAATAAAAATGTACACAAACATCCACCACAGCATTCATCACTGTGGTGGAAGGCACAAACATTGGTGTGGATGGGGCACATGTTGGTCGGTGTGGGCAAGTTGGGCCGAACAGCCTGTTTCCACAATGTATGACTATGACACGCCTCTCCTATAGAAAGGGTTGACATACAAAGGGAAGCTGAACAGGTTGGGACAATACTAATTGGAGTTTAGAAGAATGAGAGATGATGTTATTGAAAGGTGTTAGAAAGTGACGGGGATTGTCAGGGTGGATGATGAGAGCATGCTCCCCCCCTAGTGGGAGTAACAGGAACTCAGGGCATAGTTGCAGAATACAGGGACACTCAAAAGAAATGGAGGAGGAGGAATTTCGAAGGGGATCTGAGAACGTTTTCTTACACAGAGTGGTTGCTATCGGGAACCTGCTGCCTGAGGAGGCGGTGGCATTGGCTGCCATCACTATATTTAAGAGGAATTTAGATGGACATTTAATTAGGCAAGGGAATGAAAGAATTGGTGCTAATGTAGGCAAATGGGATTAGTATAGACGGGTAAAAAAAGATTGGCAAGGTATGAAGGCCAGATTTCTGCATTGTGTGACCACTTGACTCAGTGACTCTCAATCACTGTGACTGTTCACTTGGTTCCCTTACCTGTTGATGCAGACGTGGCTGGTGTTGAGCTGGGAGACGAGGTTTCACCATTCGGAGGCTGTAGTGATCCAGCAGCTGGTGAAGAATTGCTATTGATCTGCGCCACCTGATCATTAACAGGAGACAGAGAGGCTTAGAGTATTTACTTAATGTAAGCCACTGTTGCTTTCTTGTTTTCACGTACTCGACTTGTCTTGTCATGAGATGCTGCCCATTAGGTGGGAGACTGAAGCTTGCTCTTGTTTATGCCGTGTTCGTAACTGTTTACCACACCTAGTGGTGCAGCGGTAGAGCCGCTGCCTCACGGCGCCAGGTACCTGGGTTAGGTCCTAACCTCGGGAGCTGTCTGTGTGGAGTTTGCACGTTCTCCCTGTGGGTTTCCTCCAGGCGCTCCGGCTTCCCCCCACATCCCAAAGACGTGTAGGTTTATAGGTTAATTGGCCTCTGTAAGTCGGCCATAGAGTGTAGGATAGAACTAGTGTATGGGTGATCGCTGGTCAGTGTGGACTCAGTATTTCTATGCTGTATCTCTAAAATAAAATAAACTAAATAATAAGACCTACACCAGCTGGACCAGCCACTTGTCCTGGACACGAGTTCGCTAGTCAGAATGCAACGTCCATGGAAAGCAATAGCTGGAGGCCCTGCAGCAGCCTGGGGCTCGCTTGGATCGGGCCCCGCTCACAAGATCTGGAGCGTGGACTGGACTTTGAAAATGTCGCCCAAACCCTGTGCCTCTTGCGTGCAGTCTCATTTGACCATTTCAGTACACTTTGCTAATCCAGGATGGTGCTTTGGTGTGACAATACTTTACTGAACTGTATGTAAGGAATGAATTTCACCGTACATTTGCAGAAGTGACAATAATGCACCATTAGTCATTAGATAAGTTTAGTTTAGTTTAGAGAAACGTTGTTAGTTTGGAAGCGGGCCCACCGAGTACATGCTGACCAGCGATCACCCTGTACACTAGCACAATCCTACACACTAGGGACAATTTACAATTTTACCAAAGCCAATTAACCTACAAACTTGTACGTCTTTGGAGTGAGGGAGGGAACCGGAGCACCTGCAGTCACAGGGAAAATGTACAAACTCAGTATAGACAGCTCCCATAGTAAGCATGGAACCCGGGTCTCTGGTGCTGTGAGGCAGCCACTCTACAGCTGCACCACCGTGACACCCTCAATGCTCGGCCACTGACCATTGAAGATATGACAATCAAACACTCTTAACCTGGCATTTGACCAGCTCCGGCATGTGATGTGTTAGCTTTTACTGTGTCTCCTCCAGTACTTTTACTTCACCTGGTTTATCTGATCAGATGTCCCGTTCCTCTCAGAGCAAGTGTCATCTGAATGGCCTTCACCTATCGGCCTGTGCACCGTTTCCCTTCTTCTCTGTGCCGCTGCCTTTTGCTGCTTAAAATTAGGAAATGAGAATTACAAAAAAGTAGACACAAGGAATTGTGACATTCAACTAAACTAAGTATATTAAGACTCTGGAGAGTGTATAGAAGAACTTGAAACAGATTTATTCGAAAGGCATAAATGAAGGTGAGCTGAGAAAAAACATTTATGAGCACAGGTAAGGTTGAAAGTGGTTGAAATGAAGACGAAAGGTTTTGATAAAGTCTTTTGGTGGGTCTGTAACTGACACCATTCTTTAATTCTGACGAAGCATTATCCTTGTTTCTTTCTCCACAGATGCTGCCTGACCTGTTGTGTGTTTCCAGCATGTTCTTTAAGAGGATTAGGTTAATTTTATGGACAGGTTTTTGAGACATTTGACTACCACCAGATTCAAGAACCGCTTCTTCCCCAATGTTATCCGATCAATGGATGGATCTGTCAGAAGCAAGGACACATTCCCGATCTTCCCATCTACCAAGCAGCCCTTGTACATTGTCTTTTTATCTGCACTTTCTCTTTAGCTGTAATGCTGTATTCTGCAGTCTGGTTATTTTTTCATTTGCATTACTTAATGTACTCATGTGTGATTCAACTTGTGTGTTCAAACAAGAGGACATGACTTCAGAATTAAGGGACAGGAGTTTAGGGGTAACATGAGGGGGAACTTCTTTACTCAGAGAGTGGTAGCGGTGTGGAATGAGCTTCCAGTGGAAGTGGTGGAGGCAGGTTCGTTAGTATCATTTAAAAATAAATTGGATAGGCATATGGATGAGAAGGGAATGGAGGGTTATGGTATGAGTGCAGGGGGAACTTCTTACTCAGAGAGTGGTAGCGGTGTGGAATGAGCTTCCAGTGGAAGTGGTGGAGGCAGGTTCATTAGTATCATTTAAAAATAAATTGGATAGGCATATGGATGAGAAGGGGATGGAGGGTTATGGTATGAGTGCAGGCAGGTGGGACTAAGGGAAAAAAGTTGTTCGGCACGGACTTGTAGGGCTGAGATGGCCTGTTTCCGTGCTGTAATTGTTATATGGTTATATGGTGGTCTGTTTTACACTGGAGCCCCAAGGAACTGCAGGTGCTGGAATTTTGAGCAAAACAAAGTGCTGGAGTATCTCAGCACGTCAGGCAGCAAACCTGGAGGGCAGAGACAGGCGACGATTCAGGTTGGGACCCTTCTTCTGACCAAGTCTCTTTGCTTCTGACTGATTGTGGTAGAGGGAGGAGAAAGCTGGAAAAGAGAGGTGGGGTCAGGACCAAGCCCGGCAAGTGATCGGTGGGTACGGATGAGAGAGGTTTGATTGGAAGGTGGGTGGAGTAAGTGACAAAGGCTAGAAATGAAAAGGAGACAAAAGGGGGGCAAATAAAGAGACGGTGGCGCAGCAGTAGATGTGCTGCCTACAGTTCCAGAAACACCGGTTCGATCCTGACTACGGGTGCTGTCTGTATGGAGTTTGTACATTCTTCCTGTGAACTGCGTGAGTTTTCTCCAGTTTCCTTCCACAGGTGGCACAGGTTTGTTGGCTAATTAGCTCGGTACAATTATAAATTGTCACTCGGGTGTGTGTAGAATAGTGTTAATGCGCGGGGATTGCTGGTCAATGCAGACTCCGTGGTCCCATGGGCCTGTTTCCGAGCTGTATCTCAAAACTCAACTCAACTCAACAAAACTAAGAAGAGGATTGTACTGTATAATTGGAGGGAGAGAAATGGGTGGAAGGGAACATGGGAGAGAGAGGGGGTGTGGAAGAGGGGTAGGATAATGGGGGGGGGGGGGGGGGGGGGGGGGGGGGGGGGGGGAGAGAAACAGGACAATAATAATAAACCAATATATGGAACACTAAGCACAAAAAGGAATTGGAATCTGGAACATTTTTCAAGAGAGAAGTAGCTAAATTTTGGAAAAAGATGCAATTGAATATGTGAATGGGGCAATGGAATAAGGCAGAGGGGTGAGGGTGCGAATGGATTATTGTTTCAGACCATTGGTTACTTGTAATAATGGGCCGCTGATGTGGAAAATTTGATGGTGGCCTCCCACTAACACCAGTGAGGATCAGTAGTTAGTTTCCTGAAGGATAGACTTCAGAAATCTTTTGTTAAAAATGGATTGAATTGAATTGAAACATACAGCATGGAAACCGGACCATCGACCCAGCGAGTCCACGCTGACCATTGATTACCCATTTACACTAGTTTTAAAAACATATGGACAGGTACAGGGATAGGATAGGTTAAAAGGCATATGGGCCAAACGCAGGCAGGTGGGACTAGTGTAGATTGGGCAGATTGGATGGCATGGGCAAATTGGGCCGAAGGGCCTGTTTCCACACTATATGACTCTATGAGTTCTAAGTTATCGCACTTTCACATTCACTCTCTACACACATGGGGCAATTTTACAGAGGCCAATTAAGCTGCAAACCCGCACGTCTTTGGGATGTGGCAGGAAACCCAAACAAACAGAGAAAACCCACGGGGTTAGAGGGGAAACGTGCAAACTCTGCACAGCCAGCACACTTTCCAGAAGTGTACAGCTGTAGAGTTGCTGCCTTACAGCGTCAGAGACCCATGTTCGACGGAGTTTGTACGTCCTCTCTGTTTCCTCAGGGCGCTCCAGTTTCCACCCACATTCCAAAGACGTGCAGGTTTGTAGGTTAATTAGGCTTTGGTAAAATTGTGAATTGTTCTAAGTGTGTAGGATAGTGCTAGTGTACGGGGAGACCGGTGGACGGCGCAGACTTGATGGGCCGATAGGCTTGTTTCCGCGCTGCATCTCTGAAGTTAAAGTCTAAAGACCATATGAGTTCCAAGTTAGTCCACTTTCACATCCACTCCCCAAACACTAAGGGCAATTTACAGAGAGCGATTAACTTACAAACCCCGCACGTCTTTGTGATGTTGGAGGAAACCGGAGCACCCGGTGGAAACCCACGTGGTCACAGGGAGAACGTGCAAACTCCACCCACAGATAGCTCACTTTCGGATGGTAAGACTGATGCCCCTTGTTAGACACACTGACCTGCCTCTTCTCTTCAATGTATGACTTGGCTTCCCCGATGTTGCCGTCAGAAGCCCGCAGACCTAATCGTGCCTCCCTGGTGGTGCAACCTTGATGCACGAGCTCAGTCACTGAGAGGTCATCCACCTGCAACTGATCCAACAGCTCCTCTGCCTAAAGGTAGAAGAATAAACAACTATCCCAGTGTGCGGAACTACAGACTGACGCCAGACGCGTGAAAAATGGGCAGACTCAAGCATCCAAATTACTTTGCAATCCTGAGGATGATGGGTTGCACTATCAACGTCGAAATTCCCAAAACAAATGCTAATCAGCTGTGCATCTTTTCCCCTGGACTAGTGGTAAAAAGTTGTTTCCATCATTGCCCAGTGATAATCCGCTTATAGATTTAGATAGATAGGGAGAGCATGGAAGCCGGCCCTTTGGACCACTGAGTCTTTGCTGTTTACACTACCTACAAATTACACCAATTACACTTACACCTACAATTACACTTACATTGTTTCCGTGTTGGGGAAGTGAGGAGGAACTTTTTTGTAACACAGAGGAAATCTCGAACTCTCTGCACAGAGGGTATGTTGCGGCCAAGAGGGGTTAGACGTGGCCCTTGTGGCACGAGGGATCAGAGGTCTGGAGCAAAGGCAGGGTACGGGATATGAGTTGGATGATCAGCCATGTCATATTTAAAAAACATCCTACAATTTACACTAATCCGACACTAAACAAATCAAAAATTGACACAAAGTGCTGGAGTAACTCAACGGGTCAGGCAGTATCTCTGGAGAAGAAGAATGGGTGATGTTTCAGGTCTTCAGACTCCATGCTAATCCAAAACGTCACCCATCCCGACCCGCTCCTTACACCAGCACTTTGTGTGGATTGAGTGACATCAACTTCCCATGCCCCTATCCCCTTCCTTAGACACAAAGTGCCACTGGCTTCAGGAATGGAGATAATTGAGGACAATGCCTGAAGCCACATATAGTTAATTGAACCTAAATACTTTACCTTACAAAAGCCCTCCCTGGATTGATCCAGCTTTTGGTTAAGGAAGAACCAAACTCCCCAGCTAACCTGAAGACGTAGGAACAGTATACGGTGTCTCCCACTCCTGTCCTGTGGAGAGAAAGCAAAGTATTCCCGAGTTTAGTTTCCAGTCAAACCAAGGAACTGGTTGTTGACTCTAGAAGGGGAAGGTCTAGGGTCCACAAACATGTCTTCATTGACAGGACGGTGGTGGAGAGAATCAAAACGTTTAAATTCCTGGGCGAGCATATCTCACAAGACCTGGCCTGGACCCAGCACACTGATGCAGTCATAAAGAAAGCCCATCAACCCCTCTACTTACTTAGAAGATTGAGGAGATTCCATATGTCAGTGAATACCCTCTTGAACTTGAAGAATGAGGGGGGACCTCATTGAAACATACAGAATAGTGAAACCATTGAATAGAGTGGATGTGGAGAGGATGTCTCTACTAAGTGGGAGAGTCTAGGACTAGAGGTCATAGTCTCAGAATTAAAGGATGTTCTATCAAAGAGGAGATGAGGAGACATTTATTTAGTCAGAGAGTGGCGAATCTGTGGAATTCTTTGCCACATAAGGCTGTGAAGGCCAAGTCAGTGGATATTTTGAAGGCAGAGATAGATTCTTGATCAGTACAGATGTCAGAGGTTATGGGGAGAAGGCAGGAGAATGGGGTTAGGAGGGAGAGACAGATCAGCCACGTTTGAATCGGAGAGTAGACTTGATGGGCCGAATGGTCTAATTCTACTTTATCCCTTATGACCTTATGAACTTCTCCAGGTGTACAGTTGAGAGCACAATGACTGGTTGCATCATGGGCCGGGTTCGGCAACTCGAACACCGAGGAACAAAGAAGATTGTGAAAAGTGGTGAACACTGCCCAGTCCGAAGAAGGATCCAAACCCAAAACGTTACCCATCCATTTTCTCCTGAGATGCTGCCTGACCTGCTCTGTTGCTCCAGCACCTTGTGTCTATCTTTGTTGACGACTTTCTGACCGCCCATGTTGACCACCTTAGTTCAAGATGTCGGGCCAGCACCACCCAATCAAGGGCAAGTGGGGATGGGTAGTAAATGCTTGCCTCACCAGAGGCCATTGCCCAAAAGCATGATGACATACAAAATAAAGACTGCGACCTTGCTCGTAGGAATAAAAACAACCAACCTCCAGTTCTTTAAGACGTTGCTGATTTTTTCCAAAGCATTGATTGAAGTACTTCTCAGCATTTTCTAATCTTTCCCTGGCCTCCACGAGGCGCTGAATGTCTTGCAGCTGCAGGTAGCACCAGGTAATGTCTAGATTCAGCACTCCGTAGTTGTCAACACTGTTGAACAGCTCCTGGCTACATTGCCTGTAAAAATGGACAAACGCATTAAACCAATGCAGGAAAGGGTCATCCCAACCACCCCAGCACTTCAGAACCAGGTCCTGCTTTGTATGGAAGGTTAGTTTAAATTGAATTCAACCCCACTTTATATTTAAAGGACGACTGAATTTTCTCGCTGGATGCTAGTCTCTTGAATTTGGCCGACTGTTGTCACTCCAATGTTAATAGTTGTGCCTTCAGCCCTCTCGGCTTTTGTTCTAAGTTACCTGTTTACACTTTAGAGAATCAGCGTGGAAACAGACCCATCGGCCCATCGAGTCCACGCTGACCAAGGATCACTGGTTCTATCCTACACACTAGAGGCAATATTTTACCAAAGCCGATTCGCCCACAAACCTGCATGACTTTGGAGTGTGGGAGGGAACTGGAGCACCTGGAGAAAACCCACACGGTCACAGAGAGAACATATAAAATCCGCACAGAGCATCGATCCTGGGTCTCTGGCGCTGTAAGGCAGCAACTCTACCTTTGTGTGAAAGCATTTCCACTACCTGCTCCTTAACCCTTTTCATCCCATCAATCATCTCCACTAATCCATTTTCTACTGAAACTAGGCTGCATCCCTTCCTTAGTACAGCCAGACATGAGGTATTGAATATCACAGCTATGCTTTCTGCACCTAACAATCAATTAGCTTTAAGTAGCCGATCCCTGCATTGGTGACATTCTTGTGCTCAACCTTAACTCCACATCAAGCGCGCACAGTGGCGCAGCGGTAGAGTTGCTGTAATAATGGTTAAATACACACCAATGCAGTTGTGTATTTAATCTGAAGTCAAGTGTCAAGTTAAGTGTTCAATTATCATATGTTCAATGGGGCGGCACAGTGATAGAGTTGCTGCCTTACAGCGCCAGAGATCCGGATTGGATCCTGACTACGGGTGCTGTCTGTACGAAGTTTTACGTACGCCCTGTATGACCATGAGGGTTTCCCCCGGGTGCGCCAGTTTCCTCCCACATTCCAAAGACGTACAGATTTGGAGGTTAATGACTTGGTAAAATTGTAAATTGTTCCGAGTGTGTCTATAATAGTGTTAGTTTGCGGGGATCGCTGGTCGGCGTGAACTCGGTGGGTCAAAGAGCCTGTATCTCAAAAGGAAACTACTTTATCAAGAGGACTCAAAGAGCTGGAGTAACTCCAGGTCAGGTAGCATCTCTGGATAACATTTCAGGGGGCGTTTCAGGTCAAGAGCCTTCTTCAGACTTCTTCATCCCAACCCGAAACGCCACCTATCCATGCTTTCCAGAGATGCTGCCTGACCTGCTGAGTTACTCCAGCACTTTTGTGTATTAACCAGCACCTGTAGTTCTTTGTTTCTACTCTATCAAGGCCTGTTTATATATTTCCATATCAAACACATTTATCACCATTTGCATAATTTGTTGATCTACCTTGTTGCAGATGCTTTGAGTGTTCAAATGCAAAACCTTTAGTTTAGTAAATTTAGTTTAGAGATACCGCATAGAAACAGGTTCTTCAGCCTACCATGTCCACGTCAACCATCGATCACCCGTTTACCCTAGTTCTATGTTACCCTACTTTCTCATCCACTCCCTTGACATTAGGGGCAAATTTGCAGATGCCAATTAACCTACAAACCTGTATATCTTTGGATATGGGAAGAAACTGGAGCACTGGAGGGAACCTACATGATAACAGGGTGACCGTGCACACTCCACTCAGACAGCACCCGAGGTCAAGATCGAACGCGGGTCTCTGGCATTGAGGCAGCGGCTCTGTGCCGCATAAATTTAATTTTAATCATTTTCCTTTAATTAGGTTGAAAGTGGTACAGCTTACTCTTAGCTGCAATGTACATATATTAGATGCTGTAAAGACACAATGTGATTAACTTAAATTAGAACTGTAATTAACTACTTTGGGGCATAAGCATGATAAAAGACGTAAAAATGCAAACTTGATTACCTGAAATAATTCTCGGCATATTCCAGGAACATCAGTGCTTGTCTATAATCCTTCCTCTTCATATTCCATCGGGCAACCTCATGCAGAATCAAGGCCGTTAGAAAAACCTGCCACCAAATAAACGCAAAGGGCAAGTGAGCAAACATGGGAAATCTGTCTGCAAAATAATATGTTTTAGAGACTCAGCACGAAAACAGGCCCTTCGGCCCACCGAGTCCATGGTGACTATCAATCAACCGCTCACACTAATTCTATGGTATCCCATTTTCTCATCCATTCCCCCGACACACTAGAGGTAATTTACAGAGGTCATTTAACCGACATACCCGCACGTCTTTGGGATGTGAGAGGAAACCAGAGCACCCGGAGGAAACCTGCGCAGTCACTGAGAGAACATGCAAACTCCACACACAGACGACACCCAAGGTCAGGATTGAACCTGGGTCTCTGGCACTGTGAGGCAGCGGCTCTACCTGCTGCGCTGCTGTGCCAGGTTGTGGAATCCAACTCCAGAGCACAAGATCTAAGATGATGGTTTATGAAGGATTGGATTTATGAAGGGGAAATCATGCTTGACTAATCTTGTGGAATTTTTTGAGGATGTAACAAGTAGAATGCATAAGGGAGAGCCAGTGGATGTGGTGTATCTGGACTTTCAAAAAGCCTTTGACAAAGTCCCATACAAGAGATTAGTGTACAAAATTCGAGCACATGGTATTGGGGGTAGGGTATTGGATAGAGAACTGATTGGCAGACAGGAAGCAAATAGTAGGAATTAACGGGTCCTTTTCAGAATGGCAGGCAGTGACTAGTGGGGTGCCGCAAGGCTCGTGCTGGTTATTTGTAATATATATTAACGATTTAGACGAGGGAATTAAATGTAACATCTCCAGCTTTCTGAGTTTAGGAGCAAAGAGGTCCTTCTGCAGTTATACAGGGCCCTGGTGAGACTGCACCTGGAGTATTGTGTGCAGTTTTGGTCTCCTAATTCGAGGAAGGACATTATTGCTATTGAGGGAGTGCAGCTTAGGTTCACCAGGTTAATCCCCAGGATGGCGGGACAGACATATAATGAAAGAATGGGTCGACTGGGCTTGTATGCACTGGAATTTAGAAGGATGAGAGGGTATCTTGTGGAAACATATAAAATTCTTAAGGGATTGGACACGCTAGATGCAGGAAAAATGTTCCTGATGTTGGGGGAGTCCAGAACCAGGGGTCACAGTTTAAGAATAAGGGGTAGGCCATTTAGGACTGAGATGAGGAAAAACTGTTTCACCCAGAGAGTTGTGAATCTGTGGAATTCTCTGCTACAGAAGGCAGTGGAGGCCGGTTCACTGGATGTTTACAAGAGAGTTAGATAGAGGGATAAAAGAATTTAGGGATATGGGGGGGAAAGCGGGAACAAGGTACTGATTTTGGATGATCTGCCATGATCATATTGAATGGCGGTGCTGGCTTGAAGGGCCTACTCCTGCGCCTATTTTCTATGTTTCTATGATAGATACAAAATGCTGGAATAACTCAGAGGGTCAAGCAGCATCTCTGGAGCAAAGGAATAGGTGATGTTTACAGCCATACGAAATAAAAAGCAACAAGACACGCAACTACATAAAAGTTAACATCAATGTCCACCACAGCAGATTCCCCACATTCCTCACTGTGATGTAAGGCAAATAGTTCAATCTTCTTCCTCTTTATTCTCCCGCAGTTGGGGCGATCGAAGCTCCTGCGGCTTGGAGTTCCCGAAGTTGGTCTCTAACCAGAAACGGCGAGCTCCGTGATGTTAAGTCCGCAAGCACCCATGGATGGAGCTCAGTGGACGATCCCAGGCAAAGTGATCGCAGCCTCCACAATGTTGCGCGGGGGAAAATGGAGGAGGACTGGCCAAATTGTGTGCCTTCCACCACAGTGATGAATGCTGTGGTGGATGTTTGTGTTAAATTTTTATTGTGTTTTTGTGTGTGTTCTTTATCATTGTACCACTGCTGGCATATTCATTTCACTTGCACTTATGTGCAATGTGACAAATAAACCGTATCGTATCGTTAAAGTCCCGTAGGCTGCCCGCGGTGGAGCTCTAAAAACCGGTCTCCACCAAAGGCCGTCCAGCTCCTCGACGTTAGGCCGCAGAAATACCATACGGAAGAAAATCGCATCTCCGTCGAGGTAAGAGATTTGAAAAAGTTTCCCCTAAACCCCCCCCCCCCCCCCCCCACCCCACCCCGCCCCATAAAACAAGCTAAAGAACATTAAAAACATACATTTAACACATATTATTAAAACACAAAGAAGGAAGGGACAAACAGACGGTTGGCGAGGCAGCCATTGCTGGCGCCACCTGGTGGAACACACATTAGCTCATTGTTGGCTGTGGAAGAGATAATAACACTCTCTTCCCCTCTGTTATTAGACTTTAGACTATAGACTTTAGAGATACAACGTCAAAACGGACCCTTCGGATTCCTATTAAGTCTGCACCGTCCAGCGATCGCCCCCTCGCATCAATCGCATCTTCTACCCTGAGAGAAACACTCTAACTCTATCTCTGCCTCTCGTCATTTTATTAATTAATGGAAAAGATACTTAGAGATAATATATATAAGCATCTAGATAAACAGGGTCTGATTAGGAACAGTCAACATGGATTTGTGCCTGGAAGGTCATGTTTGACTAATCTTCTTGAATTTTTTGAAGAGGTTACTAGGGAAATTGACGAGGGTAAAGCAGTGGGATGTTGTCTATATGGACTTTAGTAAGGCCTTTGACAAGGTCCCTCATGGAAGGTTGGTTAAGAAGGTTCAACTGTTGGGTATAAATGCAGGAATAGCAAGATGGATTCAACAGTGGCTGAATGGGAGAAGCCAGAGGGTAATGGTGGATGGCTGTTTATCGGGTTGGAGGCAGGTGACTAGTGGGGTGCCTCAGGGATCTGTGTTGGGCCCTTTGTTGTTTGTCATGTACAACAATGATCTGGATGAAGGTGTGGTAAATTGGATTAGTAAGTATGCAGATGATACCAAGATAGGGGGTGTTGTGGATAATGAAGAGGATTTCCAAAGTCTACAGAGTGATTTAGGCCATTTTGAAAAATGGGCTGAAAGATGGCAGATGGAGTTTAATGCTGATAAATGTGAGGTGCTACACCTTGGCAGGACAAATCAAAATAGGACGTACATGGTAAATGGTAGGGAATTGAAGAATACAGTTAAACAGAGGGATCTGGGTATAACCGTGCATAGTTCCTTGAAGGTGAAATCTCATATAGATAGGGTGGTAAAGAAAGCTTTTGGTATGCTAGCCTTTATAAATCAGAGCATTGAGTATAGAAGCTGGGATGTAATGTTAAAATTGTACAAGGCATTGGTGAGACCAAATCTGGAGTATGGTGTACAATTTTGGTCGCCCAATTATAGGAAGGATGTCAACAAAATAGAGAGAGTACAGAGGAGATTTACTAGAATGTTGCCTGGGTTTCAACAACTAAGTTACAGAGATAGGTTGAATAAGTTAGGTCTTTATTCTCTGGAGCGCAGAAGGTTAAGGGGGGACTTGATAGAGGTCTTTAAAATGATGAGAGGGATAGACAGAGTTGATGTGGACAAGCTTTTCCCTTTGAGAATAGGGAAGATTCAAACAAGAGGACATGACTTCAGAATTAAGGGACAGAAGTTTAGGGGTAATATGAGGGGGAACTTCTTTTCTCAGAGAGTGGTAGCGGTGTGGAATGAGCTTCCAGTGGAAGTGGTGGAGGCAGGTTCATTGGTATCATTTAAAAATAAATTGGATAGGCATATGGATGAGAAGGGAATGGAGGGTTATGGTATGAGTGCAGGCAGGTGGGACTAAGGGGAAAAAAAAATTTTGTTCGACACGGACTTGTAGGGCCGAGATGGCCTGTTTCCGTGCAGTAATTGTTATATGGTTATATGGTTATATACTTCTATCCGGTCTCCCCTCAGTCCAGAGAAAAGGTTTTACAGACAGTCTGATGACATTGGAGCCAAGACAAGAACATTTCACCAGTGGGTCAAGACTTTAGAGATACAGAGTGGAAACAGGCCCTTTGTCCCACCGAGTCTGTGCCGGCCAGTGACCACCCCGAACACTAACATGATACTACACACTAGGGACAATTTAGAATTGACAGAGTTTTCTGCTTCCATCTGACTTGTAAAGTATCTGTGATACCTTAATCCAATGTGCGGAATGCTGATGGAAGTCTTTCCTCTGCGCTAGTGACTTTACATCTTTAGAATGTAGGAGGAAACCAGAGCACCTGTGGATAACCCACTTGGTCACAGGAAGAACGTGCAAACTCCATATAGACCTGGGTCTCTGGCGCTGTACGGCTGCAACTCTACCGCTGTGTCACTGTGCCGCTTCTTAACTTGTACTTCATTTTAACATTCTTGTTCAAAGGTGCAGCACCTTCAGTACAAGACACCTTCCGTAGTGCGCTGAGGAGACAATCTATCGTTCACGCTCAAGTTTCTGCTTTCCGCTAAGCAATATCATGTGAACGCCCAAAAGAAAACTCAGTGGGAGCATTTAAGCAGCTTCTTTAATTCCTAATAAAAGCCAACAGATTAGGAGTTCTGAGATGATTTAATATCTGCTTGCAGAAATAGTCGTAGAAAAAAGTCACACAGCATGGAAACAGGCCCTTCGGCACAACTTGCCCAAACTGCCCAACATGTCCCATCTACATCAGTCCCACCTGCCTGTGTTTGGCCATAACCCTCTAGACCTATTTTATCTGGATAGACTCGGCTTGTACTCGCTAGAATTTAGAAGAATGAGGGGGGATCTTATAGAAACGTACGAAATTCTTAAGGGGTTGGACAGGCTAGATGCAGGAAGATTGTTCCCGATGTTGGGGAAGTCCAGAACAAGGGGTCACAGTTTAAGGATAAGGGGGAAATATTTTAGGACCGAGATGAGAAAAACATTTTTCACACACAGAGAGGTGAATCTGTGGAATTCTCTGCCACAGAAGGTAGTTGAGGCCAGTTCATTGGCTATATTTAAGAGGGAGTTAGATGTGGCCCTTGTGGCTAAAGGGATCAGGGGGTATGGAGAGAAGGCAGATACAGGATACTGAGTTGGATGATCAGCCATGATCATATTGAATGGCGAATGGTGCAGGCTCGAAGGGCCGAATGGCCTCTACTCCTGCACCTATGTTCTATGTTTCTATCCATGTACCCGTCTAAATGTTTCTTAAATGCTGCATTAGTACCTGCTTTCTATTTCTCAACTACCTCCTCTGGCAGCTCGTTCCATACAAACATCACTCTTTGTGTACAAAAAGTTATCCCTCAGATTCCTATTAAATATTCCCCCCCCCCCCCTTGCTTTAAACCCATGTCCTCTGGCTCTCGATTCCCCCTTCACTGTGCATTTACCTGATCTCTTCCCCACGTGAATTTGTACACCTCTATGGATCACCCCTCATCCTCCTGCGCTGCATGAAGAGTCCCAGCCTGCTCAACCTCTCCCTACAGCTCAGGCCCTCGAGAACTGGCAACATCCTCGTAAATCTTCGGTGCACCTTTTCAAGCTTGAAATACTCACCACTTTTTCACCTTCAGCTAGATCAATATTTTCAACTCTGTGGTTTGTAGTGTTTAAGTATTTCTCTTCAAAATGTTCACCTGAAAGAAAGATCAGAAATGAGAAGGGAGCCTATCTGGAGCGTTGCCTCACTGTGTCTTCCGCAGAGGCTGCCTGACCCACTGAGTACCTCCAGCACTTTCTGCCCTTTTTTGGAGACCAGCATCTGAGTTCCTTGTGTCTTAAAAAATGAGTTAGTGAATAACTCCATGGCAAATGTGAAACTTATGTTCCCAGTGTAACCAGCTTGCATTTTCAGCAATGACGACACCAACCTGCTCCTCAACCTTCAGAAATTCAGGAGCCTTCACTTCCGGGATCCCCTCCCTAAAATTCTTCTAATTTTACTTAACCTCTCTATAGATTGTCTTTCTTTTTCTGCTTCCATCTGGCTTGTAAAGTTTCTGTGATGCCCTAACCCAATGTGCAGAATGCTGATGGAAGTCTTTCCTCTGTGCTAGTGGCTTTCATGATTTTGTGCACCTCTATAAGATCACCCCTCACCCCTCCTAGCCTGCTCAACCTCTCCTGATAGCTCAGGCACTTGTCCCCTGGCAACATCCTCATTCGAGGTGTTTAATTATTAGTATGTTCATGGTGGATGGGTGCAACCGGTGAATGCATGTTGTAAATGGAGGAACCAGTTGTACTGACCTCGCTTTGCCAGTATTTCTGCCCCTTTCATAATCCTGGATGTCAGATCCATCTGCCTTCTTTCACCCTGATTGATCTGAATGAACCGAACGACCCCCTTGTCCTTCACGTTTTGTTCACGGAGGGTCTTGGCTGGAGAGAGTCAATGGAAGTGTTGTTAAAGGGCCATGAGGAAGGGGTAGACCATTGATGGGCAACACTGATACGTGCTACCCACGGTGTCAATCGCCAGTTGTGTCCGCCTCTGGCCCCGCCCACCCAATGTCAACGGGAACCCCCCACCCCGCCCACTGTGACTATGTGTACCCACCCCCACGTCACACTGTACCCCTCCCCGCCCACCCAATGTCACTGAGAGCAACCACCCTGCCCGCCCAATGTGACCGAGTGTACCCACCTCCACGTCACACTGTACCCACCCCACCTAATGTCAACGGGAACACAAACCCCCGGTAGACAATGTCACTGACTGTACCCACACTATACCCCACCCCACAATGTCACTGACTGCACCCATACCCACACACCCAATGTCACCGGCATAGGTACGGTCAACAGGATTGGGGGAGCGCCGAGAACAAAGACTAGAATGACATCATAATGACATCAGGACTATAATGAATACTTTTGTAACCTTGTTGGTGCCCTATACGTGGCGATCCTTTGCATACTTGTGTAATGTAAGCAAAGCAAATAATTTAATTGCACCTAGATACATGTGACAGTACAGTACAAAAGTCTCATTCATTCATTCATTAACTTAGCATCATGTTCGGCACAGACATTGTGGGTGAGACAGGCCCTCAGGCCCACGTTAAACATTGATCACCCATTCACACTAGTTCTATGTTATTCCACTTTCTCATCCACTCTCATGTATACTAGGGGCAATTTACAGATATCGCTTAACTTACAAACCAGCACGTTTTTAGGATGAGATTAATTGATTGAAAGAAGCAGCATGAGAACAGGACCGGGTGCATGCTAACCATCGATCACCAATTCACATCGGTTCTATGTTATTCCACTCCCTACACACTAGGGGTAATTTCAAACCTGCACGTCTTTGGGATGCGAGAGAAAACCACAGCACCTGGAGGAAACTCACGTAGTTACAGGGAGACCGTGCAAACTCCACACAGAGAGTGTCCGAGGTCAGGATCAGACCCGGGTCTCTGATGCTGTGAGGCAGCAGCTCCACCAGCTGCACCACTGTGCACTATTACACTGTAAAGATTTATGAGATAAGGCAGGACACAAAGCGCTGGAGTAACACAGTGGGTCAGGCAGCATACCTGGAGAACAAGGATAGGTGATGGACCCTTCAGGTCGGGACCCTTCTTCAAACTGATAAGGCAACTGGAATTAGTACTTACTCAAATTCAGGTCCTTCCCTTTGAAAATCAACTGCACATTCTCCCTTTTGGTATTCTGTAAACGGTTCATGATTCTGAAATGCGTAATTCAGCTTGTTACAAATCAATCAATGCAATAAATCGGCACAGCATTCGCTATTAGCACAGACAGCTGTGGGAAGCATTAGGTGGCACAGAAATCCACTGCAGAGGAATGCATTTGCCCACCTCATTACTGGAGATGACCCATTACTTACTCATCACACAGATGTGACCCCGTAGCATCTCCAGAGATCTTGATCTTGATTTTCTTTTCTCCCTGGAAAGTAAATCTGATTTAACCAATAGAACAGGAAACGTAGAACAGCACAGTTCTATGTCCAATATAGTACAATACAAAGGTCATGAGTACCATCAGGAACCCACAGTATCTCCTGGTCATGCTCTCATCTCACTCCTACAATCAGGTGGAAGGTGTAGACTCATCGTGGTACAAGAGTCTGAAAACCATGGTCAAGAACAGTTTCTTTCCAACAACTATCAGGCTTTTGACCACCACACAACACTAACCTTAACGATGTCTTTAGTTGCACTAACTACTTTGTTTTTTTTGCACTAGTATTTTAGTTATTAAATTATTTAAATTTTTGTTTATTGTACGATATCTGTGTGCACTGTTTATTTACAACCTGTTTTGCTACTGCAAGAATTACATTGTTCCATTGTCGGTACCTTTGCAATGACAATTAAACTCTCTTGACTGAAGTGCAGGAACAGGCCCTTCGGCCCACAGTGAAGGTAGCAGATAGTAAATCTCCCTCTGCGACCAGCATGTAGTGGCCACACTCTGGCGCCATGCAAATGGATGGCGGACTAGGACTTTATTCCATGGAGCGCAGGAGGATGAGGGATGATCTTATACTGGTGTTTCAGATGGAGTAATCCTGGGGCAGAGGCCAAGAGCTTCAGAACTAATCTTACCTGAGGTTGCTGTGGTAACTGAATGCTAAGCAGGAGATCTTCAGAGCTGACGTCGACACTCTCTGGGGAAACCATCATCTCACCAGCTTCTATCTCCTGCAGTGATGGAAGAGCATAAACAATCATCAAGGCTTCAAGGTCAGTTTATTGTTAAGGGCCTGTCCCATGAGCATGTGACCTGCATGCGGCAAACGCGACCAAACCGGAAGCGGGGGCCGCGTGGAGGTCGAGTGATCCCCGTACAGCATGCGCCTGTCCCACCGAGTGATCCCCGTACAGGGCCGGTCCCACCAGCATGCGCCTGCATGCGGCAAGCGCGACCAAACCGGAACCGGGGGCCGCGCGAGGTCGAGTGAGTGACATGAAGTTCGAGCAAAGTCCGCGGGAAGTTCGCGCGGAAGTACGGCGTCAAGACGTTGCGCACGCCCGTCGAGGCGGCTGTGGGCCGGCAGGCCGTTGCCGCGCAGAATTTGTGAACACGGTCAGTTTTTCGGAGCCCCGCGCGATGTCGGGACCAACTCCGCACAACTCCATACGGCTCCAGCAATCGAAGTGGGACCGGCCCCGTGAAGCCGTACGGCTCAAGCAACCACGTTAGGTCGCGCTTGCCGCATGGAGTCGCATGCTCGTGGGACAGGCCCTTTACATTTGTACAGCGAAATTTAGATTGCCGTACAGGCATACCAATAAAGATCAACCAGACACCCAAATACATTTTTAACATGAACATCCACCACAGCGATTCCCCCACATTCCTCACTGTGATGGAAGGCAAAAAAAGTTCAATCTTCTTCCCTTCGTTGTTTTCCCGTGGTCGGGGCACTCGAACTTTCCGTTGTCGGGGCGATCTTGGGCCCCGCAGCCGGCGGTCGAGCCCTCAGCATTGGGGCGACCAAGTTCCCACATCATGGGGGCCTCAGCTCCCCGCGCCAGATGATCTGACTCCCGAGTCGGGGCTGGCCGAACCTTCTGTGGCTTGGGGCTTCCCGGCATTAGTCTCTACCCGAGACTACGAGTTCCTCGATGTTGATATTCACAGGCCACGGTTGGAACGTCGATCCCAGGCAAGGGATCGCAGGCTCTGATGGTAAGTCCACGGCCCCATGGTGGAGCTCAAAGTCAGTCTCAAGCAAGGCCGCCAGCTCCATGCTGTTAGGCTGCAGAGCGACCGGAGATATGATACGGAAAATAATCGCATCTCCGTCAAAGTAAGAGATTGAAAAAAGTCTCCCCCAAACCCAACATAAAACAAACCAGAGAACATTAACACATGCTTTTTAAAAGACACTAAAAATAACAAAAAAGATGAAAAGACAGACAGACTGTAGGCGAGGCTGCCATTGCTGACGGCACCACCCATCATGCGGAGAAGGACACAATATGCTGTAGTAACTCAGCGGGTCAGGCAGCATCTTTGGAGAACAATTCAGATCAGGACACTTCTTCAGACTCAAGGAGTCTAACATTGTGTAATGGGCCATTTAAAACATGAAGACCTGAGCTATAGAGAGAGATTGGTCAGGCTAGGGCTTTAGTCCTTGGAACGCAGGAGGCTGAGGGGTGATCTTAGAGAGGTGTATAAAATCATGAGAGTGAATGCAGTCTTTTTCCGACCCAAAACGTTGCCTATTCATGTTGTCGAGATATGCTGCCTGACCCACTGAGTTACTCTGTGTGTGTAAATCAGCATTTACAGTTCCTTGTTCTATATTATTAGCAAAGTGCTGACTTTGTTGAGAACATTATTTCTTTCAGTATTTTCATTACCAGTGGATTGCAGAATTATAAATTCAGTCTGAAGAAGGGTCCCGATCCAAAATGTTGCTTGACCTGCTGTGTTCCTCCAGCACTGTTTTTTGCTCGTAGAGTCAGGCTCTTTGGTCCATCGAGTCTACACCTACCATCAAGTATCCATTTAAACTAATCCTATACTGAATCAGAGCATCCGGGGAAAGTCCCTCTGGATGAACAAATTCCACCAGTGATGCAATATGGAAAGTGACCCTTCCGCCCACCAGGTCCACACCGACCATTAATCACATGTTCACACTAAATTATTCCACTTTCTCATCCACATCCTACACACCAGAAGGAAATTTGTAGAGGCCAATTAGCCTACAGACCCGCACGTCTCTGCTCTCATCAAAGTCCTCAACGACCTTCTCACCTCTGCTGACACTGGTTCCCTCAACATCCTCAACCTCCTCGACCTGAGTGCAGCCTTCGATACCGTGAACCATAACATCCTGCTCACCAGACTTAAAGACCTCGGCATTGATGGTTCTGCACTCAGCTGGCTCCGTTCCTACCTTTCCAACAGATCCCACTTCATCTCTCTCCACAACCACACCTCTGCTACAGCCACAGTCACTCAAGGCGTTCCCCAAGGCTCTGTTCTCGGTCCCTTCCTCTTCATCATCTACATCCTCCCCCTTGGTCATATACTCCGTCACTTCAAACTGGACTTCCATTGCTATGCTGATGACACGCAGATCTATCTCAGCACCAAGTCCACCCCACCACCCCCCTCTCTCCCATATCAACTCCTGCCTATCAGCCATCAAATCTTGGATGCAACTCAACTTCCTTAAATGAAACAGTAACAAAACAGAATTTCTCCTCATTGGCTCCAAATCAACACTTACCAAAATTAATAACCCCACTCTCACTATTGACGGCACCACTGTCTCCCCATCTCCTCAGGCCCGCAACCTTGGCGTGATATTTGACTCAACCCTCTCCCTTGAGCCTCACATCCGCCATGCTGTCAAAACATCATTTTTTCACCTCCGCAACATCGCCAAAATCAGACCCTCTCTCACATCCCCCGCTGCTGAAAGACTCATCCATGCCTTCATCCCCTCCCGACTGGACTATTGCAACTCACTTCTCCTTGGCATCAATTCCAGCATCATCAACCGACTCCAACTGGTCCAGAATGCAGCCACCCGACTCATCACCCACACCAAATCCTGGCATCACATCACTCCAGTCCTCAAAGAACTTCACTGGCTTCCCATTTCCCACCGGATCATCTACAAACTCCTGGTCCTCACCTACAAAGCCGTCAAACACTTGGCCCCCCCCTTATCTCACTGACCTCCTCTCCCCCTACCAACCCTCACGGTCCCTCAGATCCACATCAGCCGGTCTCCTCTCCATTCTGAAATCCAACCTCTGCACTTTTGGAGCCTTCTCCAGGGCAGCTCCCAGGCTCTGGAACTCCCTCCCACAATTGATCCGAACTTCTGAGTCCCTCACCATCTTCCAGTCCCGCCTCAAGACCCATCTCTTCACCTCTGCATACCTTTAGTCCCATGTCCCCCTCCCCTTTGCATCTCTGTCTTATTGCTCTATTTTGTTTTGTTCTTGACTCACCATGTAAAGCGACTTTGAGTCCTTGAAAAGCGCTATACAAATAAAATGTATTATTATTATTATTGTCTCTGGGATGTGGGAGGAAACCAAAAGAACTCCCACGCAGTCACAGGGAGAATATGCAAACCACCACAGACAGCACCCGAGGTCAGGGGCGAACCCGGGTCTGACGCTACGAGGGAGCGGCTCTACCAGCTGCATCACTCACAACAAAGTGCAATAGTTTACCGAAACTTCAGATCAACAGCAACTTTCATTTTCACTGGGGTGCTGCACGGGGAATCCCAAGCGGAAAGTCCCAGCCAACAGAGTGAGATAACACTTCTACAGGAGGGGTGGAGGGGGATGGGCCAGAAGGGGGGGGAACAAACACAAAATCAAACCCAGACATTAAAATCCCTCTAATTAGATTCTTCCCTCTGGTGAAGTTTTACCTGACCTTGTTACAGCTTCAAAACTATAATGTTTTAGTGGTCTGAGAAACGACTACTGGAGTTTTCAACAGATCTTTATTCAAAAGTTCAAGTTGCAGCATACAGGCTTATCAGACACCTCTGCCCACAACGGTGGTCAGCGCTGAAGTAACGCACGAAATCAACAGCCCCCCCCGAGCCGGGTTCGATATCTGCGTGCGCTAGCAGGCGTCGCTACAATGTATAGATTATACCGAGAAAGCTTTAAACTTTGATGGCAACAGTTATGTTTTTCTAAGGGAAGTTTATTTTCCCCTTAATCATTTTTCTCTGCATCTCCCATTCAGTTCTAGACACATCAATCCCTAGTTTACTTTAGAGATACAGCGTGGCAACAGGCCCATCGGCCCACCGGTTCTGCGCCGACCAGCCATCACCAAGTACACTAGCACTATCCTACACACGAGAGACAATTTACAATTTTACTGAAGCCAATGAACCTACAAACCCGCACATCTCGGGTGTGAGAGTCATCCGGAGCACCCGGAGAAAACCCACGCACAGGGAGAACGTACAAACTCCGTACAGACAGCACCCGTAGTCAAGATCAAATCCTGGCCTCTCTGGCCTGAATGGCAGCAACTCTAAAGATGCACCACCCTCATTCAAAGTAGTTCAAAGAGAAAATGGGTAGAAGAGAAATGTTTAAAACCCAGTGATTAAATAAAATTCAACATTAGTTAAGGATTCAGTCTTTTTGTCTTGAAAGGGCACAAGATGGATAAGAACACTCATATCCTCCAGCCTCTATTTTAGTCAGCTATTGAAGATTCCGCAGCATTTTATAACACATTTCAGCGTACCTGTTGTCTCCCTTCTGCCATGGCTTCTCGGCTGGTTTTGCTCTCTCTAAACTCACTTGTTCCCAAGTGAAAATGAAAGTGAAAGTAACTTGCAAGGTTGTTAATCCACGTGCTTTTAGTTTTGGAATGAACCACTATTTGAAGAATGTGCCAAAACTGGTTACAAAGGGATCAGCTTAAGAAGCTCCTCAAGGAAAGCGAAAGCCAACTTTGAAGAAGTTCTCGTCCTCTCTCAGATGGGAGTTCAGCAAGAGTTTCTCTCACTGCTCCCCTTCGGTGATTTCTCCTGCTCTCCAACCATGTTTTAGCCCGGACTAGCTACCGCTGTCCACAGCCACGTTTGTTTTCTCGGTGCTTGCCTGCGCCTCCATCATGTGCCTCGGGGCTTCCAACTCCGGTTCCTGACCTCCCAGTTCCGACCCAACCCAGATTTCAGGTACCGATAGCCCATCGACCGCTTCTCAGTTCCCAAGTCTAAAGAAGGGTCCCAACTGGTCTGCTGAAGGCCCGGGATGCAGCTTTCCACTCAGGTGATGCAGAGGCCTACAGAACAGCAAGGTCCAGTTTGAGGAAGGGCATCAGGGAAGCAAAGCATCGCTACACGAAGCGTATCGAGGAGCATTTTAACAGCTCAGACTCTCGACACGTGTGGCAGGGCATCAGAACCATCACCGGCTACAACAGCTCCACACACGCACAAAGCTCATCCCTCCCTGACGACCTGAACTGTTTTTTTGCCAGGTTTGATTGCACCGACAGCAGTGACAACATACGGGCACAGCAGGGACCCCACACCACCGGTGCTGACTCTGAGCCCCCACGACGTGAGACGGACCCTGCAGCACATCAACCCCAACAAGGCCACCGGACCTGACGGAGTACCAGGGCGGGTTCTGAAGCACTGCGCAGGGGAGCTGACTGCGGTGCTCACGGACCTGTTTAACACCTCCCTGCTGCAGGCCTCCGTCCCAACATGCCTCAAGACAGCCACAATCATCCCTGTGCCAAAACAATCAGCCATCAGGTCCCTCAACGACTATCGGCCAGTGGCGCTGACACAGGTGGTGATGAAGTGCTTCGAACGTCTGGTACTGGGACATTTGAAGAACAGCATCCCCCCCTCCTTAGACCACCACCAATTTGCCTATAGGGCAAACAGGTCGACGGAGGACGCAATGCCACTGGCCCTCCACTTCACCCTGACACACCTTGACCAGCGGGACAGTTATGTGCGGATGCTATTCATAGATTATAGCTCCGCCTTTAACACCATCCCCCCCATAAACTAGTCACCAAGCTGGACCACCTAGGCCTCAACACACACCTGAGCAGCTGGGTCCTGGGCTTTCTCACTGGCCGACCACAGACTGTGCGCATTGGGAGGCAGGTCTCCTCCAGCATCACCCTGAACATCGGTGCACCACAGGGCTGTGTGTTGAGCCCCTTCCTCTTCCCCTCTACACTCTCGACTGCAAACCGACCCACGAGGCCAACACCATATTAAAGTTTGCAGATGACACCATCGTGGTAGGCAGGATCACGAGTAACAACGAGGCCGCCTACAGGACAGAGGTAGAGAAACCTGGTGAGCTGATCCTCAACAACCTGATCCTCAGTAGCAAAAACAAAGGAGATGATCCTGGACTTCAGGAGGAGACCGAAGACCTTCGTCCATCAGCCCATCACCATCAACGGCGAGACAGTGGAGGCTGTGCAGAACATCAGGTACCTCGGGGTCAACATCAGCCACGACCTGACCTGGACCGTCAACATCACGGCGACGGCCAAGAAAGGACTTCAAAGGCTTCACTTCCTGAGGTGCTTGAAGAGGGCACATCTCATGCAACAGCTGCTGGTGAGCTTCTACAGGTCAGCCATCGAGTCAGTTCTCACATACTGCATCACAGTATGGTACTCTGGCTGCACCGCAGAGAACAGGAAAGCTCTCCAACGCGTCATTAAGACTGCTGAGAGGATCACTGGCACCCAGCTCCCCAGACTGGAGGACATCTACCGGACCCGCTGCATCCGGAGGCTCAAGGGCATCATTAGAGACAGCACACACCCTGGACACTGCCTCTTCACCCCCCTGCCCTCAGGAAGACGATACAGGACACTGAGCACAACAAGACTAAAAAACAGCTTCTACCATCGAGCTGTGACACTACTGAACTCTATCCCCTCCCACACTGATTCCCCCCCTCTCTCTCACACACCCGCCCATACTCCTATATGTTTATAGTCTAATTTTTTAATAGTTCTTTTTTAAACGTATTTTTATACTCATATTCCTGTGCAGCTGGAGGACTGCTCCAACAAAATGTCGTTGTCTTGTACAATGACAATAAAGATTATTAAAAAAACAAAAAACCCCAAAACATCACCTATCCTTTATTTCCATAGATGCTGCCTGATCATTTCAGTTACTTCCACACTTTGAGTCCTTCCTTAACTTAAGAGGTTGTTTCATGAGTTCCCTTTACGAACGTGTTGCAGTTGCAAGGAGATGAGTTAGCCACTCGCCAGCACCTAGGTGACGTTTCAGGTCGAGACCCTTCCTCAGACTGAGAGTCAGGGGAACGAGATATATAAACCGTACTATATTGAAAATAACGGAAGATATGCAAAAAGCAACAATAATCAAGGAAATGTAGGGTGCACTACCTTGGGCAGCTTACAACCCAGCAGTGTGAATATTGATTTCTCTAACTTCAAGTAGCACTTGCACCCCCTCTCTCCGTCCTTCCCCCACCCTAGTTGTGATACTAGTTTTACTGTTGTTTCACTAACTCTATAACTTGTTGTCACCTATCCCACAGCCAACAATGGCCATTTGTGCGCCTCACATTTTTTTGATTATCGTTGCTTTTGCATATCTCCTATTCAGTACTGCCTATTTCTCCCGTTCCCCTTTCCCCTCTCAGTCTGAAGAAGGGCCTCGACCCGAATCGTCACCTATTCCTTTTCTCCAGAGATGCTGCCTGACCCACTGAGTTACTCCAGCCTTTCGTATCTGTCTTAGATTTGGAGGGATATGGGCCAAACAGGCAGGTGGGACTAGTGCAGAGAGGGCATGATGGTCGGCTTGGGCAAGTTGGGTCGATGGGTCTGTTTCCACACTGTATAACTCCATGACACATTGCTAAAACAAACCTGCAATTAGAAATAAAAATAATTTGCTGAGACCGTTAGATTTTTTTTCCCAGAACAGAAAAATTAAACAATAGAGGGCATAGGTTTAAAGGTGAGGGAGCAAAGGCGAGGTGAAAGGAGATGAGCAGGGCAATTTTTTTTTTTACACAGAGGGTGACGAGTGCCTGGAATGCGTTACTGGGGGCAGTAGTTGAGGTTTGACATTACAGTCCATTTAAGACACATTTGGATAGGTATATATGCAAGGAATGGAGGGATATGGATAGTGCCATTTAAGATACTTTCGGATAGGTATATGGGTATGCAAGGAATGGAGGGATATAGATTATGAGCAGGCAGGTAAAAGTTCGTCTTGGCATCATGTGTCAGCACAGACATTGTGGGCCAAAGGGCTTGTTCTTGTGCTGTACTGCTCTCAGTTCTATAATTGTTCAATTCTTTTCCGTTCACATTTCTTAACACATCCACAGATGAAGTGGTTTTGCGATTTGGAAAATCACAATATCGGTAGTTTTCTGGGAATATAACCTCCACTGTAAGGTGAGGGTCATTAATACATGGCTCTCACCTGGTTCAAAGCATCATGTAGGAGGTAGGCACAAAGTTACCCTACAAGTATGGTACCTCATTGTAAACAATACATTTTGTCTGTGGAACTGAAGCACTATAACGCAGAGAACTATATTCAGTACTCTGTATCTTCCCCTTTTCTCTATCTATTAAACCCGAGTTTGACAATTTTATTTACGTAAGACAGTAAATTTTAAGGAGCTTTGTCCAGTATCAGGGGGCCACAGTTTAAGAATAAGGGGTAAGCCATTTAGAACGGAGATGAGGAAATACTTTTTCACCCAGAGAATTGTAAGTGTGAAATTCTTTGCCTCAGAGGGCGGTGGAGGCCGGTTCTCTGGATGCTTTCAAGAGACAGTTAGATAGAGCTCTTAAAGATAGCGGATTCAAGGGATATGGGGAGAACGCAGGAAAGGGGTACTGATTGTGGATGATCACATTAAATGGCGGTGCTGGCTCGAAGGGTCAAATGGCCTACTCCTGCACCTATTGTCTTAAGACTCTGAACCTCAAAAGCATTGTCAAGTTATATTTTATCCAGACAGCCATTAACACAGAATCAAAGCATTTATTACTCAATATATTTTATTTGATAATTTTAAACTCAAAGAATTATGCCCAGGAAATTGGATTTAAGAAAAGGATACTATTTAATTTAGGAAAATGACAAGATTGTTGTCACTAAAAAAAAGTTAATAAAACAAGATAAGGGAGACAGATGAAACTTAAAAATAAAAATATATAATCAGAAATGGATTTGGAAATAAACAATAAAAAGTGACCAATGCAGCCAGGCTGATAAATTCAAAACCTGGTCTTTTGAAGAAATAATTTCCAAACCAATAATTGATTTTACAAATAAATGGATGGGATCCATGTCCAAGAACTCTTAAAACGACTGCCACAGTTTCACAAGCAGCACTTGAGAACATGGGCGGTGAAATAGAAGGATAAATCAGCTGAGTTTTGCAGTTCAATCCAGTTAAGTGCTAACAAAGCATTTCTCTATAAAATCATCAGTTATTGCTGAAAATTTGGCATTGTACACAAAGTTGCATTCCAGTAATACAAAATACATTTTGTTCAAAAATAAGATTGCATACAATTTCTATTTAAATTCTCCTGCTGAATTGAAAGAAAAATTCCTACTTTTACATTTCGAAACGTCAAACGATTTGCAGCAGTGCCTTTGAAGATCTGTAAAAATGATGTTTGATCAAGCGTATTCAGGTGGCAAAACCACACCAAACACCCCCAGTCGTCAGTGTTTCTCCTGTTTCTGGAGCAAAATCGCTGTGGAGCTTAGCCCTGAAGGCAACACCAGGAAACCTAGCACAAAATTTCAAAGACACTTTGGGACGGCAGTCACACTCTGGCTACTGATGAAAGCAGAAGAGACATGTAGGTCTCAATGCTTCTTGTGCATGGCAAAACGCTGCTTGAACAAATACAGGTCTGGGAGTGAAATCACTCAGATCTTTGCAGATAAACTCAGGTAAAGCTTCAGGTCGATGTATGAATAATCCTTGGCATGTATACATGGGCTGACTTCTGCATTTATATCTATCTTGGATAGCATTCATTTCAAATACTTAATTTGTAAAACACTACCCTTCATTAGTAGAGTCAAACTTAACACTGGCTGACACGCGAAACCAGAGCAGGATTCCATGTCATAAAAAATGTGACTAGAGAAATGGGTAAACAACCTTTAATACTGATCCACATCTATCTGCAAGCAATTTAGTACCTTTAATGGTAGTATTCTCTAATTCATGGGATGTACAATGCACTGGTTTTGCAAGTTTGATCTTAACAGGTCTGCAGTTCAGTACACATGAAACCAAAAGCCAAGAGAAGCCAAATAAACGGCAACTCGATTGCTAAAGACCATCGCCCAGTACAAATGAACAGCCAGACCAATGTTTGCTTTGCACATCAGCACCAAGTTTGAGTACAAACATGTTGTTTAAGAAGGAACTGCAGATGCTGGAAAATCGAAGGTACACAAAAATGCTGGAGAAACTCAGCGGGTGCAGCAGCATCTATGGAGCGAAGGAAATAGGCAACGTTTCGGGCCGAAACCCTTAAACGTTGCCCATTTCCTTCGCTCCATAGATGCTGCTGCACCCGCTGAGCTTCTCCAGCATTTTTGTGTACCTTTGAGTACAAACATTCCTGCCAAAGCAAATGTCTGCCTTTACTGCTAAGGTACAAGAGTAAAGAGTTAAATTTTACTGATAGTAATTCGAAAAGCATATTTGATTGAAGGAATAGTAGAGGGTTTTGGTGTTTTATATAAAAGTGATTTTGGCAATCAAATCATTGACCAAGTTAAAAACTAAAGTTGATGAATCACCCCAAAAGGGCAGACAGTTTGAAAAAGGCATGTGGCACGATTCAGGGACCAGGTTCCAGCACTGGTTGCTTCGATGCTTGCCAATTATGAGGTAGATTGCTGTGAACCTTGTAGCCAGGTCTTGTACTTGATAACAACCTCCTTTTCCTCCTCCAGGGTCATGTCAAGGTAGTCCTCTTCATGTTCTGGGATGTCGGCCAAAACCTCTTCCACAATTTCACGTTCTTTTCGTTTCTCTTCTGATGGCTCTGTCAGGGATGCAAGTGAAGAGCGAAAGACACTTGAAAGCACAGCATTACAACAGCAAAAGGACACAAAGTGCTGGAGTAACTCAGCGGGTTAGGCGGCACAAGTGGAGCAATGGTAGAGTCGTTGCCTTACAGCGCCAGAGACCTGGGTTCGATCCTGACTACAGGTATGTCTGAACGGAGTTTGTACATTCTCCCTGTGACCATGTGGATTTTCTCTGGGTGCTCTGGTTTTCTCCCACACTCCAAAGACCTTCAAGGTTTGTAGGTTAATTGGCTTCAGTGAAATTGTCCCAAGTGTGTTGGATAGTGTCAGTTTACGGGGTGATCGCTCGCCAGTGTGGCCTATTTCCGCGTTGTATCTCTATCTAAGTCTAAAAATTCTCTAGAGAATATGGATAGGCGACGTTTCAGGTCGGGACCCTTCTTCAGACTGAACTCCTCCATTGCAACAGCAGATTGCCATTCCATAGCCAAAACTGAAATTCCTCCCAATTTAACCACAAGCTTAAAAATTCCACATTATATTACAGATGCACACACCTCAGCGGAAACCTTTTGCCTGATCAAGTAGCCACAGATACCATTGCCAGAGTGAGGCCGCATGAATTGGAGGAACAACACCTCATATTTTGTTTGGGTAGCCTACAACCCAGTGGTATGAACACTGAATTCTCTAATTTTAAGTAACTTCATCTTATACTCCCCTCCTTGTCCTCTTTCTCCTCCCTAGTCCTTTTACCAGTTCCTCAGTTCTGCACGTTGTTTCTGTTGAGGCCGCACCTTCCCGAGCCATCAATGGACCAACCTGTCTGGAGTCATTTGTGGTCGGCTCTGATTGGTGCTGGTCTTTTCTCGCCTCCAGTTCTTCACCTTTCTTCACCCCCCCACCCACTTCAGTGTGAAGAACAGTCCTGACACGAAACATCACTCAAACTTTCTCTCTGGAGGTGCTGCCTGACCCGCTGAGTTACAACAGCACTTTGTGTCTATCTTTGGTATAAATCAGCATGTTTCTACATTTACACATGCATGCACAATGGACTAAAAAGATTGCCCTTTGGTGTTAACGGACAAACAATGGTCTTTGGTGCAATGATGCCTTCTGCACCCTTAGGGGAGAGGTTGTCACACTGCAGGACACCAACAACCCATGCATTACAGTGGAATTTACCAATCACTACTTAAAACTCTGAGATACGGATTAAAACTATTTGCTCATGGACAGTTAGAATCTTTTTCCTATTGGAAGAACAGCGCCTCATATTTTGCTTGTGTAGCTTACAACCCAGCAGTATGAATGTTGAATTCTCTAATTCTAAGTAACCTACTAACACTCCCCCCCCCCCCCCCCCCCCCCCCCCCACGACCCCTTCCTCCACCCTAGTGGTTTAACCAGTTCCACAGTTCATCACATTGTATCCCTCTTGATATCACATCTTTCCCAGTCATCAATAACCTGCCCGAGGTCATTTGTTGCCAGCCCCGCTTGGCCCCATCCAGCTTGTCGTCACCCCCTCCCCTCCACTCCCTACTTTCAGTCTGAAGAAGGGTCTCGACCCGAAACATCACCAGAGATGCTGCCTGACCCCTTTAATTAATCCAGCGAAGATAAAGACACAAAATGCTGGAGTAATTCAGTGGGTCAGACAGCAACCCTGGTGAAGAGGAGTAGGTGACGTTTCAGGTCGAGACCCTTCTGTAGACTGAGAGTCAGGGGAGAGGGAAATTAGAGTTATGAAAAGGTACAGAACAAATTAGAGCCAGCACCGATGGCCAAGGAAAGGTGGAGCCCACAATGGTCCATTGTGTCTATCTTTGGGATAGCATAGAACTAGTGTGTGTGGGTGAATGGTGGACAGAAGGGTCTGTTCTCCTGCTGTATCTCGAAACTAAACTATAAACTGCAGATGCTGGACAACTACAATTTAAATAGAAAATTACTGAAAATATTTTTGAGATGATACTGAATCGGAGGGAGTGAGAAACAGATAATGATTCCGGTCAATGACCTTTCCCATTCATTAGAATCCATAATGTACTCAGTATTTTACCACAGATTTAATTTGAGGGCAATTACAAAGACAGAATTGGGAGTGCAGATAATGGAAAGGGGCAGTACAAGGTCATAGTGAGTTGAAAACAAGGATTTAAAAACGAATCAGAAACAATAAAATCTTGGCATTGCCTAACTTGACTCCGTACACGAACAAGCATGAGGCTTATGTGAGGGAACTGGTGTGCCTTGGAACATGGACAGCAGAAGGTGTAGTGAGTTTGTGGAGCCACTGGGAGTCAACAGACCTGTGGACAAGGGTTTCAACAACAGGTCAGACAAAGTGGAGCAATATTAGAACTGGGAATAGGCAGTTGAATGGCATGGAAATCATCTCTGCATCTGACATACGCATTTTAGTTGTTTGTTTCCCATATTACAAGTGTAGTTCAATGAAAAATAATTCAGCGTTTAGTGAAGGGCTTTGGAGGTCAGAAAAATCATTCCGCATATTGATCTTCCCTTCAATACTTTTTACACATTCACCCTCTGCCACAGGCGGCTCTGCTTTGTCAGCCGATGTATTTTAATCACCTTCCACCTCCATGTCCTCGGGCGAAGATGAGGAAGGGGGTGAGTTAACCAGACTTGAAGGAAGGTAGCCACTGTGATCCATCAGTGCCTGAACAGCACGTTCAATGTTGCCGTTAAACCTCCTCAGAGCAACCTCGGCAGCAGAGGGATCGAAACCCAAGAATGCCACCTGCACATATTTTTTAAAACAAAAACATCAAATGGATAAGTTGCAATTATACATAATCATTAATTTTGGCCGCATCCCGAATGAAAGTAACTTAGAATTTTTTTTTAATTCCCCCCATTTGCATTTCCATATTTAGTTAGCATCATGAAACGGCATTAGAAACAGAACAGTAGGGCTCTAAAAGGGACACTTTCGCCCCATTTTAGTTTAGTTTAGTTTAATTTAGAGATGCTGTGTGGAAACGGGCCCTTCAGCCCACCGAGTCTGTGCCAACCAGCAACCCCCCTACACTAACACCATCCTACACACACTAGGGACAATTAAAACATTTGGTCTGTATGTCTTTGGAGCATTGTAAGAAAACCGGAGCACCCGGAGAAAACCCACGCAGTCACAGGGAGAACATACAAACTCCATACAGATAGCACCTATAGTCAGGATCGAAACCGGGTCTCTGGCACTGTAAGTCAGCAACTCCACCGCTGTGCCACCGTGCTGCCCAATCTACAAGGTTTTCAAAGACAAATTACCCTGACCCTTGGTGTTGTCTGTGTCGAGTGTGCACTTTCTCTCTCACACCGTGAGGGTTTCACCCTGGAGCTCCAATTTACTCCAATAAAGAGTTAAAGTCATAGAGTCATACAACACAGAAATAGGCCCTTTGGTCCAACTCGTCCATGCCGACCAAGGTGCCCCATCCATGGTAGTCGCATGTGCCTACTTTTGGCCCTTATCCCAATGGGCCCTGACCAATCCGACTGCCCGTGCCACCGGCGCCACCACTGCCAATGGCGGCACAGATGTGGTAAACGGCAGTTCCATCTCCAGATTGCAACACATTGCACAGAAACCTCCACAGTCTGCATGCTAGTTGATGCCGCCTTTAAATTTGCAAGAAAATGGCGGGTTTAAAGTCTTAATTTATGTTACTGCAGTTAGTGGCTCTGTTTCCCGCCGGGCTCATGCGAACGGTTGCACTTGCTGTTGTACAGGAGACCCCAACCTCTCGAGGGACAAAGTCCATTGTGATGAAGCCAGCACATTGCTGAGTGGAGACCAATATCCTCCACATTGGCTTCTCTTCTTCCATGTCAGTGCTCCCATTTTCCCACAGCTGCAATTCACTGGATGCTGTGCTGCCTGCTCCTGTTCCCCTAGATTGGAGCGTTCAGGGCTGGCCCCTTCTCTTGTTGCTTTTCCATTGCTTCTTCTGCCTGGGGTGTCTATCTGCCTGCGAGATCTCATCCTTGTGCAAGGAGAAACTGCTGACATCTGCTATTTCCTCCCCTGTGCTTACTTTGAGGTTGATAGAGGTCACTTTGCTTCTGGAAACATGGAGGACGGATCCAGCGAGGACGGGACGGGACAGGTGCGAGGCCAGTAGGAAAGGGACCCGGGGTCTGGCTTACGGCGCACTTGAGGTCGGCTGCAAGGAGATGAACATCGGTTCGCTGGTCAATCCACACGTCCAAGGAAGGCAACGGTTGGAGACCCTGCAGCATCCTGGGGCTCGCTTGGAGCGGGCGGCGAATATAAGAACTAAATAAAGTAAGGACTGGATTTTGGAAAAGGCGCTAAAACCTGGCGCCTCTTGCATGTGGCCTCAGTGGACTATTTCTGTACACTTTGCTCATCGGGGATTGTTCTTAGGTATGGCGATACATTACTGAACTGTATGTGAGGAAAGAATTTAACTGTGCATTTACACATGTGACTATAAAGTAACATTGAACCATTTCCCACTCCACTGCCCAACACATATATATATACATTTATATATATATATACATATATATACATATACATATATATACATACACACACACACACATGTATATACACACACACACACACAGATTGCAAGAGAGTATCTCACAACAACCAAGAGTCCAAGAAGGGAGAAATTAACTGGGAGAAGGGAAACTCTGAATATTGGGTGTGCTTTGAAAGGATGAGGCTGCATTGCAGATTCACAAGAAGTTGGAAGGTCATGTTGCAGTTATACAAGACATTGGCGAGGCCACAATTACAATACTGTGTTCTGTTCTGGGCACCATGTTATGGGAAAGATGTTGTCAAGCTGAAAAAGGTGCTGAGAAGATTTACGAGGAAGTTGCCAGGACTCAAGGGTCTGAGCTCTCGGGAGAGATTGAGCAGGCTGGGACTCTGTTCCTCTGAGCGCAGGAGGATGAGGGGGTGATCTTATAGAGCTGTATAAAATCATGAGAGGAATAGATCAGGTGGATGCACAGAGTCTCTTGCCAAGAATAGGGGAATCGAGAATCCGAGGACATAGTTTTAATGGTAAATGGTAGGGAATTGAAGAATACAGTTGAACAGAGGGATCTGGGAATAACCGTGCATAGTTCCTTGAAGGTGGAATCTCATATAGATAGGGTGGTAAAGAATGCTTTTGGTATGCTTTATAAATCAGAGCATTGAGTATAGAAGCTGGGATGTAATGTTAAAATTGTACAAGGCATTGGTGAGACCAAATCTGGAGTATGGTGTACAATTTTGGTCGCCCAATTATAGGAAGGATGTCAACAAAATAGAGAGAGTTCAGAGGAGATTTACTAGAATGTTGCCTGGGTTTCAACAACTAAGTTACAGAGATAGGTTGAATAAGTTAGGTCTTTATTCTCTGGAGCGCAGAAGGTTAAGGAGGGACTTGATAGAGGTCTTTAAAATGATGAGAGGGATAGACAGAGTTGATGTGGACAAGCTTTTCCCTTTGAGAATAGGGAAGATTCAAACAAGAGGACATGACTTCAGAATTAAGGGACAGAAGTTTAGGGGTAACCTGAGGGGGAACTTCTTTACTCAGAGAGTGGTAACGGTGTGGAATGAGCTTCCAGTGGAAGTGGTGTCGGCAGGTTCACTAGTATCATTTAAAAATAAATTGGATAGGCATATGGATGAGAAGGGAATGGAGGGTTATGGTATGAGTGCAGGCAGGTGGGACTAAGGGAAAAAAAGTTGTTCGGCACGGACTTGTAGGGCCGAGATGGCCTGTTTCCGTGCTGTAATTGTTATAGGGTTATATGGTTAAAGTTGAGGGAGGAACCTGAGGGGCAACTTTTTCACACAAAGTGTGGTGCGTGTATGGAACGAGCTGCCGGAGGAGGTAGTTGAGGCAGGTACTATCACAACTTTGAAGAAACATTTGGACAGGTACATGGAATAGACAAGTTTAGGGGGATATGGGCCAAACGGAGGCAGATCAAACTAGTACTGATCTGTTGGTCGGTGTGAGCAAGTTGGTTTAAGGACCTGTTTCCACGCTGTATGAATATGAATCTATAAAACAGAAATTACACATGTTTGTGCAAATTGTGCTAGACTTGGAAACAGAAGCACATACCTGATTTATAGCTTCGTCAGAGATTTCGATACGAGTACTAGGGCCAGCTTCATCGTCTTGGTAGAAGGGCTCGGGGCTGTACTGGAGTATCTAATAAAATACAAAGGTCATTTGTCAGGGCCTTGTCGACAATTACAGCACACCTCAGCCACTAGCAAAGCTTTCAAACTACAGGCAACCTATATATTATTTATAAATCTGCCCACAAGAGTGCTGCTCCATCTTTTGCGAAGCACTAGGAGAAACATAGAAAATACAGTGCCCTCCATAATGTTTAGGACAAAGGCCCATCATGTATTTATTTACCTCTATACTCCACAATTTGACATTTGTAATAGAAAAAAAAATCACATGTGGTTAAAGTGCACAGTGTCAGATTTTATTAAAGGCCATTTTTATACATTTTGGTTTCACCGTGTAGAAATTACAGCTGTGTTTATACACAGTCCCCCCCATTTCAGGGCACCATAATGTTTGGGACATATGGCTTCACAGGTGTTTGTAATTGCACAGGTGTGTTTAAATGCATCCTTAATGCAGGTATAAAGGGGCTGTCCCACTGCGGCTACCTAATCCGCAAGTTCAGAAGAGTGTCTTCGACCTTCAAGCTCGAGGACACTCGCCTGAAAAACCTCGAGCTAGATCGACCGTTAAAGATGAAACCTCGAGCTGGATCAACCGACCTCACACCTGTTGAAACCAAATGTGTAAAAATGGCCTTGTGCACTTTAACCACATGTGATTTTTTTCTATTACAAATCTCAAATTATGGCATACAGGGTCAAATAAATAAATGATGGGTCTTTGTCCCAAACATTATGAATGGCACTGTCGGTGCAAGAGCAGGCCATTCGGCCCTTCGAGCCAGCACCGCCATTCAATATGACCATGGCTGATCATCCAAAATCAGTACCATGTTCTTGCTTTTTCCCCATATCCCTTGATTCTGATAGCCCTAAGAGCTGTATCTTACTCTCTCTTGAAAACATCCAGTGAATTGGCCTCCAATACCTTCTGTGGCAGATAATTCCACAGATTCACAACTCTCTGGTTGAAAAAATGTTTCGTCGTCTCAGTCCTAAATGGCCTACCCGTTATTCTTAAACTGTCACTCCTGGTTCTGGACTCCACCAACATCGGGAACATTTTTCCTGCATCTAGCCTGTCCAATCCCTTAAGAATTTTATATGTTTCTATAAGATCCACTCTCATCCTTCTAAATTCCAGTGAAAACAAGCCCAGTCGATCCATTATTTCATCATATGTCAGTCCCGCCACCCCGGGAATTAACCTGGTGAACCTACGCTGCACTCCCTCAATAGCAAGATTGTCCTTCCACAAATTAGAGGACCAAAACTGAACACTTTACTCCAGGAGTGGTCTCACCAGGGCCCTGTACAACTGCAGTAGGATCTCCTTGTTCCTGTACTCAAATCCTCTCGCTATGAAGGCGAACATGCCATTTGCTTTCTTCACTGCCTGCTCTACCTGCATGCTTACTTTCAGTGACTGATGTACAAGGTCTTGTTGCACCTCCCCTTTTCCTAATCTGACACCATTCACTGCCTTCTTGTTCTTTCCACCAGAAAAATCTGCCATGCATCTTCCCACTCACCCAACCTATCCAAGTCACCCTGCATCCTCATAGCATCCTCCTCGCAGCTCACACTTCCACCCAGTTTTGTGTGACCCGCAAAGGGAATGCAAGGTAATTATCACCTTGCTCGGAGTCGTAGAACATAGAAAAGTAGTTACACACCCTTTAGCCCACAAAATCTGTACTGACCATTATACCAGGATCAATTGATCCCACCTGCCTACACATGATCCACACCCCTCCATTTCCAGCATATCCATGCGCCTATAACAGTTTTGCTCCAGAGGTTTTAGTTTGAGCTTTATGCTCCAGTTAGGGATTTCTCTTTCCCACTCTAAGGATGCAAGTGTTGTGCCACTAGGCGGTAGAATTACTGACCTCTATTGCATGTTCCAAGTTGTTGTTCGCAGATCGAAATGCTTTGGCGGCAGCCTTCTCTGTATAGCCCAACGCCACCAAGGAATTTATCGCTTCTTGCTTTTTCCTCTTCCTTTCTGCTCTCTCTTTTCTCCTTATTTCAGCTTTCTCCTGCAAGAGTGTTTTTGAATCAGTGTTTTTGCCCACCTTCTATAACATTCCCTTAAGGCTTCCAACTGAGCTTGTTAATGCTAACGGAGGGGTTGGCAGCATAAGTAGCTGAGGGCCAGTCTGTTGCCCTGTATCTCCAATTGTTGTCCTTATAAACAAAATCAATTCATCCAATTTGGTCTCATAACACTCGGAGACATCACTATGTCTTTACTTTCCCATTCTTTAGACTTCAAAGATACAGTACGGAAACAAGCCCTTCGGCCAACCGAGTCAGCGTCGACCAGCGATTTCCCCGTACACTTACAGTATCCTACACACTAGGGACAATTTACAATTTTTCCAAAGCCGATTAACCTACAAACCTGTACGGACCTGTCATAAGGAGAACATACAAACTCCGTACAGGCAGCACCTGTGGTCGGGATTGAACCCGGGTCTCTGGCGCTGTAAGACAGCAGCTTTACTGCTGCGCCACTGTGCCCCGCAGTAAGTCTTAATATAATTACCTCTCTCCTCTGGTAGATATGCGATGCTGCAAAGTTAATGTCATCGTCACATGCTCGTAATCCTAACCGTGCCTCCTGGGCTGTGAATCCAAGACTCATGAGTTGCACCACCTTTTTATCATCCACGCAAAGTTTCCCCAATAATATTTCTGCCTGAAGAGACAAAAACCACCAGCTGAATTACAAATGCGCATTTTTTAAAATTAGGATGAGGTTGACATCTTAGATACCAATCTCGCTGACAGTTCAAATGGTATCAGTTACGAGGTAACGCATTAATTGTAATGCAGCTTGTATTTTAACATAGACCATAGTACACAGGACTCTTCAGCACACAGTGTTTGTGCTTTACATGATGCCTGTTAAACTGATTTCATCTACCTATACATGATTGATATCGCTCTGTCCCTTGCACTTCCACATGCCTTCTAAAAGCCTCTATTGTATCTGCATCCACCACTGCCCCAGGCAGTGCATTTCAGGCCGCCACCACTCATTGTATAAAAAAACCTGCCCAGCACATCTCCATTAAAACGTTTCCTCCTCTCACCTTCAAACTACACCCCCTAGTATTATAGACATATCCACCCTAGGAACCAGGTTCTAACTATCTATACCACTATACCTATACATGTATTTACTTCTATCAAGCCTCCCCACAACCTCTGATGTTCCAGGAAAAACAATGCAAGCCTATCCCACCTCTCCCTGGAGCTGAAATTCAGGCAGTATTCTAGTAGACCTCCTCTGCACCGCGTCCGAAACCTCGACATCATGGGACGACCAGAACCACACCCATTACTCCAAATGCGACCTTACAAAAGTCCCGTAATCTTTTGTCTGTCAAACTTTCTCACTAATTTTATCTTGTCTTTTGTTCTGTGTTTGAAATCCACGGAAAAGCTCCGTTTTGTTGGAGTTTGTGCAGTAACAACAAATTTGGAATGCCACACAAATATGGCCGCCTGGAACTCGACACCTGTTGCTGGACTTTAAGAGATCTAATGTGGACTAGAAATTTGCTGTAATTCCTCAACAATAAGGCTGGGACATCTGGTCTCGACATCTGCACCAGGCCCACTGGACTATTCAGTTCAATAGAGGCTTTACAACTGAGAAGAAAAAATAAAATTTACCACCCAACTGTACGAACATTCAAATATTCAACCAACCATCCCCCTTCCCTGTGCCCCACTGAGATGCGCACACCCATTTCTCCCATTCCCCGCCTCTTTAATATATCCGCCAACATTTTTAATAGATCTTGAATGTTTCATTCAGAAGCATTGAAAAACTCGTAATGGGCTTGTCCCACTTAGGCGATTTTTTTTAGGCAACTACAGGTGACTAGTTTGTCGCCACATGTTCGTCGGTGGTCGCTGGGAGTAGTCTCCTCAGTCACGCAAAAAGCCGTAGTGTCATTCTGGTCACCGCTAAATTTTGAAACATTTTCGGCAACAGTGGGTTTGACGCCAATGAGTGTAGCTTGAATTCTCCTGTCGTGGGGGCTGTCGTAGGTTGTCGCTGGTTTTTCAGCGACCTGCTACGACTATGACAGTTGCCGGCAGTTGCCTTAAAAATCACCAAGTGGGACAGGCCCATAACAGTTTTGATAGACGGTATTGAATCCTAGTTGAAGTTTCCAGTTTATGCAGCATCGGGACTTGTTTTGTAAGGAACAATGAAAGAGATACCCTATTTTAAATACACAACAATAGTGTCCGATTGTAATATTTCTGCTAACTTTAATAATTCTTTCATGAACATTTCCCTTATCATTAACTCTGACTCAGGCAGAAACTGAAAAAGATGAAGGAATGTTGAGCCAAAAATAAACAAACTGCTGGAGGCACTCAGTGGGTCAGGTTGCATCTGTGGAAGGAAATGTCAGATGGCGTTTCATCTTGTGATATCTGAAGTAACATGTCCATTTTGGTCCACAGATGCTGCTGGACTCGCCAGGGAATTTCACTGCTCTTGGGTACACGTGACAATAAAGTACCATTGGACCATTACAACGGAACTCAATAGCACATACACAAACACTATTACATATGCACATTTAGGGGGATTTTTTTATCCCATTGTACTTTACTGCTAAATAAAGCAGACATAATTGTGGTATTAAGCAGAAAGTTATTGATTACAAACAAGTATAAACAGATCAACTCCACACCTCATTCAGATGTTTCCTTGCCTGCTGCAGTTTTCCTTTGTGATACAACACCACTCCCTGAAGTAACTTGAGCCGCAAGTACAGCACCTGCTCATTGGCAGTGCTGCCCTGTGGAAAGCAGAAGGGGCAAGTAAGTCCACCTGAGTATACAAGTTGAGAGGTCATGTCGCAATTGTATAAGATGTTAGTGGGGCTGCATTTAGAATATTGTGTTCCGTTCTGGAAAGATGTTGTCAAGTTGGAAACGGTAAAGAGAAGATTTTTACTAAGATGTTGCCAGGACTCGAGGGTCTGAGCTATAGGGAGACTTGGAGCAGGCTGGGACTCTATTCCATGGAGCACAGGAAGATGAGAGGCAATCTTATAGAGGTGTATAAAATCATGAGAGGAATAGTTCGAGTAGGCGCACAGAATCTCTTGCCCAGAGTAGGGGAATCGAGAACCAGAGGTTTAAGGTGAAAAGATTTAATAGTAATCTGAAGGGTAACTTTTTCACACAAAGGGTAGTGGGTGTATGTAATGAGCTGCCAGGGGTGGTAGTTGAGACGGGGACTATCGCAATGTTTAATAAACTTTTACACAGGTACATGGATAGGATAGGTTTAGAGGGATATGGGCCAAACGTAGGCAGGTGGGACTAGTGTAGATGGGACATGTTGGTCCATGTGGGAAAGTTGGGCCAAAGGGCCTGTTTCCATGCTGTATGACTCACTCAAGAGAGAGCACAAGAGAATGCAAGTGCTGGAATCTTGCCCAAAGCACACAGTGCTGGAGAAACCTAGGTCAGCCAACCTGTGGAGGGAAATGGACAGACACATTTCGGCTCAAGAACCATCTTCAGACCCAAGCTGTCGTCTGTTCATTCCCTACACAGATGCTGCCTTGAAGAAAAGATCCAGACCTGAAACGTCATTTGTCCATTCCCACCACAGATGTTGCTTGACCTGCTCAGTTCCTCCAGCACGGCGTGTTTTAGGCAACTTGGGAAAAAGTCTCCCTCAGGCAACAAGTTACCAATTATGAGTTTACTCTGCTGGCTTATTCCTTCAGCAGTAAATTGGGGCTGGACACATGGAGCAACTAGATGAATTCTGACAAAGTAAAGCAAGATTATCCACCAAGTTCTACGAATGAATGAACAAAACGAACCTTCAGGTTATAGAGTCGCTCCAGGTTCTCTCCATAGCAGTTATTTAGCCGGGTTTGGGCTCGTCTTAATCTCTCTTCCGCATCGCGAAGACAATCAAGCTGTTCCAGTTGAAGAAAACACCACACGACTTCTAGTTGTAGAACTGCATGGTTATCCACGGTGTTCAGCAGCTCAGACCCACACTTTCTAAGATGCAAATTCAATATCAATACTTCAAATTAAGGAAAAAATAAAAGTTTTGACTGATTGAACGCCACAGCATAGCAACAGGCCTTTCATTGTTCTATTGATAATTGAAGTGATGGAAAAATGCAATGTTAAAACAGGCCCTTCGGCTCAGCAAGTCCACAATCAATCGAGCGAGCATCAATCACTCATTCACGCTCGTTCTATGTTATCCCACTTTCTCATGTATTCCTTACACACTATGGGCAATTATATAGAGGTCAATTAATCTACAAACCTACATGTCTTTGGGAAAGTAAGAATAAAGCGGAGTACCCAGAGGAATCCCGCGCGGTCACAGGGAGAACATACAAATTACATACAGACAGCACCCGAGGCCAGCATCGAACCCGGGGCTCTAGCATTGTGAGGAAGCATCTCTACCAGCTGCATCACCGTGCTTAAGTTGTTTTCTGAATTACATGCTCATCATGAGAAGGATATTTAACAATTCAGTGGTAACTATGTTTCAAAAGGAAACATTTACGCAGAGAGTGGTGGTGGTGTGGAATGAGAAGGATATTTAACATTTCAGTGGTAACTATGTTTCAAAAGGAGTGCATTTTAGCATATCCTGAAGTGACAACCAGCACTATTCAGTTTTTTTCAGTAAAAAATGAATCCGTTCCTATATTTGGGATCCAGTACCATTTCAGATCTTGTCCAGATGCACAGCACAAATTGCATTCTCATTTTATCTTTTGTCCATGACATTACCAACTTTATTCCCACCAAGATCAGGAATGTTACTGCTAGGAAAGCAAGTTTAAACACTGTGCTGCAAATAAGTTAATCAAAAAGGGAAAATCACAAAAGGTGTAAGTGATTTAGTGAAAAAACTATCGAGTGAAAGCAACTGGTAAATGGGAAGTGGAATCAAGAACCAGAGGACATAGGTTTAGGGTAAACTGCGCAAGACTTAATTTGAATCTGAGGGTCAACTTTTTTTCATTGGGGTGGGTATATGGAACATGCTGCCAGAGGAGGTTATTGAGCCAGGTCTTGCAACAGCATTGAAAAACACTTGGACAGGTAAATGGATAGGAAAGGTTTAGAGGCATATGGACCAAACTAGCTTAGATGGGGCATCTTGGTTGTGATGGACGAGTATTGTGTACAGTTTTGGTCTCCAAATTTGAGGAAGGACCGAGATGAGAAAAACATTTTTCACACAGAGAGTGGTGAATCTCTGGAATTCTCTGCCACAGAAGGTAGTTGAGGCCAGTTCATTGGCTATATTTAAGAGGGAGTTAGATGTGGCCCATGTAGCTAAAGGGATCAGGGGGTATGGAGAGAAGGCAGGTACGGGATACTGAGTTGGATGATCAACCATGATTATATTGAATGGTGGTGCAGGCTCGGGGCCGAATGGCCTACTCCTGCACCTAATTTCTATGTTTCTATGTTTCTTGCTATTGAGGGAGTGCAGCGTAGGTTCACAAGGTTAATTCCCAGGATGGCGGGTCTGTCATATGTTGATAGAATGGAGCGGCTGGGCTTGTATACACTGGAGTTTAGAAGGATGAGAGGGTATCTTATTGAAACATATAAGATTATTAAGGGTTTGGACACACTAGAGGCATGAAACATGTTCCCGATGTTGGGCGAGTCCAGAACCAGGGGCCAAAGTTTAAGAATAAGGGGTAAGCCATTTAGAACGGAGATGAGGAAATACATTTTCACACAGAGAGTTGTGAGTCTGTGGAATTCTCTGGGCTGTGGAGCCCAGTTTTCTGGATGCTTTCAAGAGGGTTAGATAGAGCTCTTAAAGATAGCAGAGTCAAGGGATTATGGGAAGAAGGCAGGAACGGGGTACTGAATGTGGATGATCGGCCATGATCACATTGAATGGCAGTGTTGGCTCGAAGGGCCTACTCCTGCACCCATTGTCTATTGACCCTTAGGTCCATATGAATAACTCTACATCTAATAATTAAACATACAGCCATTGTTTAAGTAGATAAAGACCAATATGAAAAAAAATGTTTTGTAGTAAGAGGAGCAGCATAGTGACAGGCGTAGGGTTGCTGCCTTACAGGGCCAGAGACCTGGATTCAATCGTGACTACTCCGTGCTGTCTGTATGGAGTTAGTACGTTCTCCCTGTGACCCCGTGGGGCTTCTCCGGGTGCTTTGGTTTTCTCCCTCATTCCAAAGATGTGCAGATTTGAAGGTTGATTGCTTTCTTCATATTGCCCCTGGTGGATATGGTGCAATACTGGGATAACATAAAACTAGTGTATGGGTCATCGTTGGTAAGCGCGGGCTCGGTGGGCTGAAGGGTCTGTTTCCATGCTGTATATCTAAACTAAACCTTGGTGGGTGGAATTAGACATTGGGGGAATAAAGACAACTTTTGACTTGGATGGTCTTTAATAAACATACTTGCTGCATTGGGTAGAATAGTATTACTATTTTTGCACCCCATCAATGGAACATATGATGACTCTACTTTAGAAACAAATTAAAGGTTGAAATTGAAACCAATTAGCATTGGATCTATTGGATAACAATTAAAGACAGGTGTTTCAATGTTTCAGCCATGGGAAGAATGTTCTGTTTATATGATGGGTTGGGCCGAATTAACTGTGGGTGGAAGGACTGTGAGATCAATGAAAAATAAACCTAGTCAAATAATTTTAATTGGTTCCAAAGTATTAACTTGCTCAAAATTGTCAGCTTGCTGACTCTGTTTTTAGTCATAGGTTTCACTCACCAGATTAAAAAATCTTTCAGTGTTAACTGCAAAAGATTAGATGAAATACTGCAGCGTAATTTTCTGCAGTTGAAGAAAGCAAATTTGAAAATTCTGGCAGATCAAGAATTACATGGAAAGAAAGAAGTTCTAATCTTCCGTGCAGGCTAAAAGCTCTGGAATACATGGTCACTGAACATGCACAATGTTCTTTGATGTCAAAAACGATAAAGAGATTTAATTAAAAAAGTCACCCAAATTCTTCATCAGCATCCAACAGATATAACAGCGCCGATGCATAATCTCTCTTCTTCATAAATGCTCTGCCTTTTTCATGTAACGTCATGGCTAACAAAAGTGCCTGGCAAGGAATGAAACATAGTTTTATTGACAATTATTCATGTAAGATAGGGCAATAAGGAACATTTTGTGACTGGCAATTTCTACTGAATCTCTTTCTCACCTCCCTGATCTAATTTAAACCCTATAAAAATGCCCATTGCGTTATTTGGTGAGCAGCCCTTGCCAGTAATCACTCATATCAAAATGTGTAGGAAGGAACTGCAGACGTTGGTTTACACCAAAGATGGACACAAATGCTGGAGTATCTCAGCGGGTCAGGCAGCAGGGGCGAAAACCCCGGGGGGGGGGGGGGGGGGGGGGCCAGAGGGGACACGTCCCCCCCATGTTTTGAGAGGTGGGGGACATCCCCCCCAAGTTTTTGTGATCCCAATTTTAAAATCGCCGTTTTTAGCGCTGGATTGAGCCTCCGAAGCCTCGCTCGTGTGTGTGAGTGTGTGCATGCGCACGTGGCCGCCAAAGAATTGTGTCCCCCGTCCCCTCCATGTTTTGATAGTGAGTTCCGTTCTTGTCAGGCAGCATCTCTGGAGAAAAGGAATCGGTGACGTTTCGGGTCAGAACCCTTCTTCAGACTGTCTATCACTCATATCAACACTGCTAAGGGGGATTACCTCCATAATCTTTTCAGCTTTCTCTTTCATTTTACAATCAGTCTGAAAAAGGATCCTGATCCTGACCCAAAACGTCACCCTATCCACGTTCACCAGAGAAACCATTGAGTTACTCCAGCACTTTTCTGTCTTTTGCTCAACACTCCAGCATCTGCAGTTCCTTACATCATAGTATCCTGAGGAAGTTTGCTGTGCATAATCCAGATACCTTGCTTCCCACGTTACTTTAGTAACTTGACTTCAAAAGGACATTACTAGCTTTAACTCTCAAGAATGTGAAAAATGCTTCAAAATGCAAGCATTTTATTTATCTAATGAAGTTAAAGTTACAGGCAATCAGCTAACAGTGGAGCAATGCACCTTGTAATACCTAATCAAGTGCTTATGAGTAATAATGAAATGAGATAACAAACAACTAATCATCTGTGTCTTTGGTTTCCAACAAGAGGAGAAATGAACCTTATCCTGTTCCATTTAGCTTTCTCCCCTAAATTTGTGCCCCAAATTTTGGGGGAAACATTTTGTTTAAAGAGGCCAATTAACCTAGACTATCTGTCTTTGGTGTGTGGGAGGAAAGCAGAGCACCCAGAGGAAAAGTGTTGTCATCGGGAGAACATGCAAACTTCACAGACAGCACCCACACACAGATAAGACACACTGGTGCTGTCTGTATGGAGTTTGTACGTTCTCCGTGACCGTGTGCGTTTTGACCGGGTGCTCCAGCTTCCTCCCACAGTCCAAACATGTACAAGTTTGTGGGTTAGTTGGCTTCTATAAATTGTAAGTTGTCGTTAATGTGTAGAATAGTGCTAGTGTACGGGGTGATTGTTGGTCGGCGTGGGCTGAAGGGCCTGTTTCCACGCTGTATCTCTGGTTTAAAGTCAGGTTTGAACCCGGGTCTCTGGCGCTGTGTGGCAGCAAGCTCTACCAGCTGCCACTCAGGCTCTTTATAACCTGAAGCACCGTCTGTCCATTTTCTCCACTGATGCTGCCTGACCCGCTGAGTTCCTCCAGCACTGCGTTTTGCTAGATTCCAGTATCTGCAGTTCCTTGTGAATCCTCTTCACAACCGTTTGGCCACTGGAAGAGGTGAGTGGAGGGGCGCATGGGGGCTAAATTATACCTACAGACTGGAATGGTGTTTAAACCTTTCCTTCCATAGGAAAGTATTTTATTATATTCAAAGCTATTATAATTTGTTATATAGAACTAACTGGGATCAATGTTGAATTCACAATTTCCCCTCACACATTATTAATCATAGTTATCAATTTGGGACAGTGTAAGTGGCAATTTCATGGGGGTGCTATGGATACAGCAGAAAGTATTGAACAGCATCTTTAGATCACCGATCTAAATTGAATTATCCACTGTGGACTCAAATGTTAATTTTACCAAACAAGGCATAAGATTAGGACCCTTTGGAATGATTGTTAGAAACTCATCAGTGCAAGCATTGTACCTTTTTCTCCTCAGCTGGAATAGGGATGGGCCGTCCTTTTTGATCTGCAATCTCGAGATATGGAACATTACTGTTCTCACCTGGGAGAGAAAAATTATGTTAAACTCCAATTAGTCCAAAATAATTGTGGAAATAAGATGCTGTGGGAGCACCAAATACTGGGAAAACCTCAAAGTGACAATTTCAAATTCATTCCACATACAAGCACCTCATATTTTGCATGTGTGTGACATATGCGTTTTTTAGAATAACAAATGTATAAATAATTATTACCAAAGTTTAATTTTCATGCTCCTATTTTTGGAATAATGCGCTGACTTTTATGCTGGGCAAACCTACACATCAGCTTTCAAAGTTAGCATGTAAGTTCAGTTTTGCTTAAAAGAATGAAAAACTTAGAATGCTGAAACAAAGAACTGCAGATGCTGGGTTATACCAAAGGTAGGCACAAAGTTCTGGAGTAACTCAGTGGGTTCGAGAGGCATCTCTGGAGAAAAAGGATAGGTGACGCCTCGGGTCAGGAGCCTTCTTCAGACTCGACCCGACCCGAAACGTCACCCGTCCTTTTTCTCCAGAGATGCTTCTCGACCCACTGAGTTACTCAAGCACTATGTGCCTATCTTTACAAAGAAAACTGAAATGATTGCAGGCAGCTTTTAGGTTATATGTTTAAATGTATCTCCCTTGGGATATATTTTTGCAATTATGGAGCATTTCTCTGTTTTATGCTCCGACAGTTAGCATTATGTGTTTCAGGTAAAGCATTGTACAGATGGGAGGAAAAGTTTTATAATGTTGTATGATCTGCTTTGCCCTCATTTATTTCAATTGGCTGCGTAGTCACATGCGGCGTCTGGTATATATTCGATTTATTGCTTTTTGATTTACGTGCTGCATTTCAAGCATGTAAATCCCGCTTAAAACATAAGGTGACGATATATGCAGCTGTAATGCCCAGGTTCAGGAGCAGCTTCTTCCCTACAACCTATTAAATGCTAACACCTCCAAATAAGCGTCAAACTACATAGACTTGGGGGCATTGTTTTTGTCTACATACATATCTGCTGTGCTGCTGCAAGTAGGAATTTCATTGTTCCATTTGGGGACATATGACAATAAAACACTTTTGTGTTTACTAGCCAAATATCAGGATCACATACTAAACGTATTTAACGCATGGCTGGGAATACTGGGGGCACAGAAAATAATTGAAATGTTATCCGCTTTCCCACCCAAGGTCAGCATGGCAGCAAGGTCCATGAATTTGGTTCTTAACATTCAAAATGATGCATGCAATGATGAGCAGAGCAATTGGGTTGCAACTTCCAAAATGCAGTCTGTCAGGGAATTTGAGATTTATCTAATCTACTCTGGAGAAAAAAAAGAATTTAAAGCAAGGTAAGTGAATGCAGAATATGGTGAAATGTACTCCTGTTTCTGGCTAAGATTCCTGGAGATCCCATGAGAACAAGATGCCAGGCTGGAAAGGGTGCAGATAAGATTTGCAAGGATGTTGCCAGGACTTGAGATTCTGAGCTATAGGGAGAGGTTGAAGAGGCCTGGACTCTAGTCCTTGGAGTACCGGAGGATGACGAGTGATTTTGGAGGTGTATAGGATCATGAGAGGGAAAGGAAAGAGCTTTAACCCTAAGTATGGGAATCAAGAACCAGAGGGTATAGTTTAAGGTGAAACGGGAAAGATTTACTAGGAACCTGAGGGCAACTTTTTTTTTTACACACAAATGGTGGTAGGTATATGGAAGGAACTGCCGGAGGACGTATTTGAGGCAGGTACTATCACAAAAGATTGACAAAAGATTTGAACAGGTGCATGCATAGAATAGGTTTAGAGGGATATGGGTTAAATGCAGGCAGGTAGGACTAATGTAGATGTGGCATGTTGGGCGATGTGGTCAAGTTGGGCCAAAAGGCCTGCTTCCACATTGTATGACTTTAATAATGAAGGACAAAAAAAAAAATGCTATTCCAATATTCTTCAAGTAACCTCACCATGTTGTGCTAAAATCTCAGCACCCTTCCTGGTCCTGGATATTTTGGCCTTGCACTCATCTTGTTCTTTCATCTCCTCTTGGAAAACCATCTCCTGCTCTTTAGCCTCCTCCTCAGTGACAGTTATTTGCATAACCATAATTAGCGAATTATTTTTCACATTCTGTTCAGCAAGAGATCGATCTGAAAAATGACAGTTATTTGCTAAGCGAGGATTTAGTAAATCATTTTTCACATTCTGTTTTATCGCATTGAAAGATACAGTGTGGAAACAGGCCCCTCTGTCCACCTAGTCCACACCGACCAACTGTTCACGCTGGTTCTATGTCATCGCACATTTACACCCACTCCCTACACACTAGGGGCATTTTACAGAGGCCAATACTACAAACACAGATGTCTTTGGGAATTCGGAGGAAACCAGAGCACCGGGTGAAAATCCACAGTCACAGGGAGAACGTGCACACTCCACACAGACAGCACCCGAGGTCAGGATCAAACCTGGGTCTCTGGTGCTGTGAGGCTGCAACATTCGCCAGATTTCCAATAACAGAACAATAATATTATTACATGCTTATCCATGTTCCCCAGCGATGCTGCCTGAACTGCTGAGTTACTCCAACACTGTATTTTTTTATATCTGCAAATCTTTGTGTCCAATAATATTATTATGGAAATCAACTTACCCATTTTAAGAACTTTGGAGTTCATGATAAGCTTTACATGTCCTTCATTCATTCCTGTTAATTGTGCAATTCTGTGCAAAAGAACATGCAATTGTGAAGATTTTCCTCACGAACATTAGATACAAGTACCACAAAATAAAACAATTACTTTTTCAAATGCGAGACCGTCCTCCCATATAAATCCCGATGTGAGGAATTACAGATGCATGAAAAATGGGCATCCAAATTACTTTGGTATCCTGAGGATGATGGGATGCACTATCAACCTCGAAATTCCAAAAACTCCAATCAGATGTTATTCTGGTACGCATCTTTTCCCAAACACGAGTAGTAAAAAGTTATTTCCTCCATTGCTCAGTTTAAATCCACTTATAGATTTAGATAGAGCATGGAAACAGGTTCTTTGGCCCACTGAGTCTACACTGTCCATCAACCAACAATTTACACTAATCCGACACCAGGCTAATACAAAATTGGACAAGAGTGCTGGAATAACTTGGGACTGTCTGAAGAAGGGTCCCAACCCGAAACGCCATTCATCCTTTTTCTCCACAGATGCTGCCAGACCCGCTGAGTTACTCCAGTACTTTGTGTCAATCTTCAGTAAATACCAGCATCTGTAGTTCCTTTCTACACATTTCTATTAAACAAATCCAACTTTCTGTATTGTTATCCACCCCAGATTGCACGACTCACTTACACACTAGGGGGGAATTTATAGATGCCAATTAACCTGCACACATCTTTGGTTTGTGGGGGCAAACATGAGCAGCCAGTGGGAACCCATGCAGTCACGGCGAGAACGTGCAAACACCCTACAGACAGCATCAGAGGTTAGGATTGAACCTTTGGCTCTGGCGCATTGAGGCAGCGGCTTTACCAATTGCGCCACTCTGCCAGCCGAATTAGTGATCTCTTTAGTTTTTTGAGATAGAGATACAGCATGGAAACAGGCCCTTTGGCCCATCGAGTCTGTGCCGACCAGTGATCCCAGTACTCTAGCGCAATCCTACACACTAGGGACAATTTACAATCTTTACTAAAGCCTATTAGTTTACAAACCTGTACATCTTTGAAGTTTGGGAGGAAATTGGAGCACCAGGGTAAATCCCATATGGATACAGGGAGAATGTACAAATTCAGTACATACAGTTCGAACCTGGTCTCTGCTGCTGTAAGACAGCAACTCTACCACAATATCACCGTGCCACCCCAATTGTGATGTGTAACATGAGCAGAAGTAACAACTTATAAATGTTAGCCTTTTTGGCATTGGCTACCAGAATGATTTTTCTTATTTCTATTATGATAAAGGGTTGAAATTAATACTCTGAATATAACTCCACACAAATGCAAAACTTACTCAGCTCTTAAATCACCAGCTGAAATGTTCAGTTTTGTTGTCAGCCGTGTCTTTTCTTTTCTCTTTCCCTGCAATATTAAAGATAACCCAGCTTTTTAGTTGAAAGGTACATTGCAATCACTGATTATTCACTAAGGAGCTCACCACAATTACTTTTGAAGGAAACCATTCACACTTTAACACATTTCTGAAAGGGGTTTGCAAGACTAGCCAATCATCTCCTCCCCTCCTCTTCACCATCGCCCCCTCCCAACATCTCTGTATCTATTGAGACTGACGGGGAGAAAATTGTATCCTCTAATTGCATTGGATTACATGCGAGGTGTGACTGTGAAATGGTTAGGTTCATATCACACCAACACATTTGCAACCAATGACATTATGTGCAGGGAATGGAGGGAAATGCATCATGTACAGGTTTTGTATATCAATTTAACTTAGTCAGCAGTACTTTATTTGTTACATGTACTGAGGTACATTGAAATTCATTTTTGTATGCACTCTAGTGCAAGTATCTCTTTGCATTTACATTTCTGGAAGTGGCAGCGCTGCCCTACAGCTGCGGCTCGCCTGCAGCCCGTTTGTCTTTTCTTTTCTTTGTTTTCTTTTGTCCTGTTGTTTCAGTTTATTTTAGTTGTGTATGTGTGGGGGGGGGCAGAGCCAGAACTTACCAACGCACGGCTGGCCGACTTCGGGGCTGTGGTGGCGTTGCGGCGGCGGCGACCCGACTTCGGAGCCTCGGCCGCGGGCCCAGTGGACGACAATGTCGGGAGCTCGCAGGTCCCAGGTTGGTGACCTGTTCTCCGGAGCTCCTGTAACAGCTTCGTCCACTGGACTGGAGGGTGGCAGCTTCTACCACCCTGGGCCGCGGAGTTTGAACCGGCCCGTTCGCGGAGCTCGGGTTCAGCCGCGGGACTTACCATCACCCGGCGGGGTCACAACATCGGAAGCCTGGATCGCCTCAACGCAGAGGGAGAACAAGGAAGGAAGAGACAAGGACTTTAAGACTTTTTCCTTCCATCACAGTGAGGAGGGCCTGGTAGACTCACTGTGGTGGATGTTAAATCTGTGTTTATTGTATGTTTTGTTATTTTATTCTATGTTATGACTGCAAGGCACAAAGTTTCGTTCAGACTGAAAAGTCTGAATAATAAGAAAGGATACTTTACTTTACATAAGCACTCAGATACATTTTATATAAGTATCCCACAAGTGTATAATAGTAATAGACTGAGACAGTAAACAGAGTCGCCAGGTTTGGCATCATTTTCAAGTCCCAGTTGTTATAGGTGTACAGTTCTTAACCTGCCCACGAAGGCATGTTGTCTTAGCGGCCTTGCGAGGTCGGCCTGGCCAAACTTGTTCTGTAAGCATGCCAAGTGTTATCAAGTTTAAGAAAGAACTGCAGATGCTGGAGAAATCAAAGGTAGACAAAAATGTTGCAGAAACTCAGCGGGTGAAGCTGCATCTATGGAGCGAAGGAAATAGGTGACGTTTCGGGTCGGGACCCTTCTTCAGACTGATGTGGAGGTGGGGCAGGAATAAGAAAGGAAGAGGTGGAGACAGTAGGCTGTGGGAGAGCTGGGAAGAGGAGTGGAATGAGAGAGAAAGCAAGGACTGCCTGAAATTGGAGAAGTCAATGTTCATACCACTGGGGTGTAAACTGCCCAAGCGAAATATGAGGTGCTGCTCCTCCAATTTACGGTGGGACTCACTCTGGCCATGGAGGAGGCCCAGGACAGAAAGGTCGGATTCGGAATGGGAGGGGGAGTTGAAATGCTGGGCCACCAGGAGATCAGGTTGGTTAGTTATCATGTTCTGCATGGACATTGTGGGTGAAGAGTCTGTCCCTGTGCTGTTCTATGTTAATGAAGTACATTTACAAAATGCACTGCAGGAATGTAAGAAGCTGGACAAGCAGTTTGTATACAGTGGTGTCCTTAAACATCAATTTGATAATGACTGGATGATTTTTGTAACAGTAACCAGCCAGAACAGTTAATTTCAATTAGTTTTAGGTCCACAGCGAGTATTGATGAGGACTCTAACCCAAAGCACTCAAAGTGCATCCACAGGAATTAGCAGTATTTAGTTTCTCAAATCTGTAGACAAGCTTGTGATTCCAGGATGGGTAGTTGAACCCAATTATAAAAGCTGCATTGGCACAAAACTGTCTGATTATCATTTGATAATCTCCCAGGATCAGTTGATTTGCTCCAAGGCTCCCGTTGGTTTAGTCGATTATATTTGAAGCGTTATCAATTTAGACACTTGGGACCAGGCTCATTTGGTAAGCCTTGCATAGAATTACAATTCAAAGGTCTTTTCCTCCTGATTTACTGCAATACTCTGAACACTATCACCAACTACCATTACGATCCAATAACCGTAAATGGCTCGATAATAATCATGTATTGTCTTTCCACTGACTGGATAACACGCCTCAAAAGCTTTTCATTGTATCCCGTACACGTGACAATAAACTAAACTGAACTAACTTATAAAGGATAGACACAAAATGCTGGAGTAACTGCAGGGCCAGTCAGCATCTCTGGAGAAAAGGAATAGGTGATGTTTTGGGTCGAGACCCTTCTTCAGACTTCACCTTTTCCTCCACTCTCTCTCCCCTTAATTCCTTGTGCCCCACCTGGATGCACATCCCTTTCTCCATTCCCCCTTTCACCTATATTTCTTCCTCTGGCTTCACATTTTTCACCTCTTCTACCTTTATCTCTAGCTTACAATCTAAAAAGATCTCCTGCCTTTAATTAACCATTTGCCGACCAACCCCCGCCCATCACCAGTATCCACATCACTTGCTTAGCTTTGTCACGTTCCTGCCTCCTCTTCCAGCTTTCTATTGCAGCCTGAAGAAGGTCCTGACCCTAATCATCACCTATCCATGTTCTCCAAAGATGCTGCCTGACCTGTTGAGTTACTCCAACAATCTGTGTCTCTTTTGCAAACTGGCATTTGCAGTTCCTTGTCTCTACACAAGGGATGTGTTGGGGAGGGGGGAGAGAGATCTGAATCACTTTAAATAAAAAAAGCTAAAGGAAGTTTTAAACTCATTGTGCAACTGAAGCCAAAATGCTTGTCCTACTCAAATATCTTGCAGAGTGAGCCAACAGGAGGGATAACCCCAAGTGACCTGCCTTCAATCTATCAAATGCTGGTGACGGATGCATTAGCTGTGGCCTTTGCTCGTCCTCGTGGAGCCAAAATTACATTTTAACACAGAGGCCACCCTTGGTCGTGTTGTGTGGCACTACAATGGTGCTGAATAAGGTGGGATGGAATTGGCAGCTAGGAAATGGACATTCATGGGGTGTAGAGGATTATCAGCAGCAAACTGAACGTGCGGCATGGCATCTCTCTCGCTTTATATTTAAATCAAGCTGGGGGGATCAACTGCAATACAGAGAGGAATGCAGAATGGCATGCCAAGGGTAGTGCAAGACCTATCTAGACACGAGGTGCTAATTTGGTGAAACTACAACAAGCATGCTAAGCAATAAACACTGCATGCAATAAAGAGTGAAATGATCTCACAGCTAACACACAGTCATAGTCACACAGCATGGAAACCTTCAGCCCAACTCGTCCATGCCGACTAAGATGCCCCATCTAAGCCCATCCCATTTGCCCACGTTTGGCTCATATCCCTCTAAACCTTTCCTTTCCATGTACCTGTCCAAATGTCTTTTAAATGTTCTTGTAGTACCTGCCTCAACTACTCTCTCTGGCAGCTTGTTCCACATACCCACCACCCGCTGTGTGAAAAGGGTTCCTATTAAATCTTTTCTCTCTCACCTTAAACCTATGGCCTCTAGTTCTTGATTCCCCTGCTCTGGGAAAAGACATCTGCCCTCTCTATTCCCCTCATATCGTGGAACCTTCCAACCAACAGCATCATGCAAATACCCGTGTTAGAATAACTGCAGCAATTTAAAACCAATTCACTATCAACTTTCCAAAAATATACTTTATTTGTAATAAAATATATACAAAACAAAAAATTGTGCCACAGTCTTCATACATTCTCAGTGTCTATACATTCAATAATGTCATTGTCAGTAGTATTCGCACATATCTTTAAACAAAACACTTATGGTGGCCCCTGAGGTGATATCCCTTCCCTGTTTGAGGGATGTTATTGCAATAGCTAATAAATGCCAGCCACAGTTTTGCCTTAAATAAGATTATAGTTTTTCTGAGGAAACTACAAATCATCTCCCATAAACCAAGAGTAGGACCATCAACCTTTCTTCTAATGAGAAGTCTCTTTTCACCTTCTAAACTCCAGCGAAGGACAGCACGGGGCCTGTACCTGCTGGAGTTCTAAAGGATGAGGGGAGACCTCATTGAAATAGTGAAAGGCCTGGATAGCGTGAATGTGGTGAAGATATTTCCACTAGTGGGAGAGCCTGGGACCAGGGGGCGTACCTTTAGAAAGTTGATGAGGAGAAATGTCTTTAGTCGGAGGGTGGTGACGCTATGGAATTCATTGCCACAGACAGCTGTGGAGGGCAAGGGTATTTTTACCTTTCATTGGGTAATTCAATGGGTATTTTTAAAGCTGAGATTGACAGGTTCTCGGTTAGTAAGGATGTCAACATTTACAGGGATAAGGCAGGAGAATGGGGTTGAGAAGGAAAAATAGGTCAACCATGATTTGACGGCAGAATAGACTTGATGGGCCAAATGCCTAATTCTGCTCCTATGACTTATGAACTTAGAAACTAAATGTGCATTCATTCAACTGCTTTCAAAGGGAAAACAATTCCGATAAAACACTACAACCCTAATTTAGACATCCACTGTTTTGTAACATTTCTCAGCCCTTTGCAAACAGCAATCAAATTATGTGATTGCCACAGGGTCTTAGTGTATCCCTGACGCATTTAGTCTTTATGTTCATATTAATGGAGTCCATTTAACATCAGCGCTATTCCAGTGAACCCCAAAAAAGTTTCTTTTATAAAAGGATTCTAACTTGGCAAACATTCTTGGCTTGGATTTTAGCACTTTGTCTGATCAATTAGCAGTCAAAGTAGATAATATTTTTCAAGTCGTTAAATTAATAAGTTTGGATCGAGGCCTTTCCAAAGAATGATTGAAGGGTGCAAACTCGAAATGTCACCTATCCATTCCCTCACACCCGCTGAGTTACTCCAGAACCTTGTGTTTTCCTAAGATTCCAGCATCAACAGTTCCTTGCATCAACATTAATAAGTTGCTCACTTAGAGAAAATATTATAGCTACTTACATTGCTTGTGTAAGTAATTCGTATTGTTGCAAGTCCCGTATCTTCAAATGTCTTTTTTGCACTCAGGCCTTGCAGTGAAGTACATCTCAAACTTTCAAGAATACTTTCCACATTCCTTAAGTCGATGCACAATTGTAATGCATATTTCTCAGCCAAAATCTTATTTGGGAAAAGAAAATGTAGATCATTTTTAAACAACTTTTTATTCTCTGTAACAAATTGATTGCTCGCATCAATATTTTAAAAGAAATATACAACTAAGTAATGTTGGGTCAATATCAACTAAACAGCATGAATTAAAGAGCTTTAACAAAATTGGGCCAAATGAAGAGACCATTAACCCAAGTTGTGTAATAAATAGGCGTGAGCCATACAACGTGGAAACAGGCCCTTTGGCCCAACTTGCCCCTGCCGACCAACATATTCCCCATCTACACCTGCCTCCGTTTGGCCCATAGTCAAGATCAAACCCAGGTTTCTGGTGCTGTAAGGCAGCAACTCTACAACGCTACCACTGCGCCAGTGTCTATACATGTACTGCCGTTACTCACCAGTCTACTCCAATGATACTTCCCCCCCAATGACCACAACTATACCGCAGTTATTCACCTAGGTTCCTCCAATAGTACCTTCCAAACCCTCACTGTCAAAGTAGGGTTATGAGAACACCGCCCCTAAAGTTTTCCCTGAGAAGTACATTTAGTTTTTTTTTAAGTTTAGTTTAGAGAAACAGTGCGGAAACATGCCCTTCGGCCAACCAAGTCCGCGTCGACCAGCCATCCCATCACACTAGTACAACACTACACACAAGGGACAATTTACAATTTTTACTGGTCAAATAACCTACAAACTTATATGTCTTTGGAGTGTGGGAGGAAACCGGAGCACCCGGGGAAAACCCATACAGTCAGGGGCAGAACGCACAAACTCCGTACAGACAGCACCCATAGTGAGGATCGATCCTGGGTCTTTGTGCTGTAAGGCAGAAACTCTACCGCTGCGCCACCGTGTCGCCCTCATATAGAAATGTATCAATTTTTCTTAATAATTCAAAGATACTTTAATGTCATGCCTACCTAGGTACAGTGAAATGCTTTGTTTTACTTACAATCTGGTAAAATCATACAGAAGACCTCACCTAGGTAGTACACAAGCATCACCACGTTTCTGCGACCGACAAAGTCATATAAAGTTCATCGAACAGACTTATCTTTGTTCGCATAGAGCGAGCCAGGCCCTGCCTGCACGCGGCAGCCCCTCACTGGGCGGCCCTTCAATCTTGGCTCTTAAATCATTGTTCAATTACCTTCAAACTGTGCCTTTACCTCCTCACCCACCAGCAGCCGTAGAATTGCTGCCATATGGTGCCTTTTCGACCAAAATGAATTGTAAGTTTGTATTTAAGAATGTGTTTTCTTTGGGTGACCTCTATCAGAAGGTGAAATTGATGGTCCCAAATGCAAAATAAAGTTCTGGTGTGGCATCTTTATTTTGTGGTGTAAGGGGGTCCCAGATTTCGTTTTCCACAAAGGGTGGACGTCATGCTTCTGGACAGAGATTTGGCACTTGCTAGTACAGGTGCACAAACCTTTTATCCGGTGTTCCAGAAACCGAAATTGCCATTTTGCCATATGGCGCCATTGACCCACGGTTCGAGGTCTGACTATGGGTGCCATCTGTATGGAGTTTGTATGTTCACCCTGTGACCACAGTTTGGGCTTTTTCTTTGGGCGCTGGTCGGAGAGGCGGGGAGCGGTCAATGCCTTCCTACAACACGCCTAGTAAGATGTAGCGCTGTGGCCGTTTGCAAGTTGTAATTCCGCATTGAAAAAGCTGCGATCCAATCCAGCGCTCGCCAAACGCCCCAGCTCCACAAATGTCGGGAGTCGGCATTGGGAAACCATTGATGCCTTGTACCGTGCGGCAACTTTCAGCTGTCTGGTCGTGGCATCTTTGGAGCCGCGCAGCCAGGGGTAGAGTTTCCGGGTGGTGCTCCAACCGGCGCCGCCCGCTCCCAGCCCCCAACTCCGCCTCCAAATCATTTCGTGTTTCGGCGGCCACAGCGTTCCGGAGACGGCGACCGGTGCATTGCCCGCTCCCCCTGGGTCCTGGACGCTGCCGACTCCCGTTCTCTGGGGTGGCCCGCGTGGAGACGCCTCATAGAGTTCTCGGAGCTCCAACCGGCGCCGCCCGCGGCCGGACGGAGCCCCCAGCTCCGCGAGGTTGGGAGTTTCGACCAAACTAAGAAAAAGTTTCCCCCTTCACCCCGACTCCACACCACCACATAAAATCCCTTTGACTACCATTTATGCAATGAGTCTGCTAGGCAGTAGCTCAGACTTTTCAAGCCGCCCGCGCTACCTAAAATCTACGCTAAAAATCTTCCATTCTGAAATAAAATGGGGACAAGTGTCTGGTCCCAAGGCTTTCGGATAAAAGGTTGTGCACCTGTAGCAGTAAGCCCCAAAATAAAGGTCGGAGATAAAAGAGGGCAAGGGGAAGAATATTTAATCCTAGATTACTTTGCAAAAAAATAATTTATACAGGGCCAACAATTAATTCTGTTCTAGACACAATTGTAGTAATGATATGTTGTTTAGCGTTATGGCTTAATGTTATTACGTTATGAAATGTTAGCCCTAAACAATTTTACGTGTAGAAAGGAGCTGCAGATGCTGGTTTATACCAAAGATATACACAAAGTGTTGGAGTAACTCAGCAGCTCAGGCAGCATCTCTGGAGGAAAAGGATGGGTGATGTTTCAGGTCAGAAGTCTGAAGAAGGGTCCCGACCCAAAACAGCAACGATCCCTTTTCTCCAGAGATGCTGCCTGACCCACTGCGGTACTCCAGCACTTTGTGGTTAGCATCCTTTTATAATCTGCAATAGCCATACATTAAGATTTATGTTGAATTTATTGAAATGGCTATGCAGCCAACCATTAAGATGCAAACTTTATCAGTCTTTAGGAAGGGAACCGAGTAATGTTCCATGTAGGACACAAAGTGCTGGAGTGACTCAGCGGGTCAGGCAACATCACTGGAAAACATAGCTAGATGGCGTTTCGGGTCGGGACCCTTCTTCAGCTGTGCTGCCTGACATGCTGAATTACACCAGCTCTCTGTGACCGTTTGTGAAAGCCAGCACCTGACGTTCCTTGTCTCTAACATTCTGTGTATATTGGATCTAAACATATGGGGGAAAAAAGGTTAACAAATAAATTTATAAAACACTATGCACTATTAAAATAGATGATATGTTGGGGGTTCAAACCAAACCTGGTGTGCTCTTGGTGGAGTTTGCACGATCTCTCCGTGACTTTGTGGGTTTCCTTTGTATGACCCAGTTTCATGCCACATCTCGAAGACGTGCAAGTTTGTCTGTTAATTGGCCTCTAAATTACCCCTAGTGTGTAGGGAGTGGATGCAAAACTGGGATAACATAGAACTAGTGTGAACGCGTGATCGATGTCTGTGTGGACTCCATGGGCTGATACATTCACCATGCTGTATCTTTCAATCAATCAATTCAATGCTGGTTATTCGGAATAGCAATGGTGAATACACTTTCTTTCCCCCTCCAATTTACTAATCAAACCATTTGATACGAATGGTCAGTATAAGATGAAAAATAGATTGATATTTTCCAGGTTACATCTTATCAATTATCACCCACAGCATGTCAACTCAGTACTGTCAATACAACATGTCAACAGCTTCCCAGCTGCTATCAGGCAATTGAATAATCGTACCACCAACCAGAGAGCAGCCCTGAGCTACTATCTATCACATTGGGACTATCTTTAATGGGACTTTACTGGTTTCTTTTATCATATATCTGTACACCGTGGATGGCTCGATTGTAATCATGTATTGTCTTTCTGCTGACTGGTTAGCATGCAACAAAAGCTTTTCACTGTACCTCGGTACACGTGACAGTAAACTAAACTGCACTGAAATATGGAGGTAGCTGTTCAAAATCATGCACTGTCTGTCATTTTGATTAATACACCCAAGAACATAAATAAAACACCTCAATTACAATAATTTCTGTGCATATAATGTATCTTGTGTTCTTTGAGACACACATGGAAACAATAAGGCAGGTGGCCAAATGCTTGGATCGAAGTCATAAGCTTTAAGATATACTTTAAAAGGAGGGTAAAACAGACACAGAGGCAATGTGTGCCGACTGGCCCGTTCCAGACTGCAGGAGTACCTACTGAGAGACTTGCTGAAGCTTGGTGCATCCAACACCAAGGCTCAGTGGGGGAGGACCAGTCTAGGGTCCTTCCACTGTTGGACATTGGGGGGGTGAAGGGTCTGGCGGAGACACTCCTCAAACAAGGGAAAGGACATCACCCCAGGGGGCCAGATGAGTGGCAAGGATGCTTGGTATAAGGATCGTTAGCTAACAGTACCAAATATAACACTAATTAATGTGTATACATTGAGAATGTCAGAAGAGATTTGGCTGTGTTCTTGTTTTTGTATATATTTTTTATTCTGATTAAAGTTTATTTTCGGTGAAAAATAAAGACTCCACAACTTAGAGCCTTGGCTGTCAGATATAACTGCCAATGGCACAGAGATTAAAACTGGAATAAACAAGAGTCCAGAATTGGAGGAAGGTGGAGGGTTTGCAGAGAGTGTGGCAAAGCAGCAGTGGTGGTATCTGGAAAAACTGAATGAGAGTTTAATATAAACTTGGGTATTGCTTAACTACAAACTATTGGAGTGTGGATCAGCGAGGCCTGTAACAAAGGGGGCAGGGCCCAGAGTTTTGGATGAGATCACGTTTGGAGCAAGCTGTATGTTTAATACAGAAGCGTGGGGTTTTCCAAAGGTTCAAAGCATTGTCTAATCCTCTGGCCACAAGTTTCAAAACATTTACAAATTCATGGTAGTTTCCATTGTAGCACTATTGTTAATATTATTGTAAAGACAAATAGAATCAGTAAAGAATGATGACCAAACTGAATAATAGGCAAAATCCAATCAAAGTAAACCTATATTTAAAAAAAAAAGCTTTTATGGACTGATTTTCATTCAGGGCTACACGTCACATGTAAGTGGTTTATGGCTAACTTTGGGGTGGGATATTGCAACCTTCATGTGGTCCGCCCTGTTTCGATGAATGCAATCAACCCGGCGTGCACAATCAAATCAGATCAAATAGAACAAATTGTTCTACAACTTTAGGCTGTGCACGCCATACGCAAGAAGAAGATGGCTAACTTTCAATTGTACATTTTAAAACAGTCATACCTGGGCTGTGGATGCATCCCAGACCATCATGCAAGCCAACCTCCCTTCCATTGACTCCATCTACACTTCATGCTGCCTCCGCAAGGCCACCAGCATAATCAAGGATGAGTTTTACCCTGGTCACTCCCCCTTCTCCCCTCCCCTCCCCTCCCCATCAGACACGAGGTACAGAAATGTGAAAAAGCACACCTCCAGATTCCAGTTTCTTCCCAGCTGATATCAGGCAATTGCACCATCCAATAACCAACTAGAGAGCGGTCCTGATCAACCATCTACCTCATTGGAGACCTCCAGACTATCTTTAATCAGATTTTATCTTGCATTAAACATTATTCCTTTTAGTCTGAAGAAGGGTCTCAACCCAAAAGTCACCCATTCCATATCTCCAGAGATGCTCTCTGTCCTGCTGAACATTTTGTGTCTATCTTTGGTTTAAGCCAGTTCTTTCCTACTTGTTATTCCTTTTATCCTGTATATGTACATTATTGACAGCTTGATTGTAATCATGTAGTCTTCCTGCTGACTGGATAGTACGCAAAAAAAGCTTTCAATGTATCTTTGTTCACATGATAATAAATGAAATTAAACTAAACTTACTATGTCAATGAATCGGAAGGGAGCAGAGCAAAATACAGCCACCTGTTATCCATGTAGCAAATCATTGATTTGTGAATAGCTGGGCAGTGGATTATTGTTATACTGTAACTGCCCCCCACTCCAGGGGTCCCGACCTGAAGTGCCGCCTATACATTATCTCCGTACATGCTGCCTGACATCACTGAATTACTTCAGCGCGATGTGTTTTACTCAAGATTCCAGTATTTGCAGTTCCAAGTGTTTCCATCCATTAAACTTTATATAGAAGCAGGCCCTTAGCTCACCGAGTCCACACAGACCATGATCACCCCGTATACTAAAACTATCCTACACTCTAGGGACAATTTACAATTTTACCGAAGCCAATTAACTTACAAACCTGTACATCTTTGGAGTGCTGTGGAATCTGGAGCATCCAGAGAAAACCCACACTGTCACAGGGTGAATGTGCAAACTCCGTACAGTCAGCATCCGTAGTCAGGATCGAACCCGAGTCTCTGGCACTGTAAAGCAGCAACTCTACTGCTGCGCCACTGTGCCACCCATTAGTACCATGGATTAACAACAATCCAATCTCAAGATTTTAAAATTCATAACCGAAAGAGCATTGATTGTCATTTAAGTATCAAGTTCTGAACTTCTGTCACCCTCTGCCTGCAGAAGGGGGTGGGGAGTGGTGTGAAGTAGTGCAGATGGATATTTGATGGTGCAGATTCAGTTGACAGAGGTTGACATCTAAATGCAATAAAATGTTTGAACAATCAATTTTCAAAACTGAAAGTGAAGTTCAAAACTGAAAGTGAAGTTCAAAACTGAAAAGTTCCTGGTATAAGATTATGAAGAATCCCTCTGCCCTTTGCTCCCTCAATCCCTACTCCACCCTCCCTTGGCCCCTGCTCCCCTCTCTCTCAGCCTGTCTCCCACCCTTCCTCAGTCCCCGTCCGTCCGCACTCCCACCTACCTACCTACATCCCTCATTCACCCCATGCTATTCCCTCACTCCTTGCTCCCCTCCTCTCCCCACAGTCCGTGCCCTTCTCACTGCCCTCAGCTCCTGCTCCCTCTCCTTCTGCCCCTGTCCCCCTTCCTCACCTCTTTCCCTCAACCCCTACCTTTGCCCCACTACCTACCCCCTCCCTCCCTCCCTGTCTGTCTCTCCCTCTGCCCCAGGTTCGCCTCCCTCAGCACCTGCCTGCCTGCCTCTCTCCATCGCCCCTCTGCCCCCTCCCCCACTCAGCTGCCCCTGGTTCGCCCCCCTCCGCACCCTCCCTCCTTCTGCCCCTGTCCCCCCTTCCTCCCCTCTCCCTTCCCTCAACCCCTACCTTTGCCCCCTCCCTCTGTCCCCCACTACCTACCCCCTCCCTCCCTGTCTGGTTCTGTCTCTCCCTCTGCCCCAGGTTCGCCTCCCTCAGCACCTGCCTGCCTCCCCCTCCTCTCTCCCATCGCCCCCCTCCCCCCCCCCCTCCCCTCCCTCACTCCCTCCCACCCTCTGCCCCTGGTTCGCCCCCCTCCGCCCCCCCACCAACCACTCCCTCTGCCCCCAGGTTTGCCTCCCTCACTCCCCTCTCCCCTCACCTGCCTGCCTCTCTCCCTCTGTCACCCCCTCCCCTCACCCCCTCACTCCCCTCCCCTCACTCCCTCACCCCCTCCCTCTGCCCTCACTCCCCTCCCCTCACTCCCCTCCCCTCTCCCTTCCCTCACTCACTACTCACCCTCCCTCCCCTCCCCTCCCCTCACTCCCTCCCCTCACTCACTCACTACTCACTCCCCCCCTCCCTCTGTCCGTCCGCGCCGTTGGTCTGACTGCCCACGTGACCCGAGTGCCGAGGCCAATGGACGTGCCGTGCCGTGACGTCACGGCGTCCCCTGCGTGGCCGGAAGCTGCAGACGACGCAACCCCGCGGCGAAGGCCGCGTCACGAGCAACGACCTTAGAGCAGGGCCCGAGATCTTTGGTCACGAGGGGGTGGCGTCGTGACGCAAGCCCGGTGACGGCGCCGCCCCTCCCCCCACGTCCCCAGGCCCAAGAGCAGCATCCTCTAGTATCTTCACTCAAACTGACGCTGCCCGTTCCCAGCTGCCTGCCTGCCTGCTGGTCACGGCCCTCCCTCTCTGCCACACCCTGCACCCACCCACACATTCATTCCCAGGCCCCTGCCCTCTGCTTGTCATGGCCTTCCCCTCTGTACCCACCTCATTTGCAGGTGTCTGCCCCACTCCCCGGTGCTAAACCGGTACCTACCTCATTTGCAGGTGTCTGTACCACCACCTACCCCTGCCAATCCCGTACCCATCTCGTTTACAGGTGCCCAGCCCTGACCCCTTTTGCCAAACCTGTACCCACCTCATTCTCAAGTGCCAGCTCTAAAGGTCTTTACAAAAACTGTACCCACCTCTGAGGCAGAGGGATATGGGGCAAATCCAGGTAAGTGGGACACTTGGATGTGGCACCTTGGTTGGCATGGATGAGTTGGGCTGAAGAGCCTATTTCTGAGATACTGCCCGTTCCCAGCTGCCTGCTATGACTGAGGTGCCATGTGAGTGTCAGGAAGCATATAAAGGCTGATATTCATGTGTAGGAATGAACTGCAGATGCTGATTTAAACCGAAGATAGTTTAACGAATAGAATAAAAGGCGATCGGTTGTTGAACGAGGATCAAAACCAGGAACAACGGGCGGGAGACGATAAAAAGACTGCCGGACGACCCCTACGCCGTGGTGTGGCCACTATCACAGGGCTGTCCTCGTCCACATGCGCGGGCTTTAATCGGCTGACGGAGACGAACTCCTCCCGACTGCCCACGTCCAGTGTGAACATGGAGACTCAAGTCCTCAGCACTCTGTACGGCCCCTCGTAAAACCGCTGCAGCGGCGAGCGGTGAACGTCCCTATGAAGGAAAACATAAGCACAATTCTGTAATGACACCGGTACATGCACCGATGTTCCGGAAGTGGCGGCGCTGTTGACAACTGTGGCTCGCCTGCAGTTCGTCTGTTTTTACTTTTTTTGATGTTTTCTTTGTCCTTTTTTAGTAACATTTTAGTTTATTAGGTTGTGTATGTGTGTGTGAGGAGGGTGAAACATGTTTTCTGTCTCTTCCTTTGGGGGAATGCTACTTTTTCGTGTTGTATCCCCCTTCTCTGTCTCCGTCTGCGCTGAGGCCTAATTGCAGAGCTGGCGGCCTCGAACTGCGACCAACCTCGAGGCTCCGGAGGCAGAGCCAGCCAGGACTAGTCTGGCTGACTTCGGGGCTGAGGCGGCAGTGGCCCGACTCGGGGCTGAGGCGGCGTTCGGCGGTGGCCTGACTCGGGGCTGAGGCGGCGATGGCCCGACTCGGGGCTGAGGCGACGGCGGCCCGACTCGGAGCTGAGGCGGCGTTCTGGCTTTCAGTAGCGGCCCGACTCGGAGCTGAGGCGGCGGCGACATCACTTCGGAGGTTCGGCCGCTGGCCCAGTGGACGACCGGGAGATCGCAGGTCACAGGTTGGTGACCTGTTTCCGGAGCTCCCGCAACTACAGCTGCGTCCGCTGGACTGGAGGGGGGCATCTTCGGCCTGGATCGCCTCAGCGCAGAGGGAGAACAAGGAGGGAAGAGACAGAGACTTTAAGACTTTTACCTCCATCACAGTGAGGAGGTGCCTGGTGAATTCAGTGGTGGATGTTAATTTGTGTTTATTGTATGTTTTGTTATTTATTATTATTATGTATGACTGCAGGCAACAACATTTTGTTCAGACCGAAAGGCGTAGTTCTGATGCCCAGAAGGACCCATGGCAACTGGTCAACCTAATCGAGGCCGGTAAGCCGGGCCTTCAACGACGACTTGAGGTGTCTGTGGAAACGCTCGACCAACACATTTGCCTCCGGGCGATATGCGGTCGTCTAATTTAGGCGGGCGCCATATAGCTGCGCCAAACCGCACCACAGAGACGAGGTGAACTGTGCCCCACGGTCAGTGGTTATGTCAGACGGGACACCGAAATGAGCGAAACGATGGCTCGAACGCACGCGAAACGATGGCTCGAACGCACGCCTCCGCGGAGGTATCCGTCAACGGGATTGCCTCTGCCCACCTGGTGAACTTACCCACTAACATAAGCAGGTGCGTGGCACCACGCGAACATGGCAAGGGTCTGACAAGGTTTGCATGAATGTGCAGAAACCTGCCATCAGGCACAGTGAAATCTTGCATGGGCGGCAGCACATGTCGCTGGACCTTGGAGGTCTGACACGGGATACAAGCACAGGCCCAGGCTGCCACCTACTTCCGTAACCCGTACCAGACGAATTTGGACACCACCAGGGCAGAAGTGGCACGAATGGACGAGTGGGCCAAACCGTGAATGGTGTTAAAAACCCGTTGTCTCCAACTAACCGGGATGATCGGACGGGCTCTACGTGGAAACATCACAAAGGACCTTCACGCCTGCCGCGCCACAACATACCTCTGCCATCTTAAGGCCCGTAATAGCATTGCGGTAATCTGACATACTGGCATCGGCCTTTGGGAAGTGACCAAGAACCCGATGGCACTCTGGTGTCAGGCCAACAGCCTCCTCTTGAACATCAAAAAAACTAAGGAGCTGATCGTGGATTTTAGGAGGGCACATCATCCGAGGACGTACACACCATTGAGGATAAATGGGATACTGTGGATAGGGTGAGCTGCTTTAAATACCTTGGAGTCCACATCTCTGAGGATATGACATGGACATCACGCGCCGCAGCACTCGTGAGTAAGGCAAGGCAGCGCCTTTACCACCTCAGGCAATTGAGGTAATTCAGAGTGTTTCCGAGGATCCTCCAGTGCTTCTACTCAGTGGCTGTGGAAAGCATCTTGTCCGGAAATATTACAACCTGGTTTGGGAATTGCTCTGCCCAGGTCAAGAAGGCTCTGCAGAGAGTAGTGCGTTCGGCCGAATGCACTATGGGAACTTCACTTGCCCCCCTGCAGGAACTATACATCAGGAGGTGCAACTCCACAGCCAATAAAATTATTGGAGACCCCTTCCACCCCTGCAACGGACTGTTCCAGCTGTTACGGTCAAGCAAACGCCTCCGTTGCCATGCTGTGAGAACGGAGAGGTTGAGAAGAAGCTTCTTCCCAGAGGCCATTAGGACTGTAAACTCCTATCTCACCAGGGACTAACTTTATTGTACCACTCTACTGCTTTTTTTTAAAATTTAAATCTTTTTATTTGAATTTCACAGCAATTTGCATACATACAATGATAACAGACAGTGACAGTCAAGGCATAATTGTGCAACAGTATGTAAGTGACCCTCAAAGCCCATACCCTTACCCACCTTCAACCCACCCGAATCAGGTCAGAACCAAACGGGGACAAACAACACTCACATACATACACATCCACACAAAAATGGTAAGATAAACAAAACAAAAAGTACTAAAAAAAAAGTGGAAAAAAAGGGGTCACTAATAACAGTAAATAAGTAAATAATTAAATAAATAAGTGTGGGGTGGGGGGGGGGGGGGGGTAAGGGGACAGCAGCTGCAGTAGAGCAGAACAATGGTGGAGAGCACTCAGTCCTCTTCCGAGTCCGGGGACAAGTTGAGAGAGTTAACAAGTTCCAAGAAAGGGTTCCATGTATCTAGGAATGTCTTGGTAGAGCCTTTGAGAGAGAACCTAAGTTTTTCAAGCTTTAAATTGTAAAGCACCTCCTTAATCCAGTGGGTGTGTGTCGGGGGACAGGTGAGCCTCCAGTTAAGCAAGATCAGTCTCCGGGCTAACAAGGTTGTAAAAGCTAGAACCCGTTTCACCGCAACAGAGAGGTTGGTGTTGGGAGGGGTACCGAAAATGGCTGACAGTGGATTTGGAGGTACAGTCTGGCCGTAAGCTCTGCTTATCAAGTCGAAAGCACTCCTCCAAAAGGCTGCTAGCTTAGGGCAAGACCAAAACATATGACTATGGTTGGCAGGAGATTGATTACATCTGTTGCAGGTGTCCCTAACAGCGGGGTAAATTCTAGATAATCTTGCATTTGTGTAGTGGACTTTGTGAAGGACTTTACATTGGATTAGGCCATGACGGGCACATATGGAGGAAGAATGGGTCAAGTCCAAGGCAGAGTCCCATTGCTGGTCTGTTAGTTTCGTATTCAGCTCACCCTCCCACGCAGCTTTTAATGAGGTATGAGGTTTCAATATAACCGACCCTAACAAGTTATAGAAAACAGAGATGCATTTCTTCCGGTTGGGATCTAGAGCTAAGATGGTATCGGTCAGGGTTTCAGGGGGGCGATTTGGGAAATGGGGGAATGTCTTCTTCACAAAATCTCTAATCTGGAAAAAACGAAAAAGTTGGGAGTTTGGGAGGCTATAGTTGGACGAGAGCTCCGCAAAAGACGATCCTTGTATAGGTTTTTGACACTACTGATACCGTTGCTATGCCAGGTTTTGAATGTGTGGTCTGTACTTGAAGGTTTAAAGATGTGGTTTTTAAGCAGTGGGGTCAAGATGGAAGGGCCTTGTAAACCGATGTTTTTCCTGAGTTGACTCCATATCTTGAGTGAGAGGGACGCAATTGGGCCTGCACCCACTGATGTTATAGGAAGGGGGAGTTGGGAGCATAGGACAGACCGCAACGGGAGATGTGAACTCGCCTTTTCCATGTGTACCCAGGTCGGTAGGTGGTCGCAATCATCATTCATCCAATACAGGAGTTTTTGCAAGTTAGCTGCCCAATAGTATCGCCTAAAGTCAGGAAGTGCCAAACCGCCGTCACTCTTAGGAGACTGCAGTATGGCCTTTCGGATTCTAGCCGGTTTGCTACCCCATAAAAATTGTCCTTTCTAATTTATCAAAAAAAGATTTAGTGATAAGTATATGGACGTGCTGGAAAAGATACAGGAATTTGGGTGGGATGACCATCTTGACCAGATTTATCCGGACCATGAGGGATAGCAGTAAAACTGACCAGCGGTCAAAATCTCTTTCAACTTTCTCAACCAGAGGCAGAAAGTTTGTGCGAAACATATCAGATAAGGGTGTTGTGATAAAGACGCCGAGGTAGCGAAACCCGTCCTCTGCCCATTTGAATGAGGTTAAAGAGCGAGGGAGCTGCTTAGCCAATGAGTCAATCGGTAATAGCTCACTCTTTTGGTAATTAAGTTTATAACCAGAATACGCGCCAAACCGTTCTAAAATATTCGTAATCACAGGGAGAGAGCTGACTGGGTTCGAGATGTACAGGAGCAGATCATCCACATACAATGAGACTTTATGAGTTGTGTCGAACCGTGTAATACCTTTAAAGCCCTTCTCTGAGCGTAACCAGACCGCCAAGGGCTCTATCGCGACAGCAAACAGAAGTGGTGATAACGGACAACCCTGTCTGGTACCTCTCTGAAGGGGGAAGTGGGGCGACAGTGTGCCGTTTGTTTGTACTGAGGCCACCGGGGACGAGTATAATAGACTGACCCAAAGAATAAAACTGTTACCGAGGCCAAACCTGTCCATCGCCTCATATAGGTACCTCCACTCGACCCTGTCGAAAGCTTTTTCGGCGTCGAGGGAGACCACTTTCTCCGGGGTCTCACTACTCGGTGAATGGATGATGTTAAGGAGACGCCTGGTATTGTGGGAAGACTGTCGGCTTGGTATGAACCCTGTTTGGTCTAACGAGATAATAGAGGGCATCACTCGTTGAAGACGGAGCGCAAGAACGTTAGAGAGGATTTTGAGGTCCACATTCAGGAGTGAAATTGGTCTATAGCTACTACAAAGCAGGGGATCTTTCTCCTTTTTAAGAATTAGGGAGATAGTAGCCCATGACAAGGTGGGTGGTAGGCGACGATGTAAAAACGCCTCATTGTACATATCTCTGAGGACTGGTGCGAGGAGAGCAGAGAAAGCTTTGTAATATTCTACAGTGAAGCCTTCAGGGCCGGGTGACTTTCCGCTTTGCAGCGATGTGATGGCTGCTTGGACCTCAGCAACAGTTATGGGACCACCCAAGTCTCTCGTGGCTTCATCGTCAATTCGGGGAAACGTCATACTACTGAGCATGTCACCTGCAGTGGGAGGACAATCGGAAACGTATAGTTCAGCGTAGAATTTAGCAAATGCTTCATTAATTCTAAGAGGATCAGTATGAATCTCCCCTAAGCTGGATCTAATGGCTGGAATTAGCCGTGAAGTCGCCTCGGTTCTGGCCTGATGGGCCAAAAGCTTCCCAGCTTTATCCCCAGATTCAAAAAAGTGTTGCCTAGATTTAAGCAGTCGTAGCTTAGCTTTATTAGTAGACGTGAGGTCAAAGTCTGTTTGTAACCTAAGGCGTTCTCTATAAAGGTTAGGGTCTGGGTCAGATGCATATTTGTCATCAATGTCCTTTATTTTTTGTAACAGGTCTGCCGTTTGGGACGTCTCGGTTCTTTTCAGGTTGGAGACAAAAGAGATAAGTTGGCCCCTAATATAGGCTTTTGAAGCTTCCCAGAGTATACCTCTTTCTATGTCCGGCGAGTCATTCAGCTCAAAATATAAGGTGATTTGGGAGTGCAAGAATTGCATGTAGTGAGCCTCTGCTAATAATGAGGAGTTGAACCTCCACTGTTTAAAGGGGTTAGTTTGTTTACGAAAGTGGAGATTGCAGCGTGATCTGATATCACGATACTATGATACTCGCTGGATTTGATTTTGGAGAGCAGTCTGTTATCTAAGAGAAAGAAGTCTATACGGGTATAGGTACGGTGCACGTGGGGAAAAAAATGAAAATGATTTAGTCGTGGGGAATGTAAATCTCCATGGATATGTGAGCCCAAGTTGTTTGGCGAAAGCATGCAGAGTCTTACCTGATTTAGTTAAAGTAGAGGCTTTGTTCGAAGATCTGTCCAGTATAGGGTCTTGGACCAGATTAAAATCTCCACCCACAATGATGTGGTGATTTTCAATATTTGGGAGAGATGTAAAAAATCTGGTTACAAATGAGCTGTCATCCCAGTTGGGACCGTAAATGCTGGCCAATATGACAGGCGTGCCTTGCAGTTTGCCAGACACCATGACAAAGCGGCCAGCAGGATCCTCCACAGTTTTCTGTGGTTCGAACATAACGTTCTTACGAATCAGGATAGCAGTACCCCTAGCCCTATCATTAAATTTCATAGAAACATAGAAATTAGGTGCAGGAGTAGGCCATTCGGCCCTTCGAGCCTGCACCGCCATTCAATATGATCATGGCTGATCATCCAACTCAGTATCCCGTACCTGCCTTCTCTCCATACCCTCTGATCCCCTTGTCCACAAGGGCCACATCTAACTCCCTCTTAAATATAGCCAATGAACTGGCCTCAACTACCCTCTGTGGCAGAGAGTTCCAGAGATTCACCACTCTCTGTGTGAAAAAAGTTCTCCTCATCTCGGTTTTAAAGGATTTCCCCCTTATCCTTAAGCTGTGACCCCTTGTCCTGGACTTCCCCAACATCGGGAACAATCTTCCTGCATCTAGCCTGTCCAACCCCTTAAGAATTTTGTAAGTTTCTATACAAAATTCTTAAGGGGTTGGACAGGCTAGATGCAGGAAGATTATTAAATTTCGAGTGAAATAAGTGGCTAATCCAGCCTCTCTTGCCGTGTTACCTCTCTGTTACGAAGGTGGGTATATTATGGTGGGTTACGAAGGTGGGTATATGGGTATCTTGAATAAAAAATATATCGCCTTTGAGCTGTTGCAAGTGGGCCAAGATCCTGTCAGTCTTAGTAGGACTTCCCACCCCCCTCACGTTCCACGAGACAAATCTAAGAGTGTCGTTTGTGTTGGCCATACTTAGCTATATCCAAGCGAGTGGGCAGAGCGCTGTAGTACTGCAAGTCGAAACGGAAGAGCGCATCGAAACCAGCTGCCGAGAGTGGGGATGTGGGGGGGGGGAGAAGGAGTGATAAAAAAAAAAAAAAAAGATACATACACACGTATACACACAACAAACAAGTGGGACACATATCACTTAACCATCTTTCAAACCTGAGTCCCCGGACCTGAGATCCCCCATGTCCCAACTGAACCTTGAGTGCCCATTGCACCAAGGTGCGTTGTCCTCGCATCCGCATGGAGATATCCGATCTTAACTCCCAATATTTCCACCTCCCAAAGCAACAAAATCGCTCAATGTCAGTAAAGTAACATAAAATGAAATGAGTGTAGTAATAATAATAATAACAATGATAATAATAATTTGAAAAATAGAAAGTAGAAATAAAGTAAAATAAACATAAATAAATAAATACAAAGTTGAAATAATTGCCATAATAGTTGCACTGCCAATGTCATTGCTAACACTAATGGTAATGGTTGTAATGATGATAGTAATAATAAGACAAAGCAAATGAACAAAATGGTGATACTGAATAAGCAAGCCAACGTATAAGTGGAGCAAGAATAGCTTCCTTTGGTATTACATAGTATATCTTAAAATCGACAAGGTATAAAGAAAGAGTTAGTGTTAGAGAAGTTAGCGAGTTGCAAACTGGGCTCTTGGATTAAAGCGCAGGGCAAAAGAACATCAATTAAGTATTGTTAAACAAAAACGCTGTAGGAGCAGATTGGTATAACACAGCCTTGGCTGTAATGAGCTCTTATCAGCCCCAGACAGTCCGCTAGGAAGACTAGTGTAAAGAAACTAGCCGAATGCTGGCAGCGTTAGCAGCCAGCTGCTAAAAACAAGAAGGCAGAGACCAGATCACGAACCACAAAGTGGGTCCCTTAAGCCCAATTTTATAGCATGTGCAAGTGAAGAACCTTTCAAGTATGATTACACATAAACATTATAAGGAAAAGTTGGTATAAGATAGTCACGAATCGTGGTGAATTCTTACCAGCCTCATACATTTCAAGACGGGTCTAGTATAATCAGCAAGGCCGAGCGCTAGCAATGGCTAGTTGCTAAGAGCAGTCAAGCTAAAGTTAGTCCATAATGTAACCATATATTAACTGGGCCCCTGTACCACTTGGATATAGACATACCAAGCGAAGTCAGTCGTCTGTGGGTCCCGGTCTGCGTCGATGGTAAGATGAGATGAAATCCTGAGCGGCCTCAGGAGTTGTTAGCCGACGCCTCTTACGCCTTCCCTGGCCATGATGAACAGCTTGGCTGGATAATGAAGGGAGGGTTTGAGACCCAGGTTGTACAGCTCCTTCATAACGTCTCGGTACGCGGAGCGTTGTTCAACTATCTCAGGACAGTAGTCTTCGAAAATGTGGATCGGGATATCCTTGTACTTCAGCTTACCCCTCTGCCTCCGAGCCTCGCGCACCACCAACTCGCGGGTCTGGTATCTATGGAAGCAGATCACAACTGCTCTGAGTTTCTCACCAGGGCTTGGCTTGGCTGTTAGCGTACGGTGGGCTCAGTCTAGCTCCGGGGCTGATTCCAGTGTGTGTTCGCCAAGAGTCTCGAGCAGGAGTTGAGAGAAAAAAGCTGTTGTTTGGGGGCCTTCGATGTTCTCGGGGAGACCGACTATCCTTATGTTATTTCGGCGACTCCTGCCTTCCAGGCCGATAAGCTTAGACTTTAGCTTCGCGTTCTCTTTGGTCACCGTAGTTAGCATTGTCGCTATAGCTCGTATGTCTTGGCTGGTGGTATCAGCAAAAGACTCTAATGATGAAAGATGGTGTTGGTGATCTGAAATAGTGGTCTGGATATTGTCCAGCTTCATTTCCAGTTTGGTGAACGGTGCGTTGAATTCTGCCAGTAATTTTTTTTTTAATTGCTGTTTTTTTCCCCTTTTTCCTTCTGCCCACAATATTTAATATGGAAAAGAATATGTGATTCAGTTACATTCTGTTTGTAGTTTGTTTGGTTGTTTGTTTGTCTTTTTGCACAAAGTCCGCAAGCATTGCCACTTTTCATTTCACTGCACATCTCGTATGTGTATGTGACGAATAAACTTGACTTAACTTCACTTGATGTTTTTAAGCGGCAAGAACTGGGAGACTAGTCAGGATTGAGGGAAAGATGAGCGGAGCAAAGTACAGAGAGAGAGCCTTGATGAGAACCTGCTCCAGAGCGTTCTGGACCTCAGACTGGGGCGGAGGTTCACCTTCCAACAGGACAATGACCCTAAACACACAGCCAAGAAAACGCTGGAGTGGCTTCGTGACAAGTCTGTGAATGTCTTTGAGTGGCCCAGCCAGAGCCCGGACTTGAACCCGATCGAACATCTCTGGAGGGACCTGAAAATAGCTGTGCATCGACGCTCCCCATCCTACCTGACAGAGCTTGATAGGATCTGCAGAGAAGAATGGAAGAAATTACACAAGTACAGGCGTGTCAAGCTTGTTGTGCCATACCCAAGAAGTCTTGAAGCTGTAATTGCTGCCAAAGGTGCCTCAAAGTACTGAGTAAAGGGTCTGAATACTTATGTAAATGTGATATTTCAGTTATTTCTTTTTAATTACTTTGCACAACTTCCTAAACACTTGTTTTCGCTTTTTAATTATGGGGTATTGTGTGTAGATTGATTATAAAAAAAAAAAAATTTAATCCATTTTAGAATAAGGCTGTAACGTAATAAAATGTGGAAAAAGTGAAGGGGTCTGAATAATTTTTTTCAGAATGCACTGTAACTCAGCGGGTCAGACGTTTCTTCACCCATGTGTTCAAAAGAACTGCAGATGCTGGTTTAAATCGAAGGGAGACACAAAATGCTGGAGTAACTCAGCGGGACAGGCAGCATCTCTGGAGAGAAGGAATGGGTGTAGTTGTCGGGTCGAGCTCGACCTGTATCGTCACCCATTCCTTTTCTCCAGAGATGCTGCCTGTTCCGCTGAGTTACTCCAGCATTTTGTGTTTCTTCATTTATTCCGTTTCTCCAGCAAGGCTGATATTCAAGTTGATTTGGCTGTCCTTGTACAAGTAACAGAAATTAACATGCAATAATCCACAGGGACGGGAAACATATGTTGCTGTCTGAGTACAAGAACAAGGAAGTGGGGCTGCATGGTGAGGACTATGTTGAGTCTATACATATATCTCACCTTGGTCTGTTTATTTAAAGGAAGATAAAGTTGCTTTAGACTGGATTCTTCTATTAAAGAGATTGCAGATTGTTGTTTATTTATTCATTGAATTGTGTTTATTCTATGCTCTCTACGTGTGTTTTGTTTGAGACCTGTAATGCTGCTGCAAGAGATTGCTGACGCACAGCACCAGATTCAGGGACAGTTTCTTCCCAGCTTCTTATTCTTCTTGCGAATGAAACATAAACCAAAGGAATAGTTAGATCTCAAGCCGGGTGTTGAGCAGCCAGGTTGTTGTCTCTGCGTCAATGTCTGCCAGGCCCTGAGCTCCTTTTGGTGGGTGGTAGAGCGGGCACTCAGAGATGACATGGTTGGCTGTTCCCAGCTGTTATCAGGCAACTGAATCATCCTACCACAACCAGAGAGTAGTGCTGAACTACTATCTATCTCTGATTTCCCTCGGACTATCCTTGACTGGACTTTGCTGGCTTTATCTTGCACTAAACGTTATTCAATTCTCATGGATCTATACAATGGAAATGGATTGATTGTAATCATGTATTGTTTTTGTGCTGACTGGTTAGCACGCGACAAAACGTTTTTCACTGTGCCTTGGTACACGTGACAATAAACTAAACTGAAACTTGATTAATATAGGTGTCAATGGTTACGGGGAGAAGACACGAGAATTGGGTCCAGAGGGAAAAATAGATCAGCAGTGATTGAATGGCAGAGCAGACCAATGGCCTTATTCTGCTCCATGTCTTATGGTCTTATAGTCTATGTAAGAATATCAACAGTCAATAGACAATAGTTATTTACTTGTCACTGTACAGTGAAATTATTTTCATATTACTCGTGCGGGCACCGCCATTATTGGCACCATTATCCAAAGTCCGGCCAGCTCGCATGCTCGGTGTACTGGAGCAGTTCCTGTGAACCAATGTCCCTCTCCTCTCCTCTCCTCGTCTGACCATCTTTGTGCCGCTGAGGAATCTCCTGCTGCCTACTTGAAGGCACTGGAGGCATTACCCTGGTTCACCTTTTTACTTTGCTCCTTGCGTCAGACTTCTCCAGTTCCCTCCCGCTTATGCCGTCTGCCAAACCTTTGGGCAGGTTCCGGCTGACCGACGAACCTTGGTGCGAGGTCCCGCAGATCCCAAGCCTTCGGGTAGGCTCCCGTTCGCAGTGTAGACTGTGTTGGGCGAGCTGTGCGTAACGGGCGGATCATCCGAGATCAGTCCCTGGTGGGCGCGTTGGGCCAGTTTGCTGGGAGCGTCGCGGCCCTCCGTTGTGGGTACATACGGCGATTATTCACTTATAGACAATAGACTTTAGGTGCAGGAATAGGCCATTTGGCCCTTCGAGCCAACACAGTCATTCAATGTGATCATAGCTGATCATCCCCAATCAGTACCCCGTTCCTGCCTTCTCCCCATATCCCCTGACTCCACTATTTTTAAGAGCTCTATCTAGCTCTCTCTTGAAAGCATCCAGCCAACCTGCCTCCACCGCCCTCTGAGGCAGAAAATTCCACAGACTCACCACTCTCTGTGAGAAAATGTATTTCCTCGTCTCCGTTCTAAATGGCATACTCCTTATTCTTTCTGTAAACTGGTTCTGGACTCCCCCAACATCGGGAATATGTTTCCTGCCTCTAGCGTGTCCAAGCCCTTAACAATCTTATATGTTTCAAGAGATCCCCTCTCATCCTTCTAAACTCCAGAATGTACAAGCCCAGCTGCTCCATTCTCTCAGCATATGACAGTCCCACCATCCCGGGAATTAACATTGTAAACCTACGCTGCACTCCCTCAATAGCAAGAATGTCCTTCATCAAATTAGGGGACCAATACTGCACACAATACTGCAGGTGTGGTCTCACCATGTGCCCTAATTTTGCCCACTAATCTCCTATGTGGGACCTTATCAAATGCTTTCTGAAAGTCCAGATACACTACATCCACTGGCTCTCCCTTGTCCATTTTCCGAGTTACATCATCAAAAAATTCCAGAAGATTAGTCGAGCATGATTTCGTGAATCCTTGCCGACTCGGACCGATCCTGTTACTGCTATACAAATGTGCCGTTATTTCATCTTTTATAATTGACTCCAGCATCTTCCCCACCACCCACCACCTCACTTACTTTGACTCTTGACTCTAGTATTACGAAGAATGACTTTAGGCTCCATTCTTTAGAGATACAGTGTCAAAACAGGCCCTTCGGCACATAGAGTCTGCGCCGACCAACGATGATCCCATACAAAAGTTCTGTCCTACACACTTGAGACAATTTACAGAAGCCAATTAATTTAATAAACCTGTACGTCTTTGGAGTGTGGGAGGAAACCGGAGCACTGGGAGAAAACACAGGAAGAACGTACAAACTGCACAGACACCACCTGTGGTCAGATTTGAACCCAGATCTCAGGCGCTGTAAGGTAGTAACTCTACCACTGTGCAGCCCGACTGGAAACAAATAACCTATACTCAGAAGAATGAGAGGTGACCTGAATGTATGATTCCAAGTTTGACACAATAAATGTTGTGACACATTTAGACAGGTACCTGTATAGGACAGGTTTAGAGGGATATGGGCCAAAAGCAGGCAGGTGGGACTAGTGTAGATGGGATATGTTGGTCGCTGTGGGCAAGTTGGGCCAAAGGGCCCACACTGTATGACTGCACATTTACCACCAATTACAAACTGGTGAGAAGGGTGCAGTGCAGGAATAATGAGAGACTGAGGAGCCGAGAGAAAACCCCAAGAGAAAGCGATGCCCGAGCATCTTTTGAATACGGCGGAGATGGGAAAGGTGGGGGGTGACATCACTTGCAGCGTGAGCAGGACAATCGCAGCGCAAGCAGACAGCAGGCAGGCAGATCCATTGTGACGTCATCAGCAAATGCGCCGGTTTATTTTCTAAGTTTAATCGGATTTGTGAACATTTTCATAAATAACTCGAGAAATAAAGGACACCATTTTCAGGTAAGGCGATTTTGGACTCCAGGGAATAAATTTCTATTCGAATATGTGAAAATGTTACCGTTACAGCGCCGTTTTTTTGAGAAGATGTGACGAAACACACACACACAGTTTTATAGTTATATAAAGGACTATTCCTGTCCTTGCAAATGTTCATATCACCCTTATAATTATGCATTATAAACATGCTCTCAGCTGTGTATTCCCGTTGGCTAGCTTTTATGTACCAATCTACCCAAAGTTAAATCCGATGTGAGCAAACATATCTATTAGAGTTTCTCAGTAATATTCCATTGGGATTTAATTTAGAATCTAATTGTTCCGTTTCAGTATATATCTGTATGGCTCATAAGAACTGATCCATTGTTTCCCCAACGGGTTTGCATGAGCGGGGAGAATCTTATGGGAGGAGGGAAACATTAACAATTAACAATTAAAGCTGTGACCCCCTTGTCCTGGACTCGTGACTTGAGGCGTTTTGTTCAGTTTAGTTCAGAGATGCAGTGCCGAAACAGGCCCTCCGAGTCGACGCCAACCAATGATCCCCGCACACTAACACTATCCCCTACACATACTAGGGACAATTTACAATTTTACAAAGCCAATTAACCTACACCTCTATATCTTTGGAGTGTGGGAGGAAACCAGAGCTCCCGGAGAAAAACCATGCAGGCCACGGGGGGAACATACAAACTCCACATAGACAGCACCCGTAGTCAGGATCAAACCCAGGTCCCTGGTGCTGTAAGGCAGCAACTCTACCGCTGCACCACTGTGCCGCGCACTGTGACATAGAATTACTCCAGAAATTTACCAGAATTATGCCTGGATTAGAGGGTTTCAGCTACAGGTAGAGATTGGATAAACTTGGATTGTTTTCGCTGAAACGTCAGAAGTTGAGGGGAGACTTGACACGTATTGATTTAACATAATTTACATTGCTATCCCCGTTTTAAGTGATAACCACTTGGTTTTACATTGTGAAATATAGTGTACTGCACAATACGCTGTCCTGAGCCACCATTTTAATGATTCGCCTGTAGAATAAGCAATGAGCATTATTTTAAGAAACTGAGCAACACTGGAATAATAATAACAATATTATACAAAAACAGTCATATGTGCAAAATCACTTGGACGTTTCAGGTTGGAAGCCTTCTTCCGACTCTAAAGAAGGCTCTGAAGAAGGGTTCCGACCCAAAATGTCACCTATTCTTTTTCTCCCGAGATGCTGCCTGATCCACTGAGTTACGCTAGCACTTTGTGTCCACCTTTGGTTTAAACCAGCATCTGCAGTTCCTTCCTACTACTTGCCCACAATACTGCAACATGACTTTCTGACTGTTTCGCTGAACACCTCTGCTCAGTCCGTCTAACCTACCTGATCTCCCGGTGGCTCAGCACTTTAACTTGCCCTCCCATTACCAATCTGACCTTTCTGTCCTGGGCCTCCTCCATTGTCAGAGTGAGGCCCAATGCAAGTTGGAGGAACAGCACCTCATCTTTCGCTAGGGCAGTTTATACCCCAGCGGTATGAACATTGACTTCTCTAACTTCAGATAGCCCTTGCTTTCTCTCTCCATCCCCTCCCCCTTCCCAGTTCTCCCACTAGGCTTTACTGTCTCCGACTACATTCTATATTTGTCCCGCCCCCTACCCTGATATCAGTCTGAAGAAGGGTCTCGACCTGAAACGTCTCCCATTCCTTCTCTCCAGAGATACTGCCTCACCCGCTGAGTTACCCCAGCATTTTGAGTCTACCTATGACTTTCTGACTCTTGTACTCAATGACCCGATCGATAAAGGCAAGCATACCATACGCCTTCATCACCATTATGTTGCTGTTTCCAAAAGGAGCTATAGACTTTGACCCGTAGATCCCTGTGTAGGAAGAATGGTTCAATCATTCTGAACATCAAGCTGTTAAGAGCCCAGTTATTAACTATAAAGTTAATATTTGAAAATCATTTGGGACTATTTGAACATCCTTTGGAAAGGGGTGGCATGATGGTGCAGTGGTAGAGTTGCTCCCTTACAGCGCAAGGAACCTTGGATCGATCCTGACTACAGATGCAGTCTGTACAGAGATTGTACATTTTCCTCGTGACCGTGTGGGTTTTCTCCAGGAGCTTCATTTTCCTTCCACATTCCAAAGATGTACAGGTTTGCAGGTTAATTGCCTTCAGTTAAAAATAAAAGTAAATTGTCTCTAATATGTAGGGTGTATGGGGTGATCGTGGTCAGCGTGCACGCGATGGGCCGAAAGGCCTGTTTTCATGCTGTATCTCTAAACTAAACTAAACTAAATTGACATGATGAGATCCTGTGGCACAATTTATTGGGCCTGCAGGTTTTAATCCAATCTTCCATAGAACATGGAACTGTACTGCACAGGTACAGACCCTTCAGCCCACAATGTCAGTGCCGAACATGATCCCAAGTCAAACACATTTCCTCTGCCAGCTAGTGATCCATGATGCTCAATTCCCTGTATATTATCTCTACCTAAAAGCTCTTAAACACCACTATTGTATCTCCAATGATTAGTCATGGAGTCATATAGCATGGAAGCAGGCCCATCAGCCTAACATGCCCCATCTACACCGTCCCACCTGCCCACATTTGACCAACACCTTGCCCCAAGAAGGCTCTACAGAGTAGTGCCCACCTGCCCGGAGAGGCAGTTTTGGCCCAGGCATCCCTGGAAACCTATTCAACCTATCTACAGAACGTTTTTCCTTCCATACCTGTAAAAGAAATGTGTGTTATTTTTATAATGTTTGTCTTTTGCACAAAAGTCCGCGAGTACCTGGCTCATTTCACTGCACATCTCGTATGTGTGTGACAACTGACTTCACTTGACCGTATACCCACCACCCTCTGTGTGAAAACATTGCCCCTCAGGCTATTAAATCTTTCCCCATGACCTTAAAATTGCATTACTTGAACATTTCATTTGAACATCTTCACGGTAGCCGTGTGGTTCACATCAATAGGAAGGAAGATAAGCACCTTAATTAACAGAATGTAGAACAGTACAGCACAGTAATAGTCCTTTGACCCAATGTGTGTGCCGAACATGATGCCAAGTTAATCTCTTCTGCCTGCACTACCTGATCCATATCCCTCCACTCCCTGCATATCCATGTGCCTTAATAAAAAAATCTCTTAAATACCACTATCATATCTGTTTCCGCCACCACCCCTGGCGTCTTCCAGACACCCATCACCCTCTGTGAAAAAAAAGCTTGCCCCACACATCTCCTTTAAACTTCCTCCTCTTAAATCCTAGAACGTGTGTCTCACTAAAAGTGGTAGAAAACATAACCGCGAATGATAGAGTTAATTTTTGAACAGCACAACAATTGATATGATTACTTTATTACATCATTTACATAAATTATATTGACTTTAAAATAAAATCTACTGTCAACATTTGAGGGTTTTCAACCTAGCTAACACAAACATCTGATTTATAACGATTTAAGATCAAGGGAAGCGAACTGGCAATGTGCCATCTAACCTAGTACCACTGTAACACCAACTTGGATTTGGTTTACTTGCCAGTCTATATAAGGAGCAGTTTTTTTTTTGTTTTTTTTTTTAAGTTTCTTCCATGAGGTTCTTAAAGAAAAAAATAAAATTCTCAGAGTGGACCAGACACATTTGTGTTTCTGTGGAGCCAGAATTGGAATTGTGGACTGTTGATGCTGGGGATGCCTCAACACTTGTATAAACCAAGACTCTTGGCAGTGGCAGATTTCCTTGGAGTTTTCATGTGTGGGAATGGGTAATAGTCTGCTTTGGTTGCAATTGGAGCTACTCTGGTCACATGGCCAATTTTGCTCGCCCATATGTTTGATCTCTCATTTGGGAATGAAAATCTTTTGTTGATCTGAGGGATGCAGTGATTATGAACGTTGAATGAGTGGAACCTCTTCTCCAGGCCATCAGTTTTCCAGGCCAAATGGGTGCTTGTCTCCCCATTGGGTTTGTTGTGGCTATGAGAGGTTCCACCCTTGCTTGGCAGAATGCTTTTGCTCATCAAAAAGTCTTGGGGTGTTTGGTTATCCGACCCCTTGCCTTTCTGCACCAGACCCATGGCACCTGGGTTCTGAGCCAGCATCACGCGGTGAATATCGAGGTGAGTGCGCCATGGAGTTTCACCACCCTGGATGTGCTCCTTGTTTGGAAAGTCAAGCACAATGCTGTTGACGGGAAGGTCTTCTTCAAACGTCAGTGCTTTTCCCACTGTGCAGTTGACTGACACAGTTTTGATCGGCAGGTCGAAGAATTCTCCTCTTGCTCGTTTATTCTCATCTGTAATTTAAAGAACATTTGAGCCACATTTTCATGCTCTGGTTTTATCTTTATGCAAAACCAATTAGGCGTTAGAAACAAGAAAAAATATATCAGCAGGATGGTGAGACTAAGAACTGCAGATGATGGATAACACACAAAAGGACACAAAATGGTGGAGTAACTCAGCGGGCCATGCAGCATCTCTGGAGAACATGGGCTGGTGACGTTTTGGATCGAGACCTTCTCGGGTCAAGAATCTTCTGCAGTCTGTAGAAGGGTCTCCACCAAAACAGTCACCTATCCGTGTTCCACAGAGGTTCTGTCTGACCTGCTGAGTTACTCCAGCACTTGGTGTCGTTTATTAGTAGGATGAGTCTGAAGAAGGGTCCCAACCCGAAAAGTCAACTCTCCATATCCTCTAGAGATGTGCCTGACCCGCTGAGTTATTCCAGCACTTTGTGTATTAAAAAGATATATAAACCAGCATCTGCAGTTCCTTATGTTGCTCGGTAGATGTTTGTATGAGAATAGCATAAATATTTTTTTTCTACAGACTAAAGCACCAAATACCAATGATACACACCTGCATCAGCACAGGGACCAGGTAAACAGCACAGGAACGGGCCCTTCAGCCCACAATTACCATTCTAAAACGTAATGCTGGGTTAAACTAATCGCCCCCTTCGTTCTCGGTGCTGTCCTCCTTCCCCTCCCCCCGCACCCGCCATTCTCGGCGGCCAAACGCCAAGTAGCTCAGCAGAGGGTCTTCCTCGCTCTCAACTGTCCCCCTGCGCTCTCGACGGTCCACCGCACTAGCGGGTCCCTCCTTGCTCATGGCAGCACTGGTCCCGTCGATGCTGGCACGAATACAGCCAACAGTAAGACTTCCTATCTCACAGCAGTCACAGTCTCATCAGTTTAGTTTGTTTTGGGTTATTATTGCCAAGTGTATCAAGATCCAGTGAAAAGCCTTTGTTTGCATGCTATCCGATTAAATTAGATAATACTACACTGAGCGCAATCAGACCACACACCAGTACAACAGGTCGGACAAGGAGAAAAATACCAGTTTAGTTTAAGTTATTTTTGTTTAAGTTGTCACATTACACTGAGGTGTAGTGAAAAGCTTTTGTTGCGTGCTAACCAGTCAGCGGAAAGACAATATATGATTACAATCGAGCCATCCACAGTGTACAGATGCATGATAAAAGTATCCGCCAGAGTGGGCCAAAGGTCCACCAGAGTAGAGGATATAGTTCTCAGCACTGTAGCATTGCAGTTCCAGAGAAAAAGTACAATGTCTGCAATGAGGTAGTTTGGAAGAATTGGTCTACGCTCCAGCTTATTGGAGAACCATTCAGAAGTTTGATAACAGAGGGGAAGAGGATGTTCAGTGATAAACACAATGGAAAAAAACCCCACATAATTAAAACATTTGCTAATTCGGCTGGAAATCGTTCTAGAGCCATAGTATCATAAAGCAAATAAATGGCTTTTGCCCATCTACACTCCTCCCACATGCCCACATTAGGCCCACATCTTTGAATGTCTTTTGTATTTAAGTGTACCTCATATTCCGTTTGGGCAGCTTGCAACCCAATGGTATGAAACATTGCATTCTCTAATATTAGGTAACCTCTAACAGCCCGCTCTTCCACTTTCTCCCCCAACAGCCCCTCCCCCCCACCCCCCTTTCCCTGGGCACAGTGATAATTAACTGAACTGCGCAAAAAAATTAAAATAATAATTTGACGGGTTGAAGGTTGTGCTTGTCGCTCTTCAGTCGTAACACTTTAAGAAGGGAGATGACTGGATAGGGTGCAGGTGATTTATCATAAAGAGAGGTTTCTGCTGTGTCACAGTGAAGAAGCTGGGATTATTTTTGAATCAAGGAAGGCCCACAAGGCCCACAAGATCAGTATGGAGGTGAGGGGGTGGGGGGTGGGAAGGTAGCTGTTGTCGATAGAGGACGTTCACAGGTTTAAGGTGAAAGGTAATAAGTATGAGAATTTTTTTTTTTAATGCAGTGGCGATATGAATTTTTTAAACGAAGATCTATAGGAGACACTGTCTTAAAAGGTCAGCCAGCATCATCAAGGACCCACACCACCCTGGCCACATGCTCATTTCACTCCTACCTTTGATTAGAAACATAGAACAAAAACATAGAAAAATAGGTGGGGAGATAGATCAACCATGATTGAATGACAGAGTAGACTTGATGGGCTGAATGGCCTAATTCTGCTCCCATCACTTATGACCTCGGGAGACTGAAATTCGTGAGCTCCAGGTTCAGGAATAAGCTTCTGCCAAACAACCATCAGGCTCTTGAACACACCACAATTATACCAACTGTTAACTGTGGGATAGTCTTTGCATGCACTAAGGACTTTTTTTGACAGTAGTATTGAGGTTATTTATTTACTGAGGTTATTAAGTTGAGTATCGAATTTTTGTTTATTATATAATATCGGTTGCATCGTGGCTTGGTTCGGCAACTTGAGAGGAAAAGACTACAAAAAGTAGTAAACACTGCCCAGTCCATCATCGGCTCTGACCTCCCTTTCATCGAGGGGATCTATCACAGTTGCTGCCTCAAAAAGGCTGGCAGTATCATCAAGGACCCACACCATCCTGGCCACACACTCATCTCCCTGCTACCTTCAGGTAGAAGGTACAGGAGCCTGAAGACTGCAACAACCAGGTTCAGGAATAGCTACTTCCCCACAGCCATCGGGCTATTAAACTTGGCTCAGACAAAACACCGAATATCAATAGCCCATTATCTGTTATTTGCACTTTATCAGTTTATTTATTCATGTGTGTATATATTTATATAATGGTATATGGACACACTGATCTGTTTTGTTCTGCCTACTATGTTCTGTTGTGCTGAAGCAAAGCAAGAATTTCATAGTCCTATCAGGGACACATGACATTAAACTCTCTTGAATCTTGAATCTTCTCTGTGCATTGTTATGCCTCTGCAAGTAAGAAATTTATTGTTCTGTTGTCAGTACATAGAGTCATACAACACGCAAACAGGCCCTTTGGTCCAACTTGCCCATGCTGACCAAGATGCCCCATCTGCATAAGTCCCACCTGCCCAGGTGTGGCCCATGTCCTTCTAAATCTTTGCTATCCATGTACTTGTCCAAATGCCATTTAAATATTGTTATAGTACCTGCCTCAACTACTTCCCTTGGCAGCTCATTCCATTTCCCTACCACACTTTGAGTGAATATCAACATATATGACAATTAAACACTCTTGACTTGACTCTTGACAAAATCGGACACATGTATGACTTTGAGGATTAATAACATACAGGGTTAAGAGAAAAGAATGGGATTGAAAGGATAGTTCTTCAGGGAGCCACCATTGACTCGATGGGCTAAATGGCCTCTCCGTGCTGCAATTGTGATTTTATTCCATGGAAAATGGTCGCAGCCTGTCGATTACATCCTGGTAATTAAAATTCCAGCACTGTTCTTGAAAATATATTTTTGTACCTTCTCCAGTGCCTTTACTATCTTTTGTATTTTGGAACCTAGAACAGACCACAATATTCTAAGAGCAAGGACAACATGTCTGTTTCTTGAGTACAATGCTAGTCAATCTATTCATCTCGTTCAAAAGTCCACAGTGTGTGTGAGTGTGTTCCTTTACCCTGCAAAAAAAACTATTGAATGTGCCTTTTTACAATGACCACACGAGTCACACATCATTCTCTTGGCATATCTGGCCATGCCATGTTCCAATAACACCAGAGCACTGCACTTGATCAGAGAGGAACATTTTGTACAGTGAAATGGGCCATTTCAATAACAGACTACAACACAGACCATCATTTCTACCTTTGGAGTAAGTCACCACTCCATACGGTCCACCCTCTCAACCACTTGGGACTGAGAGGGAGCTAGTATTTAATTTTAACTTTTAGATACAAAGTGCAGGAGTAGCTCAATGGATCAGGCAACCTCTCTGGAGAACAGAGATGGGTGCTATTTCGCATCGGGACCCTTCTTCAGACTGATTGTAGCGGGGGAGGGAGCGGTGGGGAGGAGGAAGGAAACTCGAAGAGAGGAGGGACGGGACAAAGTGTGGCAGGTAATAGGCGAACACAGGTGGGGTGGGGGGAGGTTGGCAAATGGTTGGACATGAGAAAAAATGGTATGAGGCAAAAGGATTGACGAATTGCAAATGTAAAGTCAGGAATGGATGAAGAGGGAGGTGGAGGGGAGAGATAAATGCGAGTCCAAGTGGGGCACAGAAGAGGGTGGGGGGGGAGGAATAATGGTAGATGTGGTGAGGAAATGGGGAGGTGTTAGAGGTTACCTAAAATTGGAGAATTCAATGCTCGTACAGCTGGTTTGCAAGCTGCCCACGCGGAATATGAGGTGCTGTTCCTCCATCTTGCATGTGGCCTCACTCTGGCAATGGAGGAGGCCTTTTATATGTGTGCTGTGTGCTTTTGATCTCGATTTCCCGACCAGCTGAGAATTATGCAGCAATATAGACACAAGGAACTGCAGATTCTGAAGATACAGAGTGCCGGAGTAACACAGCAGGTCCCGGCAACATCGCTGGGGAACGTGGATGGGTGACGTTTTGGGGGTTTTTTTGGGTGACGTCCTGGATTAACGTCCTGGATTGTTAATTGCATGTGCATTACACGTTAATTCCATGTACATTACATGTCAATTCCATGTACATTACATGTTAATACCATGTGCATTGTGTGTTGTCCTTGTATAGAACACGTTAATTACATGCATGTTACTTGCTAATTTAATGTGCGCTACATAGTATGCTCACTATCTCAACATTTAATAAACATTTGAACAGCTACATGGATAGGACCGGTTTAGAGGATATTTGGCAAACGCAGGCAGGTGGGACTAGTGTAGATGGTGCATGTTGGTAGGTGTGGGCAAATTGGCCCAAAGGGCCTGTTTCCTCACTGTATGACTCTCCATGACTCTATGTCAATACCATGTGTGTTACATGTCAATTCCATGTGTGTTACATGTGCCTGGGCAATCCCTTCAAGATTCCCAGGACGTGGAGGAGAGTCAAGGAGCACAAGTATACGATTACAGATCTTGAAATATAATCAAATTGCATGCACCATCAGTTGGAGTGCTATGCAAAACCCTTCCCAGTAACATTAAACATTGATGAATAACCACACCCTCTGAATTAAACTTGTGACTTCAAGTTAGAGCCCATTTGCAAATCCTAGAGGTCAAATCCAGCCAGCACTTCTCTTTCATTGTTACACCATCACAAGGAGACACCAAAACAATGGCTTTAATCTGGGTGTTTAATATTGATTCTGCTCTGAAGAAATAATTACACCATCAGTAATTTTTTTCAATGTCAAGCACTTTTAAAAAAAGATTAACTTTACAAAAACACAGTTGTGCTCATCTAAGTGAAGGACATTGGAACCAGGAAATAACCAACAGTGACGATGCTTAAAAAGTATCTCAAAGGTGAAACATTATAGTTACGGGGAATATAGATTTCGTTCTATCGTTCTTTTTACTGACCTCAAAATGTCCCCAGGCACTTTCTGGCTGATGTGGTTATTTTTAAAGTAAAGCCTGAAAATTTTTGTGAATACTCGGAGAGTTAGCAAGCATTTGATCCGTATGCTCCAAAGATACTTCAAATATGAAACACTGCATTCGCTGGGAATGTAGACCTAGTTCTGTAGTTTAATAACCCAGAAAATCCCATCACTGTTTTATTTTAACAGTGCAAACTGAAAATGCTGGGAATTTTCAGAATGTTAGCAACCAATTGATATGTTCGCCTTTATTGGTCAGGACATTGAATATAAGAGTCAGGAGATCCATATGCAGCTCTATAAGACCTTGCTTGCGCTGCAGTTCTGCTTGCCCCAGCACCAGGACGTTTGTGGAGGCTTTGGAGGGGGTGCGCAAGATGCTTACCGCAATGCTGCCTGGATTAGGTGATATTAGCCACAGGAAGTTGGGCAAACGGAGATTGTTTTGAATGCTGAAAGTTGATGGTGACTTTTAAACTTTTCCACTTTAGACTTTAGGGATACAACGCAGAAACAGGCCATTCGGCCACTGGGTCCGACCAGCTATCATCTCACACACTAACACTATCGTACACACTAGTGACAATTAACTATTTTTACCAAATCCAATTAACCTAGAAACCTGCTGGAAACCGAAGATAGACACAAAAAGTTGGAGTAAGAATAGATGATGTCACCTATTCCTTTTCTGCAGAGAAGCTGTCTGACCTGCTCAGTTACTCCAGCTTTTTGTGTCTAACCTAGAAACCTGTACGTCTTTGGAGTGTGGGAGGAAACCAGAGCACCCAGAGAAAACCCACGCAGGTCACCGGGAGAACGTACAAACTCTGTACAGACAGCACCCGTGGTCAGGATTGAATCCAGGTCTGTAAGGCAGTAACTCTACCGCTGCGCTACAGTGCCTGAAGGAAATATTAGTGGCATAAATAGAGTGGACAGTCAGAACCTCTTTTACCCCGGTTGGAAATGTAAAAGACGAGAGTGCATAGTTTTAAAGTGAGAGTTTTAGTTTTAAACTGCTTTACTACATCACTCTTCTACATAAGGTAATTGTGAAGGAAGGAACTGCAGATGATGCTGCCTGGCCCACTGAGTTACTCCAGCTTTTTGTGTCTATTGAGTGTTTTATGTTCACTCCAAAGTGAACTGAAAAAACAACCTAAAGTCATAGTGTTAAACTAGACCAAGTGCAGACCCGTTGGGTCTGTTCCCCCAACGTGTGGTTGTGGGGGGGGGAGGCGGCATGCAGCGTCACACACATACTACCCCCCCACTCATGGTAATGGAGGGGAGGAGGGGGAGAGAGAGAGAGAGAGAGAGAGGGAGGAGAGAGGGGGGGGGAGAGAGGGGGGGGGGGGAGGGGGGGGGGGGGGGGGGGGGGGGGAGAGAGGGGGGGGGGAGGGGGGGGGGGGAGGGGGGGGGGGGGGGGGGGGGGGGGGGGGGGGGGGGGGGGAGGGGGGGGGAGAGAGGGGGGGAGAGAGGATGGAGAGAGGGGGGAGAGAGAGGGAGAGGGGGGAGAGGAGGGGGGGGTGAGTGCCTTTTTACTTCAACCCAAACCCAAACAACTATTTGCAGGCAGTGCTTTTTTACCTCTAAACATATTTTCTTTTTCAAACCAAATTAAGGGTACTCACAGTGCTGTAGACATTTGTCAGTGTCATTCAAAGCTCTGATTGAGGCACACCACTTGCAGAGACTGATTGAGGCACACCACTTGCAGAGACTGATTGAGGCACACCACTTCCTGGTTTTATAGTCGCTCCCCCTCCCTCCAGCAGGGGCAGCAGAGAGAATGGGGAATGTTGTAAAAACATTAATATCTCTGTCAATTTTCATCGACGGGAAAAATCCTCGGCACACACGCGGCGGAGGGGGGCTCTGAGCGAGGTGGCCAAAAATGACGGCCGTAGGTGGCGGCGTACTCTGGGAAACCGCAGCACAGAAAGCCGAAACCGGTCAAGAACAGAGTTTTAGTAATATAGAAGATGGCATGGAAACAGACCCTTAGGCCCAATCCGTCAAGTTCGACCAAGATGTCCCATCTGAGCTAGTCCTGTTTGCCTGCGTTTGATCTATATCCCTCGAAACCATTCCTAACCATGTTCCTGTCGAAGAGTCTTTTAAATACTGTGTAGTATCTGCCTCAACTACTTCCTCCAGCAGCTTGTTCCATACAGCCACAACACTCTGAGTGAAAACGTTGCCCCTCAGGTTCCTCCTATATCTGAGATAGACACAAAATGTTGGAGTAATTCAGCGGGACAGGCAGGATTTCTGGAGAGAAGGAATGGGTGACTTTTCAGGTCGAGACCCTTCTTCAGACGAAGAAGACCAGAAACATCACCCATCCTTTTCTCTAGAGATGCTGCCTGTCCCACTGAGTTCCTCCAGCATTTTGTGTCTATCTTTGGCATAAACCAGCATCTGCTGTTCCTTCGTATTATATCTCTCCCCTCTCATCTTAAAGTTATGTTCTCTGGTTCCTGATTCTCCTGCCCCGGGTGCCCGCGTTTCTTAACCGGGGTTTCCACGGAACGCTGAGGCTCCGCGAGAGGTCGCTAGGGATTCCGAGAGAAACAGTGATGAATAGGCTAATCATATGTAAATGCATTTGTGAGTCATTTTTGTGTTTGATTTCATATTCATAATTTTATTATACATGTATTATTATTGTCCAGGACAAGGGGTCACAGCTTAAGGATAAGGGGGAAATCCTTTAAAACCGAGATGAGAAGAACTTTTTTCACACAGAGAGTGGTGAATCTCTGGAACTCTCTGCCACAGAGGGTCGTCGAGGCCAGTTCATTGGCTATATTTAAGAGGGAGTTAGATGTGGCCCTTGTGGCCAAGGGGATCAGAGGGTATGGAGAGAAGGCAGGTACGGGATACTGAGTTGGATGATCAGCCATGATCATATTGAATGGCGGTGCAGGCTCAAAGGGCCGAATGGCCTACTCCTGCACCTAATTTCTATGTTTCTATGTACGGCATATTCTTGGAAAATTCTTGGGTATTATAATAAAGTCTTCAACCTGTTATGTCATTTAAAAGTATAATAATCACAGGGGATATTTTAGTGACGTCTATACAACGCCAGTGTGAGACGGCCTTTAGTGGTCAGTGGACAGGAGCTGTATGTGACGGATTTGTGTATCATCAAGTGACTCACTCGAGTATAGTTATTGCCTGTTTGTGTCTGTTTATATGTGTTATTTATGATGTTGGTTATTTATTATGTTTATTTTTGCGTTTACAGATATGGTTGATTTTTTGTGTGAATGAAAACCTCCTTATGAGGTCCCTGGAACAAGCAGTTTGATTTCAGTTTTTTTTTGCAGTGTCAGTAAACCTGAGAAAAACGTGTTATTTTTTGCTTAAACCAGTTATTAGAAAAATATATTATGTTTGCCTTATGAACTTTAAGTTTATGAAAGAGAAAGAAAGAGATTAATAAAGATATATAATAGTGTTTATGTAAGGGTTCCCTAAGACATATTTCAAGGGTAAAAAGGTTGAGAAATGCATAAAAAAACCCTCTGTGCAAGCACGACATGGAAACAACATGGAATGGCATTTCCAAGCAATTCTTGAATGGATGTTGCAAGATGTCAAGAAACGGAAATAAATTGGCACTATTGACTTGTTTCTCTTATTTCTCTCTTTCTCCCCTTCTACTTACATTCATTCCTCTCGCTTCACAGTTCACAATTCTTCAATCCTGTTTGACACTTTCTGTCTTTTCATCTCGGACCTTTGTCCAGCCATTTGCCTATCAAATAACCCTCTTCATCTTGATGTGGCACAGTGGCGCAGCGGTGGAGTGGCTGCCTTACAGCGCCAGAGACCCGAGTTTGATCCTGACTACGGGTGCTTTCTGTATGGAGTTTGTACATTCTCCATGTGACCCCATGGGATTTCTCTAGGTGCTCTGGTTTCCTCTCACATTCCAAAGAGCTTTGTAGGTTATTTGGCTTCTGTAAAAATTGGCCCTAGTGTGTAGGATAGGATGTGCATGGATGGTTGTTGGTCAGCGTGGGCTTGGTGGGCAGAAAGGCGTGTTTCCATGCTGTATCTCTAAACTAAACTAAACAAAACAAAACATGTGTGGGACTATTGCCTGCCAGGCTTTGTCCTACCCTACCCTCTCTTCCACCTTTCCCCCCTCCCCCACAATGAAGAAGGGTCGCCACCTGAAACATCACCATCCATGTTCTCCAGGGATACTGCCTGACCCCGAATTGTCTGTGGAATTTGTCTGTGGAATTCTCTGCCTCAGAGGGCGGTGGAGGCAGGTTCTCTGGATGCTTTCAAGAGAGAGCTAGATAGGGCTCTTAACAATAGCGGAGTCAGGGGATATGGGGAGAAGGCAAGAACGGGGTACTGATTGGGGATGATCAGCCATGATCACATTGAATGGCAGTGTTGGCTCGAAGGGCCGAATGGCCTACTCCTACACCTATTGTCTATTGTCGATTGACCCACTGAGTTACTCTAACACTCTGTGTCTCTCTCAACCTAATTGTAAGAGTTTTATTAACATTCATTTGCATTTTCATGTTTTTCTTTCAAATCTCCTTGCATGGAGATTTTGGCCTCCCCACCCTCCCTTGTGGAATAGAAAACACATTTTGGGCTTGGGATTTACACTGTGAAAACCAGTTTAAGAGGGCTTTTCCCAGTCATCTGAATTTCCAAATGTAAAGATAGCTAAAGTGTAAGCAAGTTAATCTTTGATGTGTTTGTACAGCCTGAGAGCTCAGAAGACCAGCTGTTATTCGGGATATATTGTCTATCAGTTGTCTAACCTACCAACTGTCTCCATGCCAACTAGTAAAAGTAGACCTTTCTGGCAGCCAAGTGTCTGGACACTGAATTAAGATGGATTCTGACTCGTGTCTGTGTCTGCAACAACCTTTATAATGGTTATTTGGAGTACTACATGCAGTTCTGGTCGCCCCATTACAGGAAGGATGGGGAGGCTTTGGAGAGGGTGCAGAGGGGGATTTGCAAGGATGCTGCCCGGATTAGGGGATATTATCTACAATGAGATGTTGGAAATATTTGGATTGTTTTCTCTGGAACAACAGGGGTTGAGAGGAGACCTGATAGATAAACATAAAATTATGAAATGCGTAGATAGGGTAGACAGTCAGAACCTTTTTCCCAGGATGGAAATATCAAACGCTAGAGGGCACTAAGGTGATAGGGGCAATGTTTAACGGAGATGTGTGAGGCAAGTTTTTTACACAGAGGGTGGTAAGTGCTTGGGTGGTGGTTGAGGCAGATACGATAGGGGGATTTAGGAGGCATTTGAATAGGCACGTGGATACACAGCGGTACAGTGGTGCAACGGTAGAGTTGATGTCTTACCTGTTTTATCCTGACCACGGGTGCTGTCTGTATGGAGTTTGTATGTTCTCCCCGTGGCTGCATGGGTTTTCTCCAGGTGTTCTGGTTCCCCCCCACACTCCAAAAATGTACAGGCTTGTTAATTGGCTTTTGGTAAAATTGTAAATTGACCCTAGTGTGTAGGATAATGTTAGCGTAGAGACTGATCGCTGGCCGACGCAGATGCAGAAAGGCCTATTTCCGCACTGTATCTCTCGTCTAAAGATATGCAGGGAATAGAGGACTATGGATTTTGTACAGGTGTATGAGTTGGACTCAAGTGCTGGAGTAACTCAGCGGGTCAGGCAGCATCTCTGGATAAAAAGAATGGGAGGCGTTTCGGGTCAGGACCCATCTTCAGACTAAAAGTGCTTCAGTCTGAAGAAGGGTCCCGATCCGAAACGTCACCCATCCTTTATCTCCAGAGATGCTGCCTGATTCACTCAGTTACTCCAGCATTTTGTGTCTATTGTCGGTAATATGCAGCATCTGCAGTGGGCCGAAGGGCCTGATTCCGTGCTGTACTGTTCTATGCTCTATGTTCTTTGGTAGAACCTTCACCACATGGACTGCTGCAGTTCAGGAAGGAGGTTCACCGCTAACCTTTCAAGGGCAATTGTTGCTGGTTTTGCCAATGTTGCACATGTTCCATGCATATAGCAAGCAAATGAATTAGAGAGGGCATTATCGAGCTTGCAACACTCACCCATAGTGAGGTAAGGAAAGCTGGGGATAAGCAAGAGGTCGCAGTAGGAGGAAATCCTGGGAACGTTGCAGAACTTTTGAGGTTTTTGAGAAATAAAGTAATGAAATAGGTGAAAATTTAAAAATTGTGACCTTGCCCCAAAGTAGTGCTTAAAACCTCAATGCAAGAATGATCACTGCGGTGAAATGTTAATCTGATCCCAAGGTGATCAAATGTAGGAGAGTTACCCAGTGGCTAGAGTTACCCACCCACTTCTTTCCTCAGTGCATGCAGGAGAATGGCTGAGTAAGATTTTGGGGGAGAAACTCAGCGGGTGAGGCAGCATCTATGGAGAAAAGGAATAGGCAACGTTTCGGGTCGAGACCCTTCTTCTGAAACGTTGCCTATTCCTTTTCTCCATAGATGCCACCTCCAGTTTAAATTCCATTTGGAACATTTTGGAGGACCAAGAAACCTAGAACCAAGATGCTGCTTCACCCGCTGAGTTTCTCGAGCATTTTAGTCTACCTTCGATTTTTCCAGCAACTGCAGTTCTTTCTTAAACAATACTCTGGGGGAGGTTTGCCACAGGCCATAGAATTGTCAATGACCTCAAGTGTATGGAGTTTGGGGTGCTACCCAAGACTACACCAAAATAGTCGAGAATGGATTCACGAATGCATCATGGTTGACGGAGCTCGTTTGTTAGTTGACGTAAATCAATAGTTCTGCTTTCCACCTGTTCTAGATTAAGATCCAGCCCTTAGGTACTGAGCTTTTCTTGGAAAACCCAAATGAAAGACAAAGGGCCTTTGTACAAAAAATTGGAAGTCAGTGGAACTGGAGGTAATATAAACCGTGTAGGAAACGGAAATAATCTTAAGGTATCTTTTTGATCAAGAGGGAACATTTTCATGATCGTACATTGTTTTTACAAAATTTTCCTCAATTTTCTCTCTATTTTCACTCCTTACAGATTCCAACTAATTTGAAAGTTTAGATAGGTACAAAATGCTGGGGTTACTCAGTGGGTCAGGCAGCATCTTTGGAGAACATGGATAGGTTATGTTTTTGGTTGGAATCCTTCTTCAGACTGATTGTGGCGGGGTAGAAAGCTGGAAGAGAGATGGGGCAGGACAAAATCTGGTGAGAGATAGGTGGATACCGGTGAGGAAGCTTTTGATTGGTAGATGCGTGAAAGGCGTCGTAGATCTTTGGGATGTGGGAGGAAAGTGGAGAACCCGGAGGGCTTACTGTTGTATAACACAGCACCAAACTAAAATAGGGGACCACCTCGACTTTGTCCCACCCCACCTCTCTCCCCACCCCCCCCCCACTGCAATCAGTCTGAAGAACGGTCCCAACCCGAAACGTCACCTATCCATGTTCTCCAGAGGTGCTGCCTGACCCGCTGAGGTACTCCAGCGCTTTGTGTCTTTTTTTTTGTAAACCAGCATCTGCAGGTACATGGAGGTTCCTGGCACTGCTGTCTGATCTACCCAGAAACAGCTAAGCTCAGGGCAGCTCTCAGGGTACCACAGTTGGTCTCGGTACTCCCAGGTTAGAGAGAGGAGGAAACCTCTGTGAATTTTTACACCTAATCAATGCTCATTGACTCTGTTGGGTGGGTGTGGATGCAGAGATGACTGAGGTTGTGACGCCAACGTTTCCCATAAGTTAATTAGCATGATAAGCCCATTTTGAATTTACCACCAGGTTCTTGTATATGACACAACATTAACCCCAGCAACTACCAATTTCTATGGAGTTTTAAAGTGGCTCCGTGGTGCAATGGCAGAGTTGCTGCCTTACAGCGGCAGAGACCTGGGTTCGCTCCTGACTGTGGGTGCTGTCTGTACGGAGTTTGTATGTTCTCCCTGTGAACGTGTGGGTTTTCTCTGGGTGCTGCTGTTTCCTCTCACATTCCAAAGACGTACAGGTTTGTAAGTTATTTGACTTTGGTAAGTTGTAAAATAGTCCCTAGTGTGTGTAGGTTAGTGTACGGGTTCTCGCTGGTCAGCACAAGCTCAGTGGGCTGAAGGGCCTGGTTCTGCACTGTATCTCTAAAGTGTAAAGTCTGGTTGCACTGTGAATTTTGTTTTATTTTGCAATCGCAATACGGTTATTAGTTTATGAATGTTTTTTATAATTTTATTTATTTGTTGTGCTGTTGTGTCCAATATACTTGTGTAGCTGCAGCAAGTAAGAATTTCATTGTTCCTTTGTCGGTACATATGACAACTTCACATTCTTGACTTGACTCTTGACATTCGGGACTGTTCCCAGACTGTTATTATTTTTGGATTTCTACTTGAACATGAAGCACAATCTTCAGGGTCATAGCGGAGCAAAACTGCTGAATGTCTCGAATTTTCTTCAAGCTTATATTCATTGCAAGACATTCAGACATTTACAGACCATTCTGTCTGCATCATGCAATCTCTGTCTGGATAAATGCACAGAATGTTTGACCCAGGGTTGGGGAATCAAGAACTAGAGGGAATAGGTTTAAGGTGAGAGGGGAAAGATTTAATTGGAATCCAAGAGGTGATTTTTTTTTCTCTCAGAGGGTGATGGGTATATGGAACACGCAGCCAGAGGAAGTAGTTGAGGCAGGTACTATAAAAGCATTTAAAAGACACTTGGACAGATACATGGGGAGGAATGGTTTAGACGGATATGGATCAAATCCAGGCAACTGGGACTAGCTGAGATGGGGCATCTTGGTCGGCATGGACGAGTTGGGCCGAAGAGCATTTGTGACTGTATGACTCTAATCCTTTACATTGTTTGGGAAGAGAAACAGAGGGCACAGTTGAGACTCGATTGTTCCTCAAAGGCACTTCCTTCCAGTGGACAACAGACAGATATAGTTCAACGGTTATTTATTATCGCTTGAAGTACAGTGAAATTCTTTTTTTGCATACACTTCGATAAAGTGTTGCCATACGTACGCTCAATTCCCAATTGGTACAAAGTACGTAGAAATAGTCCACTGAGACAAGAGTCGCCAGGTTTGTGATGGGTGTACCTGTCATTAATGTAATGCCAGAGCCGCTGGGCCTGTGACGGGTGTACCTGTCATTAACAATGTAATTGGCACAAGTACTATAGACATTCGGAATATTTTGGAATATCACTATTTTTTTTGCCTTGTTAAACATGAAAATAGTTTCTCTCTACTTTCAGCTGAAAAGCTAAGCGACTTTATTCAGTGAAGGGTCATGTACCAGAAACATTGTGCCATTATAGAGGTAGTGAGTCACACAACACAGAAAAGGCCATTTGGAGCATCAGGTACTGATCTACACTGATCGTATTTATCAGCACTTGGTCTGATTGTATTTATCAGCACTTGGTCTACAGCCTTCTAATTCTTCGTGATTCATCCAGAGAATTCTGGATACTTCTCAAATATAGTGAGAGTCTCTGTCTCCACACCCCCTTCATGCAGTGCCTTCCATATTATAACCATCCTCTGGGAAATAAAAAGCCCTCCTCAGTTTCAGTTTCCTCCCACGTGCTAAAGACGTGCGTGAATGTCTGTAAATTGCCCCTAATGTGCAGCAGGTGCACGCAAAAGTGAGATAGCATAGAACTATCCCAATTAGTCTGACCCAAAATGTCACCTATCCATGTTCTCCAGGGATGCTGCCTGACTGGCTGAGTTACTCCAGCACTTTGCCTTTATCATTGATATAAATCAGCGTCTGCTGTTCCTTGTTACAACATAGAAATAGTTTTGAACTGGTGATCGATGATAGGCATGGACTCGATAGGCCTAATGGCCTGTTTTCCCGCTGTATCTTTCAATCAATCAATCAATGATCTCCGAACCTCTCACCCTAAACCTGTAAGGTCTAATTTTAGACATCTCTGCTCTGGGAAAAGATTTCTACTCTCCACTTAATCTATGTATCTCATAATTTCCCACATATCCATCAGGTTGTGTATCCCTCAACCTCCTTCAGCCCAAGCCTTTGGATCAGGCAGAGATGTTCCCTGCCCTGATCAGCATCTCAAGGATACTTTTTTTTTAAATTCTGCCGCTCACAAACTGTTGCTCCTCTCTCCACCTGTTGTCTTGAGGATGGGATGTGGCTCTGTATTTCATTTATATTCTCTTCAGCAACCTTGCCCTCACCTTGATAGAGTAAATAGGCGGGAACTGTGTTTGATCCTGACTATGGGTGCTGTCTGTACAAAGTCTGTACGTTCTCTTTATCGCACCGTGGGTTTTCCCTGGATGCTCCGGTTTCCTCCCACATCCCAAAGATGTGCAGGTTTGTGGGTTAATTGGCTTTGGTAAATTGTAATTGTCATTAATTAGTAGGATAGAACTAGTTTACGGGTGATCATGGCTGGCATGGGCTCGGTGGGCCGAAGGGCCTGTTTCCACGCTGTATCTTTAAACTCTTCCAGTGTCAGATTACCAGTGTCATAACTCAAGGAATAAAGATATAAGCCAACTGGCAAATGACCACAAAGGAATATTTTATTTGCGCATGTTATAATCTGATGCGCATTTCCTGAAAGAGTGGGGGATCAGATTCAATAAGATAAAATCTGGAATTGAATAAGTAAGATATATAAGAGCAAGGATAGGTCATTCTGACCCTTAAACCAGTCTCGATTGTCAATAATATCATGGTTGAGGCCAAAGAAACTGCAGATGCTGGAATCTGGAGTAAAGCACATAGTGCTGGAGTAACTCAGTGGGTTAGGCAGCATCTATAGAGATAGATACAAAATGCTGGAGTAACTCGGCGGGTAAGGTAGCATCTCCGAAGAAAAGGGACAGGTGACATTTTGGGTCAAACTCTTCATCAGACAGATCGAGAAGGCCATATTTCAAGGATAAGCCAAGTTTGATCCAAAGGAGAAATGTAGGCGTTGGTTATATTAAATGGTCTTGTCTACACGTTAAAAGGATTGAGAATGTCAAAGATTCAGTTATCAAGGAGAACTGAATGGGTGAGCCTTAACTCTGAAGAAATGCTCCCCAATACTGTGAAGGTTACACAAAAAAGCTGGAGAAACTCAGCGGGTGCAGCAGCATCTATGGAGCGAAGGAAATAGGCAACGTTTCGGGCCAAAACCCTTCTTCAGACTGTGAAGGTTGACAGTTTATTAACAGTTAACAAAGAAAGGCATCTCTGGAGAACATGGACAGGTCACATTTCAGGTCGGGACCCTTCTTCAGACTCCAGGGATGTTCTGTGAGATCTTCTCGCACTGCTCCCCCCACCCCTGCTCTGTGATTCCTGATGCTTTCCTGCTCTTTGACCATGTTGTGCCTATCAGCCCCCTCCCCTCACTTGTACCCACCTATCACTCGCCAGGCGTTGTCCTGTCCCTCCCAGCTTTCTCCATCCCCCTCTCCATCATAATCAGCTTGAAGGATGGTCCCGACCTGAAACATTGACTATCCATGTTCTTCAGAGACACCGCTGACTCGCTGAGTTACTCCAGCACTTTGTGTTTATCTTCAGTATATACCAGCATCTGCAGTTCCTTTCTAGTATACCCTATCCATGTACCTGTCAATATGTTTGTTAAACGTTATGATACCTGCCTCAATTACCTCATACACCCTTTGTGTAAAAAGTTGCCCCTCGGGTTCCTATCTGTCCCTCCCACCCTACCCCCACCTCACCTTAAACCTATGTCCACTGGTTCTAGATTCTCCTACTCTGGGTAAAATAAAAGACTCTGCATTTACCCCATCTATTCCTCTCGTTGTCTTATAAATCACTATAACATCACCACTGTAATATAGAACCATAAGACACAATTAACTACAATTCATCCTCCACGTTGGATTCATTAGCATTTTAGACACCCGCCCAGAATACTCTGTGCACAGTTCCTTGTGTCTTGAAAAAAAAAAGAAACTTTGGTTGTGGAAAAGAACATTTCGATGGGGGAAATCACCTTTCTGTGCAATATGGTCGGACTGCCCTGACTTAGGCGAAAGGATCTATCAGTCTAACAATTAAAAAAAAGCGAGTTACAACGAGCCAGCGAGTTAAAACCACGCCACATCGCCTGGGCAGGATGTTGTTCTGGGACACAAGAGTGTGCGGATTGCTGGAAACTTGAGCAGAACACAAACCCTAAGAAACGTTGGACACGTCCGCATAAGTCCGCTGCTCACCTGGTCTGAAGACAACCTGGGTCTGTTGCCGCTGTCTCTGCCTCATGGAGTGATACTGCTCTTCAAGCTGGTTAATGTCCATCAGCACAGAGCTATCCCTCAACCTGCTTCTCCTCCAATATTTACCTGCGGCGTGGCCACGCCCGTCACATCCGTGAGTCAGACAGACTTCAGAGCGATCCGTCTGCGGCTCCCAACATATGCATTTTAAGTTTGGGCAGCAGTGAGACAAGAACATCCTGGGGAGTTGGAAGTTAACAAAAAACACGCGGAGGCCACATCGAGAGAGTCCACACACACTGCTCCCCTCCCCTTGACTGAATGGAGAGAGCTCTCATACACCTCACCCGAATGTAAACCGGCCTCGCGAACCCGGCCAGTGCCTTCTTGTGTACTCAGGGAACACGTTACATAGTTTACTTTTGAAAAAAAAAAGATGAACCGATGCCAAATCAGCTGGGAACGGGGGAGAGGGGGGAGAGAGGAGGGGTGGGAGAGGGGGGGAGAGGTAGGAAGGAAATTAATCCATTCGGTTCGATTCATGTGTGTCTGTGTGTGGTGTATGCAACATGTTATAAAGCGAAGCTTGCACCTCCTGAGACGCCGGGTGGCTCGCTGAGTTATTCTAGCACTTTGTGTAATCTGAAGCAAGGTCCCGATCAGGAACCTCACCTGTCCATGTTCTCGAGAGATGATGCCCGACCCGCTGAGTTACTTTGTGTACTTTTCTGTCAACCAACCCCTGTAGTTTATTGATTCTACTCCAGCACTCAGTGCCTTTTTTTTTGGTGACACCAGAGTATGTAAGCAAGGGTTTGTTTCCAGCGAACCATAATCAAAGTGCGTACTAAAATCAGGAGCATGTCTTTGGTGTAGGAAGGAACTGCAGATGCTGTTTTACACCGAAGATAGAGACAAAACGCTGGAGTAACTCAACGGGCCAGGCAGCATCTCTGGAGAAAAGGAATAGGAGACGTTTCGGGTGTAGACCCTTCTTCAGTAATCAGTTCAGGTCCGGGGGGGGGGCAAAGGAAACAGTGACTGATGTTAGAAGTTTACAACCCAACAGTATGAACATTGAATTCTCCAATTGCAGATTTCTTCCAACTAACCCCCCTCCCGTGACCCACAATCGATATGAAGGAGGTTCTTGACCCAAAATATCTCTCCTTTCCATGTTCTCCAGAGATACTCTGGAACTCTCTGCCACAGAGGATAGTTGAGGCCAGTTCATTGGCTATATTTAAGAGGGAGTTAGATGTGGCCCTTGTGGCTAAAGGTATCAGGGGGTATGGAGAGAAGGCAGGTACGGGATACTGAGTTGGATGATCAGCCATGATCATATTGAATGGCGGTGCAGGCTCGAAGGGCCGAATGGCCTACTCCTGCACCTAATTTCTATGTTTCTATGTTTCTATACTGCCTGACCGGCTGAGTTACTTCAGCACTTTGTGTCCTTCTCTGTATCAACCAGCGTTTGCAGTTCCTTGTTTCTACGATGACTGCTATTGTCCGTTGCAGAAAGAGGACATCAAGTGGAGTCTATCGTCAAATGCACAAGTGCGGTAATGGATAGTTACGATGAAATTTGTGCAGCAACATCAAGATTCAAGTGTCATATGTACCGAGAACAGAACGATGAAATACTTGCAGGCAGCGGCATAATACACCTGCAAACACAGTGAACACAGATAACAACAAAACATCAATAGATTTATAACCACAATACTCATACAAAAATAAAACCCATAGTCCTTGGTGCAGCCAAAGACAGTCCATGGAAGTTTTGGGCCGCACAGTGGCGTAGAGATACTGCCATACAGCGCCAGAGACCCGGGTTCGAACCTGACTACGGGTGTTATCTGTGGAGTTTGTACACTCTGTGAGCAGGAGGGTTTTCTTTGGGTGCTCCGGTCTCCTCCCACACTCCAAAGATGTTAATTGGCTTCAGTAAAAAAAAAAATGTTCAAAGGTCCCTAGTGTGTAGGATAGTGCTCGTGTACAGGTGATCGCTGGTCAGCGTGGACTGAAGGGCCTATTTCTAAGTAAAAATTCTGAATTGGGGCAAGGCCAAATTTGATGGTATTAAACAAGACTCTGTTAAAGTTGATTGGAGTAGAATGTTTGTGGGTAAAGGGATATCTGGAAAGTGGGATGCTTTTAACGGTGTAATGACGAGAGTTCAGGGCATGCATTTTCCTGTTAGAGTGAAGAGCAAGCAGATGGTTGTAAGGAAGCCTGTTGTACATCTGCATTTGGAGTATTGTGTTATGTTTCATTTACCCTGCTATAGGAAGGATGTCATTAAGCTGGAAAGAGTGCAGAAAAGATTTACGAGGATGCTACCAGAATTCGAGGGGCTGGGCTATAGAGAGAGGTTGGGCAGTCTAGGGCTTTATTCCTTGGAGCGCAGGAGGCTGAGGGATAAATTTTTATCGAGGTGTATAAAATCATTAGGGGAATAGAGAGGGTATATGCACAGAGTCTTTTACCCAGAGTAGGGGAATCAAGAATCAGAAGACGTAGGTTTAAGGTGAGAGGGGAACGTTTTATTAAGAACCTGAGGGGCAGCTTTTCCACACAGAGGGTGGTGGTATATGGAATACGCTACCAGTGGAGGTAGTTGAGGCAAGTACTATAACAACATTTAAAAGACATTTGGACAGGAACATGGATAGGAAAGGTTTAAGGGATATGGGCCAAACATGGGAAGGGAGGGGTAGTGTGGATGGGTACCTTGGTCAGCATCAGCAAGTTGGGCCATAGCATGTTTTTATGCCAATTGACTCTAAAACTCCTTGTGCACAACATCCTTGTTTACTCCATGCATATTCTGAAGGGAGAGTTCACTTGAACGATTATCATTGATCATTCTTCTGTGTTTGGCTTTTAGTTCTTTAGTCCTATTGATCTCTGAATCTTTGAAATGGAACATTGAATAAGCCAGGTGTGTTTGCTGAGGGGGTGGCATTGGATGGATGGAAGTGCAGGAAGCATTGTTGCATTCTTTTGTTTTAGTTGTATGTGCTTTCATCTTCCTGGCATTGTGCCTCGAGGATCACATCAACAATTCACTGCTTAAACTTTCAAGAGAGCATGACAACCAAGTTTAATTTGTCCTAAGAATGGACAGACTATGCTTTGGGTCAGGACCCCACTTCAGGCTGAAGAAGGGCTTTTATCCAAAATGTCACCTGTCCATTCTTTCCACAGATGCTGCCTGACCCGCTGAGTTCCTCCAGCACTTCGTGTTTTGCTCAAATATCCAGCGTTTGCAGTCTCCTGTGTCTTCTACTTGTCTTGTCCCTCTGCTTCACCCAGTCGTTTTTTGTGCAACTCAGTAATTTAGTGAGATTCTGATTCATTCTGAGATTGTAAAGACATAGAAATAGCAGGAGCAAGTTGTTCACCCCACATGCAGGCTCTGCCCTGCAGAAAGATTGAAAAAGTTACTTTTATAACAACTAAACAGGTTCGCTTCTTAATAAACAGACAACACTCAAACAACACTCAAACTCAGACCAGTTCAAAACTTTACTTATTATCGGCCGATGGAAGGGAGGAAGAACTCTAAGTCAAGTGAGCAATTACAGACACTTCACCGTCCTCATCCACTTCTTTGAACAACAGAATTACATTGCATTATATAGTGTTTTTTTGTCACCTTAGCACATTCCACAGACATTAGTCATGGTCAGAGGTACAGAAAAATATGTTTCTACAGAATGCATCACATCAAAGGCATTTTGTCACAATCCCTTAGATCAATTTAGCTTCTCCTCTCTTGTCACCTCCTCCCTCATAAACATAGGACACTTGGTTTACGTCATCTTACTTTTCCAATACATCAAAGAGATCTAGCTAGCTTCTTCTCTGCTTCCTCTCTGTCACCTCGTCACTTGGGAGACAATGTTATAGTATTTATTATCTCACACACCGCAACCTGAGGCAAGCCTAATTTGAGACTAAATATAAGCTGTAAGCTAGCCCAGAAACCAATTTAATATCTTCTTATATTTTTAACCAAAATTCGGATTTATCAAGATCATGGCAGATCTTTTAATGCAGTTCCATTTCCTTGCACTATCCCCTATTTTCCTTTACATCTCAATACCAACCAGTGTTATTTGCTGTTTGGTCCAGATGCCATAGTGTTAACAGGCTAGTTCACACTGGCATCATAATTGACAAGCCAGATCTCAATTTGACCCACAGCCCAGCTGTGTACATTTCCAGAAGAATTTTTGGGTGGCACAATGGTGCAGCTGGTAGAGCCACTGCCTCACAGCGCCAGAGACCTGGGTTTGATCCTGACCTCGCGTGCTGTCTGTGTGGAGTATGCTCCTTCTCCCTGTGGCCCCGTGTGTTTCCTCCGGGTGCTCTGGTTTCTTCTCCACATCCCAAAGATGTTCAGGTTTGTATGTCAATAGGCCTCTGTAAAATTGTCCTTAGTGTGTGGGGAGTAGATGAGAACATGTGCCTCCTCCACAGTCAGAGTGAAGCCCAATGCAAATTGGAGGAACAGCGCCTCATATTTCGCTTGGGCAGCTTACAACCCATCGGTATTACTATTGATTTCTCTAACTTCAAGCAACCCATACTTTCCCTCTCTCTCAATCCCTCCCCCATCCTAGTTCTCTGTCCAGTGTGACTGTCCTCCTGATTAAATGTTATCTTCCATATGCCTCATTGTCAACTTCCCCTAGCGAACAATGATCTATTCTAAATTTTCCTTGAGCTTCATCCCCTTTGATCTCTCATTTTCAACCCTAACCCTTCCATATCTCTCTCTCTTGACTCTCCCTCCCCCTTGACTCAGGCTGAAGAAGGGTCTCGATCCGAAACGTCACCCATTCCTGTTATTCAGAGATGCCGCCTGTCCTGCTGTTATGCCAACATTTTGTGTCTATCTTCAGTGTAAACCAGCATCTGCAGTTCCCTCCTACACATAGTACGTGTGAATGGTTGGCGTGGACTGAATGTCCTGTTTCCATGCTGTATCTCAAAACTAAACTGACTGAATAACATTTTAAAATACAGGATTCATTTGTTTCAGCCATCTAAATTGACACCCTCTGTGTGAAAAAGTTGCCCTTCAGGTTCCTATTCAATTCTCCCCTCTCATCTAACCCATGCCCGCTGGTCCTTGATTGATGATGACGATACTTAATGTCACTTGTACCTTGCTCTGTGCAGCGAGATTCACAAAAGAGTTGCCAATAAGGTGCCGACAAAGTTAGAAAAATTACTCATCCCCACCAGGTTCCCTTTAGTTCTTGGTGGCCCCCCAACACTCGGTCCCCCTTCGATCTCGACAGTGCGGCCCATCCACCTCAGCCCGACTACGTCCACGGTTTGTCACGACCCCGAGGCTCCGATTCCATTTGAGGCTCCAACCTGAGCTCGTCCTCCTCGTGACCTGAGTCTGGGTAAAAGGCTGCGCATTCCTATCTAATCCCCTCATGATCTTATATACCTCCATAAGACCACCCTTCATTCTCCTGCGTTCCAACAAATCAAGTCCACTCTCAGGGAGAGAGCGCCCCTCACGTCCTGGCCAAATCCTCGTAAACCTTCTGAGCACTCTAATAGTGTTACTAATGGTTAGGCTGTGGGACATGCCCAGCACGAGTCTGAAGAAATCTCGACCAGAAACATCACCTATTCCTTTTCTCCATAGATGCTGCCTGACCTGTTGAGTTACTCTAGCGTTTTGTGCCTACCTTCGACATGCCTCTACCAGGTTTGGTTACAAAGAAAATGACGGTCACCAACAGCTAGTCCTAATGGCACAATACATGAGTACGAACAACATGGGGCATGATGCTTCTGAATGAATTGATGCTACGAACATAGTAGGGATAAGATCTGGATATGCTGGAGACAGGACATATTCATAGTGCATGAATATGGGAACTCTAGGTTTACAGAGAGCCCCTCCTACATTTGGTTGCAAGGCAAATCTGTTTAGGAAGCTTGTTCCTCCTTTGCTTCCTTCTGGAAGAACATAAGAAAATGGGAGCAAGAGTAGGCCACTTGACCCCTCTAGCCTGCCCTGACGTTCTATTATAGAAGAATTAGATTGGGTTTATTACTGTCATGTGCACTGGGGTACAGTGAAAAGCTTTGTTTCACATGCTATACAATCAGATCAGATAATACTATACATCAACCCAATCAAGTCAAACTCAAGTACAATAGGTAGAGCAAAGGGGAAGATACAGGGTGCAGAATATAGTTCTCAGCATTGTAGTGCAATAGTTCCAGAGACAAAGTCCAATGTCCGCAATGGGGTAGAGGTGAATCAGACAGTACCCTCGTTTATGGAACGACCATTCAGGAGCCTGATAACAGAGGGGAAGAAGCTGTTCCTGAGTCTGGTGATGTGTGCTTTTCAGCTACTGTGTCTTCTGCCTAATGGGAGTGGGGAGAGAAAGAAATGACCAGAGTGGGACAAGTCTTTATGTTGGCAGCCCCAGGCCTCATCTCCTCTTCCACATGAATTCCCTACAGCTCTCAGCTCCCTAATCTTTCAAAAAAAAAAAATCTATTTACTCTTCATAACCCCTCCCCCCCCACTTTTCACTTGCCTCCGCCCTCCTTTGGGGTAGAAAATGCCACAGTGACTACATGATTGACAAGGAATGAAAAACTGAGTATGAGATAAAGCTACCCAAATATAGAAATAGCTTACTATGACTCTTTTCTCAAAAGGACTTGCAGGTTTGCAGGTTAATTGGCATCTGTAAGCTGTAAATTGTCCTTACTGTGTAGGATAGCGCTTGTGTATGGGGTGATCTCTGGTCGACACGGACTCAATGGGCCCAAAGTCTCTAAAGTCTAAAGAGTGGCAAACTTAGGAGAGCTGCAATCATCTGGGCAGTGGTGCTGAGAAAATTGTAGGAGCTTGTAGCTGACATCTCCCGATCCTGAGAGACCTCATCTTTGAGACTTAAAATGGGGCTTGTGAGATTGTCGACACAACAAACTGCAAATGCTGCAATCGGGATCAAAACACAAAGTTCTGGAGGAATTCAGCAGATCATCTGGAGACAAAATGGGCAGACACCATTTCGGGCCAGGACCTTTCTTCAGAGTCGAGCGTCGAGAATGGTTAATTGTCGTATGTTCCAAACTGGATCAATGAAATTCTCACTTGCAGCAGCACAACAGATAACAAAACAATATCAGTACATATATATACACAAAGATAGCTGATGGGATGGTGAATTTTCCAACACACCCTGGATTTTGAAAAGGTGTAATTAGATTGGAAAATGACCAAAAATAACTCACTTTTTAACATGGAGGGATAGAAACGTAGAAACATAGAAAATAGGTGCACGAGTAGGCCATTCGGCCCATCGAGCCTGCACCGCCATTTGATATGATCATGGCTGATCATCCAACTCAGTATCCCATCCCTGCTTTCTCTCCATACCCCCTGATCCCTTTAGCCACAAGGGCCACATGATGAGGAAGCATGTAATCATGGACCACTTAGTTCAACAGTAGCTGCAGGGAAAATGTTACAAATTATTACCAAAGACATTATTTAAGAAAACTTAGAATTTTATATCTCGCAGGTAGAAAGAAAGATGTGAAGTGGACATAATGAGTTTAGTTTGAGATACTGCATAGAACCCAGGTCCATCGACCCACCAAATCTACGCCGACCACCAATCACCCCGTACACTAGTTCTATCTTATACTCTAGATTTAGATTTACAGAATTCAATTATCCTACAAACCTGCATGTCTTTGGAATGTGGGAGGAAACCGGAGCACCAGAGCAAACCCACACGGTCACAGGGAGAACGTGCATACTCCGTACAGACAGTACCTGCGGCCAGGATCGAACCTGTCTCTGGCATTGTAAGGCAGCAACTCTACCACTACAGCACTGTGCCGCCCACTTAAAAAAGTGATATAGGTAAGTTGAGTGGCATTGTGGTAGAGTTGCTGTCTGACAGTGCCAGAGACCCAGATTCGATCCTGACTGTACGGAGTTTGTACGCTCTCCCTGTGACCGTGTGGGTATTCCCCTGATGCTCAAATTTCCTCCCAAACTCCAAAGATGTACAGATTAGTAGATTAATTAGCTTTGGTAAGTTGTAAAATTGTCTCTAGTGTGTATAGGTTGGTGTACAGGGTGTTTGCGGTAGGCTAATGGTGCTGTTTCCACGCTGTATCTCTAAAGTCTAAACTGTGAACCAAAAGGATAAAGAGTTGTGAATTGTGGAATTTGAGGATAGAAAAGTTGCAAATTGTGAAACTGGGGGCAAAGAATAATGCATGACTTGAAAAGGGCGAGCATGCAGGTGTGGCAAGCAATTGGGAAAGGTAAGGAAATGTCATTGTTTACTTATCACCGAAGGCAAAAGGAGGGAAGTTTTGTTTCAGCTACATAGAGATTGATGTGAGTACATCAAGATGTACTGTGCAAAATTATTCTCCTCAAAGATGAATGCAAATCAGTTGGAAGTAATCCAGAGGTTGATTAGTATCTGTAATTGGAACAGTCTTTTGTGGAGTGAGAGGTGATTTGATTGAAGGATAGGACATCTTGAGGAGTCTTGACAGGTGGATGAGCAAGACTGGGTCTATGGGTCACTGTTTAAAAATAAGGAGCCACATATTTACGACAGTGATTAGGCAAATATTATTTTTTCAGAATGTCAGGAGTCTGAGGAATTCACTTTCTCATGCGGTGGAAGCACTTTGAATATTTTTAAGGCCAAGGTAGTAGGTATGTTACAAAACCTACCTGAATCGTGGCTGAGCATCTGCCCTACCCCGTGTGCGCGATTTTGGCGCTGTTTTGAGGGGGCGGGTTTAAAACGCGATTTTTACTAGGCTGTTGCAATCGAAAATGTTCAGCCTAGTAAATCATTAACGGAAAATCGCTGAAAGACCCCGTCGCAAAAGGTATTATTAGTTTTTATGGCCTTGTATAATAGTTATAGTAGTTTTAAAATCACTCTCTAAACTCGCAACCTCTCGCAGCCCCAGGGTTTTATAAAGCAAACAATTAAAGGTATGTACCTTATTTTTACATTAAATGGGGCTTCTTAAAAACCCTGTATATAAAGTTTTCTATAGCGAGTAGCTCATTTTGGGCTCTTTATATCCCGCAGTATTTTTCTGGGCATTTGAGGGCACAAATCCAGCGCAATGTGAACGTTCTAAACCAGCGCGTTCACAGGAACCCACTAAAAAGCTTTTTTAAATTGACTTTAATTTACAGCAATTGAACACTAAATTCCTTCCATTTGGCCTATAAATTGATGTAAATGAGATTTAAAAATCATGTTTTATTGTGAATTATTTGTGAATATTATTTGGACACTTGGGCTATTTAAAAATGTTAATCATTTATTAAGAAATGGATAGATGTTTAGATCTAGTAATTGAAGTTTGAAATTAGCTACAATTGGGTAACTAACTAATTATATGCTTTAATTTCAGGTCATCCAAGTAAGATTATTTTATATTTGTTTCAGAATGCTTCAATCTATGATAACTGAAAATTTCATTCAGTTCTCTTAATTTTTAAGAAGGTTATGGGCTTTTGACTGTCGACGATCACAGCTTTTTTGTTATGTCCATAGAAAATCAATAGGGAACAAGATGCTAATTTCCGAGTATGAAAATGGCCATAACTTTTTTATTACTTGAGATATGAAAGTGAATTAGGTGTCAAATTAAACTTATTGTTATGCTTCATCTGATGGGATAAATTGCAGACTTGATTTTTTAAATCTCAAAATTTTGTAACAATGCTAAAGGTAGCAAAGTGGTGAACAGTTACCATGGGTAGACAAGAATGCAGAGTTGAAGTTCAGGGCCTATCCCACTTAGGCAACTCTTTAGGTGACTGCCAGGGACTAGTTTTAATGGAATTCACCTACGACACGTGGTAACAACCTACGACAGCACATATGACAACACCTACGTCAACCTACGACAGCAAAAATTGTCGCCACTGTAGCCGAAAAATGTTCAACATGTTGAAACTTTTGTGGTAGTCGACTGTAGTCACGCAAAAAATCGCGTAAGTGGGACAGGCCCATTGCAGTCTTTAGACTTTATTTAGATTTTAGGAGATACAGAGCGGAAACTCGCCCTTCGACCCACTGAATCCATGCCATAGAAACATAGAAACATAGAAAATAGGTGCAGGAGTAGGATATTCAGCTCTTCGAGCCTGCACCGCCATTCAATACGATCATGGCTGATCATCCAACTCAGTATCCCATCCCTGCCCTCTCCATACCCCCTGACCCCCTTTAGCCACAAGGGCCACATCTAACTCCCTCTTAAATATAGCCAATGAACTGGCCTCAACTACCTTCTGTGGCAGAGAGTTCCACAGATTCACCACTCTCTATGTGAAAAATGATTTTCTCATCTCGGTCCTAAAAGACTTCCCACTTATCCTTAAACCGTGACGCCTAGTTCTGGACTTCCCCAACATCGGGAATAATCTTCCTGCATCTAGCCTGTCCAACCCCTTAAGAATTTTGTAAGTTTCTATAAGATCCCCCCTCAATCTTTGCCAACCAGCGATCACCCTGTACACAATTTCCTAAACATTTTACCAAAGTCAATCAACTTACAAATCTGTATGTCTTTCGAGTGTGGGAGGAAACCGGAGCACACAGAGAAAATCCACATGGTCACAGGAAAAAGGCACAAACTCCATACAGACAGCACCCTTAGTCAGGATCGAAACCGGGACTTTGGCGCTGCAAGGCAGCAACTCTACCGCTGCGCCGCCTGACATAGTTCATGAATCAGCAGTCAGTACATGAATTGTCTTATTAAATTGAAGGGCAATGTTGAGGGGCCATGTTGTCATGAAGATCACATGGCCCTTTATCCTGATCATAATGTTAGTAGCATGCAAGCGATCTATCAGCTTCATCATTGAAAATGTTGTCCTTTTAAGAAGGATCATTGGCACAAATGCAAGATAAACTTTGATCCGAATTACTTTTAAAAGGGTGAGCCTATTATAAAATCCTCCTTTGGTAAACCAAATTTCACAGAAGTTTATTCAAGCAAGGCAATATTATTCACAAACTTGCCAGACTAGAACTGATCTCATTAAATAAATACCTAAACTACACTCTGCATGTCTGGCATAAAAATGGTTGCAAAGAGTTTTGGACAAACAGACCCTTTAGGTTACGGTAAAGAAGTGAATCTCACATACTTGTAACTTTACTTAACTCTTTAATAAACACACAGATTAAACATGATCCAGCACTAACTGCACGCAGTCTGTCACCGTGCTGGAGAGAGAGCGAGAGATAGGAAGAGAGAGTGTTATTATACTTGATAACTAAGGCGTGGTTAGTGGTACTGAGGTAGCTACATTATTGGTTGCATGCATAAACCATCTACAGTTACCTAGTTAGGTGAAGCCACCGCTTTGCCTGGGTGGGCGGCGTGACTCACGTCGCAGCGGCCTCTGTAGTCCGTCTGTCTTTTTTTTATTTTTTGTCTCGTTTTCAATGTAGTTATAGTGGTTTTTTTTAAACTGAGTATGTGTGTGGGGGTGGGGGAAACTTTTAAATCTTTTCCCTGTACGGAGAACCCGAACTTTTCTTTGTCGGGTCTCTGTTGGCGTTGGGGCCTAGCACCGTGGGCGGCCTTCAACCGGAACAACCTGGGGCTCCAGTCGCGGAGCCTGCGGACTGACCCACCATTCGCGGAGCTGGCCGAGTTCGGAGCGGGAGGAGCTGTGGTGGAGCGCTGCTGCGGCCCGACCCCGGAGATTCGGTGGCTCCAGCCGCCGGCCCGGTGGACGGTGACACTGGGAGCCCGCGGGTCCTTGGTGGGAGACCGCTTTTCGGGGCTTCCGTAACGGCGACTTTTCCCGCCCGAGTTGCGGGGTTGAAAAGTACCTGGAGCAGGGCCTTACATCGCCCGGTGCGGCTTTAACGGCCGTGAGACTTGCTAGCGCCCGCCGGGGGCTCCAACACCAAGACCCGGGGACTTTGACTCTGACATCGGGAGGAGTGCAGGGGAGAGATAAGACTTTGCCATCCATCACAGTGAGGAGGAGATTCACTGTGATGGATGTTTGTGTAAATTGTGTTGTGTCTTGGTTCTTTTTCTTGTGCGTATGACTGCAGAAACCAAGAGGCTCAAATGATAACAAATAAATTGTATTGTATTGTATTGACGACGGCCATCAATCCTCCGTTTACACTAGTTCTACGTTATTCCACGTTCTCATCCACTCCCTGCACACGAGGGGCATTTTGGAGACATTGCGTGCACCTGGAGAAAACCTGCGCGGCCCACCAAGGCCTATGGGATCTCTTGGCTAACAATTTCAACTCCCCATCTCATTCTAATACTGACCTTTCTGTCCTGGCCCTCCTCCATTGCCAGAGTCAAATTGAAAGAGATTTCGCTTGAGTAGCTTACATCACAGTGGTATAAATGTTGAAATCTCTAATTTTAAGTGAATTATACTTCCACTTCCCTTCCTCCACACTAGTCATTTAACCAATTCCACAGTTCACCACATTGTATCCCTCTGGAGCAAGGGTCTTGCTCTGGAGATCACATTGTATCTCCTTGAAACCCCGCCCACATGTAGCCCCGCCCCCACCTCGACACGCTCTAATCAGCCCCGCCCTCTGCAATGCAAGGATCTCTCTCTCCATGAGGCCCCCGCCCACCTCCTCGCTCGGCCTCTCTGAGCCCCGCCCACACCGAGCGAGCGCACCCTGCAGCCCCGCCCCCACGGGGAACGAAGCCCCGCCCCCATCCCACACACGGAGGCAGAAGCCACGCCCCCATTCCACACACGGAGGCAGAAGCCACGCCCCCATTCCACACACGGAGAACGCCTCCCCCCACCCCCCCCCCCACACCGAGGCAGAAGCCACGCCCCCACACCACGGAGCAGAAGCCACGCCCCCATATGGCAATCGAAGCCCCGCCCCCCCTACTAGCCCACGCCCCCGGAGCTCACTGAAGCCCCGCCCCCACACGGATACCGAAGCCCCGCCCCCGTGTATGTTTCGCCCCGCCCTCCCCATCAACAGGAGCATGGCGACGGCGGCGGCGGCGGCGATGAAGACCAGCACCACCGCAGCCGCAGGGTGTATGGCGGCGACGGGCGGAGACTGGTACCTCGGCGTCGATCTCAGCACACAGCAGGCAAGGCGCGCCGTGACGTGACGGGCAGCGGGCAGCCCGGACAACCCCGCCGACTGCAGGCGCCCTGTGCAACTGCAGTCGTTGGTCCATGGCCGGCAGCCAGCTGTGTGATGGTCGTTGCTTGTAGATATAACTGCTGCAGGGGGAGGGTGATGGTGGTCGTGTGGTGGTGATACAGTCAATGAGACTTGACAAGATGTTTATCTTCAGTTGTCCCCAGTTGAGTCTCATTCTGTAACTTGTCTTCACCAAGTCCAACAATGGCCTGCTTCCTCTATCATCAGTTACTTTTTTGCATATCTTTCATTCATTTGTTCTATAACACCGTCTGTATCTCTCTTATTCCTTTCCCCTGATTCTCAGTCTGTAGCAGGTCCTTCACTCCAGCATTTTGTGTCTATCTAAGGTACCTATGTTAGACACAAAAAGTTGTAGTAACTCAGTGGGACAGGCAGCATCCACAAAATCCACTACAACTGAAGAGTAGGCTGAAGACCCAAAATGTTACATATTCCTTCTCGCCAGCATTTTGTGCCTATCTTCGGTTTAAACCAGCATCCGCAGATCTTTCCTACACATACTGTGAGGTACCCATGTGTTCTAGTCACATTTACAAGCACTTGGCCCACAGCCTTTTATGCTTTGACAATTCAAGTACTTGACTTGATACTTCTTAAATGTAGTGCAAGTTTTTGCTACAAACATCTTTTCAGGAATAACATTTCAGATTCCACATTGCAATATTAAGTCACCTGCACTCCTGTGAGCACCCACAAACATCCACCTATCCATCCAGTTTTCTTTTCTCTTCCATCATCTACCCACCCTCCTTCTCCCACCTGTTTCCAATTGTCCATCATTTGCGGCACAGCTGGTAGAGCTGCTGCCTCAGCATCAGAGAACCGGGTTTGTTCTAGTTTAGTTTATTGTCACATGTACCGAGGCACAGTGAAAAGCCTTTGTTGCCTGCTATCCAGCCAGCAGAAAGACAATACATGATTGCAATCGAGCAATTTACAGTGTATAGATACATGATAAGGGAATAATGTTCAGTGCAAGGTAAGGCTAGCAAAGTCCGATCAAGGATAGTCCGAGGGTCACCAAAGAGGTAGATAGTAGTTGAGCACTGCTCTCTGGTTGTGGTAGGATGATTCAGTTGCCTGATGACGGCTAGGAAGAAATTGTCCCTGAATCTGGAAGTGTGCGTTTACACACTTCTATGACTTTTGCCTGATGGAAGAGGGGAGTGGTGAGAGTGGCCAGAGTGCGACATCGTTAATTATGCTACTGGCCTTGCCGAGGTGACATATAAATGGAGTCAAAAGAAGGTTGGTTTGTGTGATTGCCTGGGCTGCATCCACATTTCGCTGCAATTTCTTGCAGTCTTGCTGTTTCCAAAACAAGCTGTGATGCATCCTGATAAAATACTTTCTATGGTGCCTCTGTAGAAGTTGGTGAGAGTTGCAGGGTAATGCTGAACTGCATATGCCTTCTAAGGAAGTAGAGGTATTGATATGCTTTCTTGGTCGTTGTTTCAATATGTGTGGCCCAGAAGAAGTTGTTGTGATATTGATATTTTCAACCATCTCTAGTTTGGCACTGTCAATGCAAACTGGGATATGTGTACCACTTCGCTTTTGGAAGTCGATCACTATGTCTTGCTGACATTGAGATTGTTGTCTCGACACCAGGACACGAGGTTCTCGATTTCCTTCCTATACTCCGTCTCAATTCCAATAACCCTTGCTCTGCGCATCTCATCAACGGAGCCATATTATTCTATATCCTCCTCTTCAACAACAGTACCACCACGTTTGGTATCATCTGCAAACTTATAATCATATGTCCTACATATCCAAGTTCCAATATCAAATATATGTAACATACGGTAAGGGTCCAAGCACTGATCTCTGTGTTATACTGCTGGCCACAGGTTTCCAAACAAAAAACAATTCCCCACCATAATTTTGTGCAACCTTATCAAGCCTATTTTGCATTCAGTTGGCCAACTGCCTTGGATGTATTTGCATTTAGACTAGTTTCCCACATGGGATCTGGACAAAGGAATTACCGATGTTCATATAGGCTACCTCAACTGTTCTTTCCTCATCAAGGTGGTGCGGTAGAGTTGCTGCCTTACAGTGCCAGAGACGCAGTTTCGATCCTGACTACGTGTGCTATCTGTGTAGATTTGTACATTCTCCCTGTGACTGCGTGGGGTTTCTCTGGATGCTCCGGTTTCCTTGCACAAGATGGCTTCTGTAAATTTCCCCTAGTGTGTAGGATATGAAACTGGGATAACTGAGAACTAGTGTACGGGTGATCATTGGTCAGCACAGACTTGGTGGGCCGAAGGGCCTGTTTCCACACTACATTGCTAAGCTAAAACACATTTTGTTAACTCTGAAATATTTGATCATTTGTTGAGACAAGATCTCCCCCAATAAAACCATGCTGAGTAGTCGCTGTGTAAATTAATCCTGTCCCTCATAATGTGTTTCCAATAACTTGCCTGCCATTGGCTTTAAACTTAGTTTAGACTTGGGGCTTGTAATTCGCTAACTTGGCCTTACTTGAATAAAGGACCTCTTTGACTCTGCTCCAGTCATCTGGTACCTAAGATTTATTTTCACCCAGGCTGCGGCAATGTACTTCCTTACTCCCCGAGTAACCAGTGATGCAGATCATCAGGCCCTGGAGATTTATCCACTTTTAAGCACATTAAGACACTTAATACCTTTGTAATAATTGCGCATTATCATTCCCCTCCCTTAACAAAGCTCTTCTGAGTGAATACCGATGAGAAGTATTCAATTAAGACGTCACCCACGACCTCTGGCTGCATGCACCGATTGCAGAGGGTGATTTAATATGTCTTTTACAGAGCCAAAGTGAGTAGATAACAGTTTTCCACATTGCACTCTTCCTTTGTTTCATTCATATCTCGTTTGGCTCGATGTTTTTATAATTTCCATCTACACCTTTCACTGTTCGATCTAACCTTGCACTTTGATAACAATCACTTAATTCCATATTTTCTCATGACATTGGGGCAGGACGATAAGATTGCCGCCTTACAGCCCCAGAGACCCGATCCTGACTGCGGGCGCTGTGACTGTGGATTTTGTACATGCTCCCCGTGGGTTTTCCCCGGGTGCTCCGGTTTCCTTGCACATTTCAAAGACGTACAGGTTTGTAGGTTAATCGTCTTCAGTAAAGATGGTAAATTGTTCCTAGTGTATATGATAGTGCTAATGTCGCTGGTTGATGCAGACTCGGTGGGCCGAAAGACCTGCTTCTGTGCTTTATCTCTAACTAAATTAAACTGTATGAAACGGTGCCATTTGGCTCATCGAGTCTTAGAACAAACATAGAAACATAGAAACATAGAAATTAGGTGCAGGAGTAGGCCATTCGGCCCTTCGAGCCTGCACCGCCATTTAATATGATCATGGCTGATCATCCAACTCAGTATCCCGTACCTGCCTTTTCTCCATACCCTCTGATCCCCTTGGCCACAAGGGCCACATCTAACTCCCTCTTAAATATAGCCAATGAACTGGCCTCAACTACCCTCTGTGGCAGAGAGTTCCAGAGATTCACCACTCTCTGTGTGAAAAAAGTTCTCCTCATCTCGGTTTTAAAGGATTTCCCCTTTATCCTTAAGCTGTGACCCCTTGTCCTGGACTTCCCCAACATCGGAAACAATCTTCCTGCATCTAGCCTGTCCAACCCCTTAAGAATTTTGTAAGTTTCTATAAGATCCCCTCTCAATCTCCTAAACTCTAGAGAGTATAAACCAAGTCTATCCAGTCTTTCTTCATAAGACAGTCCTGACATCCCAGGAATCAGTCTGGTGAACCTTCTCTGCACTCCCTCTATGGCAATAATGTCCTTGCTCAGATTTGGAGACCAAAACTGCACGCAATACTCCAGGTGTGGTCTCACCAAGACCCTATACAACTGCAGTAGAACCTCCCTGCTCCTATACTCAAATCCTCTTGCTATGAAAGCCAATATGCCATTCGCTTTCTTTACTGCCTGCTGCACCTGCGTGCCTACCTTCAATGACTGGTGTACCATGACACCCAGGTCTCGCTGCATCTCCCCCTTTCCCAATCGGCCACCGTTTAGATAATAATCTGCTTTCCCGTTTTTGCCACCAAAATGGATAACCTCACATTTATCCACATTAAACTGCATCTGCCAAACATTTGCCCACTCACCCAGCCTATCCAAGTCACCTTGCAGTCTCCTAGCATCCTCCTCACACCTAACACTGCCCCCCCAGCTTAGTGTCATCCGCAAACTTGGAGATATTGCCTTCAATTCCGTCATCCAGATCATTAATATATATTGTAAATAGCTGGGGTCCCAGTACTGAGCCTTGCGGTACCCCACTAGTCACTGCCTGCCATTGTGAAAAGGACCCGTTTACTCCTACTCTTTGCTTCCTGTTTGCCAGCCAGTTCTCTATCCACATCAATACTGAACCCCCAATGCCATGTGCTTTAAGTTTGTATACTAATCTCTTATGTGGGACCTTGTGAAAAGCCTTCTGGAAGTCCAGATACACCACATCCACTGGTTCTCCCCTATCCACGCTACTAGTTACATCCTCGAAAAATTCTATAAGATTCGTCAGACATGATTTACCTTTCGTAAATCCATGCTGACTTTGTCCAATGATTTCACCACTTTCTAAATGTGCTGCTATCCCATCTTTAATAACTGACTCTAGCAGTTTCCCCACTACCGATGTTAGGCTAACTGGTCTGTAATTCCCCGTTTTCTCTCTCCCTCCCTTTCTTAAAAAGTGGGGTTACGTTTGCTACCCGCCAATCCTCTGGAACTACTCCAGAATCTAAGGAGTTTTGAAAGATTATTACTAATGCATCCACTATTTCTGGAGCTACTTCCTTAAGTACTCTGGGATGCAGCCTACCTGGCCCTGGGGATTTATCGGCCTTTAATCCATTCAATTTACCCAACACCACTTCCCGACTAACCTGGATTTCACTCAATTCCTCCACCTCCTTTGACCCGCGGGCCCCTGCTATTTCCGGCAGATCATTTATGTCTTCCTTAGTGAAGACGGAACCAAAGTAGTTATTCAATTGGTCCGCCATATCCTGGTTCCCCATGATCAACTCACCTGTTTCTGACTGCAAGGGACCTACATTTGTTTTAACTAATCTCTTTCTTTTCACATATCTATAAAAACTTTTGCAGTCAGATTTTATGTTCACTGCCAGTTTTCTTTCATAATCCATTTTTCCTTTTCTAATTAAGCCCTTCGTCCTCCTCTGCTGGTCTCTGAATTTCTCCCAGTCCTCCGGTATGCTGCTTTTTCTGGCTAGTTTGTACGCATCATCCTTTGCTTTGATACTATCCCTGATTTCCCTTGTTATCCATGGATGCACTACCTTCCCTGGTTTATTCTTTTGCCAAACTGGGATGAACAATTTTTGTAGTTCATCCATGCAGTCTTTAAATGCCTTCCATTGCATATCCACCGTCAACCCTTTTAGAATTAATTGCCAGTCAATCTTGGCCAATTCACGTCTCATACCCTCAAAGTTACCTTTCTTTAAGTTCAAAACCATTGTTTCTGAATTAACAATGTCACTCTCCATCCTAATGAAGAACTCAACCATATTATGGTCACTCTTGCCCAAGGGGCCACGCACAACAAGACTACTAACTAACCCTTCCTCATTACTCAATACCCAGTCTAAAATAGCCAGCTCTCTCGTTGGTTCCTCTACATGTTGGTTTAGATAACTATCCCGTATACATTCCAAGAAAATCCTCTTCCTCAGCACCCCTGCCAGTTTGATTCACCCAATCTATATGTAGATTGAAGTCACCCATTATAACTGCTTTGCCTTTGTCGCAAGCATTTCTAATTTCCTGTTTGATGCCATCCCCAACTTCACTACTACTGTTAGGTGGCCTGTACACAACACCCACCAGCGTTTTCTGCCCCTTATTGTTTCGCAGCTCTACCCATACCGATTCCACATCCTCCAAACTAATGTCCTTCCTTTCCATTGCGTTAATCTCCTCTCTAACCAGCAACACTACCCCACCTCCTTTTCCTTTCTCTCTATCCCTCCTGAATATTGAATATCCCGGGATGTTCAGCTCCCAGCCTTGGTCACCCTGGAGCCATGTCTCCGTGATCCCAATTATATCATAATCATTAATGGCTATCTGCACGTTCAACTCATCCACCTTATTACGAATACTCCTTGCATTGAGACACAAAGCCTTCAGGCTTGTTTTTACAACGCTCTTACCCCCTATACAATTATGTTGAAAAGTGGCCCTTTTTGCCCTGGTTTTGTCTGCCTGCCACTTTTACTTTTCACCTTGCTACCTATTGCTTCTACCTTCATTTTACCTAAACATCAAACATATAACAGCACAGCATTGGGGCAGGCCCTTCGGCCCACAATGTCTGTGCCGAACATGAACTAATCTCATCTGCCTGTAACCGCTCCATATCCCTTCATTCCCTTTACATTCATGTGCCTATCAAAATATCTCTTAAATGTCACTATCGCATCTGCTTCCCCTCTCCACACTCAGAAGCATTCCAGGCACTCGCCACCCTCTGTATAAAATAAAAACTTGCCCTGAGTGTGGTACATGAAGCAATCCGATTCGTCCACTGATTTTCCCTATAACCTATCCTCCCCCTGTTCCCATCAACCTCTAAAGAACTGATGTGCTACGATGTCTATGGAACTGATTTGCTACAATGCTGAGAACTATATTCTGAACTTTGTATCTTCCCCTATGCTCTATTGTACTTGAGTTTGAACTGATTGGATCTATGTGTGGTATATCAGATCTGTTTGAATGGCACGCAAAACGCTTTTCACTGTACACTTGACAATAATAAAATTAAAGTTGAATGGAGATAGATTTAACAGGAACCCGAGGGGCAATGTTTTTACACCAAGGCTGGTGGCATATGGAACAAGCTGCTGAAGGAGATAGTTGAGGCAGGTACCATCACAATGTTTAAAAAACACTTGGACAGGTACATGGATAGGTTTCGAGGGCTATGGGCCAGGTGCTGGCAGGTGGGATTAGTGTAGATGGGACATGTTGGTCAGCATGGACAAGTTGGGCTGAAGGGGCTATTTCTATGCTGTATGACTCTAACCTAAAAGTAAACCAACCTCTCCCCTCAGATTCTATCCCTAGGGGCAATTCACAGCATCCAATTTATCTCCCATCTTGCATATCTTTGTGGTGGGAATCCTGAGGACCTCGTGGAACCCCACCCATGATGGTAATTGAAACCAGACTTCATGAAGTTGAACTTGGGTCACTGATGCTCTGTACCTGCTGCTCCGCACACCACATTACAGTTGACAGGATTTTCTGTGTCTATGCATGATGGGCACAGCGTATCCAACTGACCATCACGTAAAGTAGTCAGTGTGAGTTGTGGCTTTATTCGCAGGTTTATTGGTCACGGTCAAGCTTAAGGGATTTTTCAAATTCTGGCCATAAAAATAGTAATGATTGTGAAAAGCAGTTGAAGCAGTTTTTAATTTTTTAAGATTCAAGAGTGTTTAATTGTCATAAGTACCGAAAACAAAACAATAAAATTTGTGGAGTAACTCAGCGGGTCAGGCAGCATCTCTGGAGAGGATGGATAGATTATATTATTATGGGGGGAAGAAAGTTGAAAGGTATCTTCCATCTCTCTCCCCCCCCCCCCCCTACTACAATCAGTCTGAAGAAGGGTCCCGACCCGAAACGTTACCTATCCATGCTCTCCAGAGATGCGGCCTGACCCACTGAGTTCATGTTAAACACAAAAAAAGTTAAATAACTAAATAAAAAACAATTGACATGCAATTTTGAAATGCAGTCAACTGAGATGGCGAATCATAAGCTGTCATTGTCTCCGGGTTGGTTGTAATTATGAACATGTTGAGCTAAATGTGAGAAATTACTTTAGCTACACATAAACTAATTATGTATTTAAAAAGGAACTGCAGATGCTGGAGAATCGAAGGTACACAAAAAAGCTGGAGAAACTCAGCGGGTGCAGCAGCATCTATGGAGCGAAGGAAATAGGCAACGTTTGAAGAAGGGTTTCGGCCCGAAACGTTGCCTGTTTCCTTCGCTCCATAGATGCTGTTGCACCCGCTGAGTTTCTCCAGCTTTTTTGTGTACTAAATTATGTAGTTTTGCTATTCCTCTGTTGAAGGAGCAGAATAAGATGGCCACAATTGCGCAGTGATTCTTGTTAATATTAAACTAATAGCCCTGTCCCTCAGTACGAGTTCATTCCAAGAGCTCTCCCGAGTTTAAAATAAAAATCAAACTCGTGGTAAGCACGGAGAATATAACATATAACATATAACAATTATGAATGTAGCGGGTACGTCAGAGCTCGGGGACATCTCTTAACGCTAATGGCAGGTACTCGAGAAGACTGGCTAACGGCAGGTAAGCACGGGAAGACTCGTGAAGATTTTTCAACACATTGAAAAATGTCCACGCTAGCCCCGAGTACCGATGAGTGGCCATTACCGTAAATCTGCAAGTTTGAATCGGGGCAAACTCGGGAGAGCTCTTGGAATGAACTCGTACCGTGGGACAGGGCTTTAAGGTGATATTTATACAGTTATATTTCTTATCCTTCATCGTCTTCAGAGAAATACATTTTTGACCACAACTTTTGCTTAAGTTTGACATTGCTATTGAGTAGTAAAAACTCATGAAAGAGTAAATGTACAACTATGTTCTGAAATCTTTAATTCTGACCCTGACAGATACTGTACTTTGATCCCAACTGTTGCGTGCAATCTTTGACATTGGGAGTCTGGCATATTTCTATTGAAGGTGCAGGTTGTTTCAGTGGGGAGAGGGGGGGGGGTAGTGAAATAATTTGTAAAATTCTCTTTCCTTGCCCAACTGTTTTACATTTTAGACTTTACTTTAGAGATACAGTGTGGAAACAGAACCTTTGGCCCACCAAGTCCGTGCCGCCTAACGATCCTCCTGAATCCTAGCACTAACCTACACACTGGGAACAATTCACAATTTCCAGAAGCCAAATAATCTACAAATCTGTACTTCTTTGGAGTGTGGGAAGAAAGCAAAACACCTGGAGAAAACCCACGCGGTCACAGGGAGAACGTGCTAACCCGCACAGAGAGCACCTGTAGTCAGAATTGAACCCAGGTCTCTGGCATTGTAAGGCAGCAACTTTACTGGTGCACCTCCTTGCTGCCCATACACCTCTGACATTATCACATATTGTTTGTTAAGTTAGTCAAACTGCTGCGCAACTACCATCATCCTTAACCACCCTATCATTTGAGCAAGTTGGAAATAGTTTACATCCATGAGTGTGAAGAATTTCCTCTGGGTGTTCCGGTTTCCATGCACATCCCCAAAGATGTGCAGGCTTGTAGGTTAATTGTCCTCTATAAAATTGTCCTATGTGTGTAAAGAGTGGGTGAGAAAGTGGGATACCCCCCGACACATTTGGGACAATTTATTTTAGAGAAGCCAATTGAACTAAAAACTTGCGTTTCTTTGGGATGTGGGAGGAAACCGGGGCATCTGTAGGAAATTGTCACAGAGAGAATGGGCGAACTCCACACAGACAGCACTCGAGGTCAGGATGGAAGCTGGGTTTCTAGCATTGTGAGGAAGCAACTCTACCAGTTGCACCCTTGTGACACCCTTAAGATTAGAAAGGCTACTTTAATTCACCTTCTACCTGCTGGAGTTGGGTGGCACGTTTTTGCCATGAGTAAGCCTTGTGTGTAATGCTAAGTCTCTGCAAGGCTCTGGGGCATTCTCTGGGGCAGGGCTTTGCCGTGAAAAATAACCTGTGATTAATTTTAACAATGTTGAAATGGGTCTGACCTTCCAGGGTCACGAAAGAACAACGTTGACGTAAATGATTACAAAATTTAAGCTGTAAACACTTGGAAACATTATAGTAAAGTCAAATAATTGAAGTTACACCGTGACTCTTACTCCTGAACCATAGGCTCTATGTGGTCAATGGGATTGCCAGCAGAGTTTGAGGGCCTGGTCAAGGAATTGAAGTGGTGAACTAAAGTATTACAGAGAATGATTCAGGACTCGTAGAACATAAAAGAGAAAGAGTAGACCATACTCGTATGAACCTGTACTGTGATTCTTTTAGATAATGGCTGATCTATCACCTTAAGTCCACACACTAGACCCACAAAAGATGGGGCCACTTACAAAAAATGTAAACAAATATCATTGAATTGAACAAAGCTTGCTTTATTATCTTTAGTGACCAATCAATCACAGGAGCTTGAGTGAAAAACATAGTGTTGGAATAACTCAGTGGGTCAGGCAGCATCTGTAGGCGACGTTTCGGGTTGGGACCTTTCTAGCAGTATGAAGAAGGGAGCTTGTTCTCTGGTCCGATCACCATTTTGAAGGAAATACACTTTCCATTCCAACATGGATGTTTCAGTTCATTGTAACATTAAATGTAAAACTTTGTATTTGTAAAACTCATTTTATAATACTTATCATATCAAGGAGGATAAACTCATCCCATTATCCCCACCCCCCCCATTGACTCATATCCCTCAAAACCTTGGTTATCCATGTAGCAGTCCAAATGTCTTTTAAATGTTGTTATTAAACCTGCCTTAACCACTTCTGCTGCTGACTGCTTGTTCCATAAATATATATATATATATGTATTTATATATATATTCTGTGGAAAAAAGATTCCCCTCGGGTTCCTATTAGATCTTTCCCCAATCTTGAGCAAAGGACTTGTGAGTTTATTACAATTAATGGTCTTGAATAGGCAAAGCACCTATGCAGGAAAATAGACAGATAAGCTAACTCCCCACTACTGCAGTTATTCATAAAGCAGGGTCTAGCGCTGAAATGTTATCTGCCAATTTCCTTCCACACATGTTGCCTGACATGCTGAGTTCCTCCAGTAGTTTGTTTTTCACTCAAGATTCCAGCATCTGCACTCTCTTGAGGCCCCTCCCAGCCATATCTTCTATATTACTAAAACTCTGATCTTGACCGCTTTTGGCCCACTGTGCTGCGATTTCTGACAGAACGCCGCCACCTACGGCCGTCATTTTTGGCCACCTCGCTCAGCGAACTGTTCATGCCTGTATGGTCGTGAGTAGTCACCTCAGTCGCCCAAAGAGTCATAACGTCTTTCTGGTCGCCACTGGATTTTCAACATATTGAAAGTGGGTGACAGTGGATTTGACGCCAATGAGCTTAGCTTGACTTCTCCTGATGTAGGTGCTGTCGTAGATGTCGCCAGGTTAACATAGGTTGTCGCCAGGTGCCGTAGTTTGTCGCCGGTGCTGACTTTTTTTTTTTTGTTGTTAAAGTAATTGATTCTATTTCAAATTTTATGTCGAATGAGGGTCCAGTCGCTGTTTATTCGACGACCTGCTACGCCTAAAAATAGCCTAAATGGGACAGGCCCTAAACTTGTCTGAATATTGGTACATATCTTGTACCTCATTAGGTTGTTCCATTTCATTTGGAACTTACAGGCTTTTGTAACCCGGCAGGCAGGGGTAATTGAGGCAGGCACGAGTTATTGAGGCAGGCATGGCTTATTGATTGGGGACGATCAGCCATGATCGCAATGAATGGCTCGAAGGGCTGAATAGCCTCCTCCTGCACCTATTTTCTATGTTTCTATGTCTATATTATAGTTTTTTGGAGTACTATCTGATAATTATAATTGAATTACTACTGTGCATGATGTTATTTATAATTACGAGATTAAGATGTGGGGGTTGGTAAACTACTTGGCCACTGTAAGTTGCCCCAAGTATATAGGTGAAATACGGGAACAGTTGATGGGAATATGTGGGGAATAATAAAGGCTAGTGTAGTATTAGTGTCAGTGGGTGGCTGATTGTCGGTATGGACTCAGTGGCAAATGGCTTGTTTCTGTATTGTATTCCTCTAAGACTATGACAAGTTACAGGATACAAATTATTGGTGACACTTCTATCCTCAAATCTGTTTTCTCCTTTCTAGATGAAAGCAATGGTTATTGATGATGATCTGAATGTAATCCACGAAACTAATGTGAAATTTGATGATGATTTGCCAGAGTTTGGGTAAGATGTTTTATGATCATTTGCTTATTTCATTTGGTGGAAAGGAGTGGAGAAGCTGGAGGGCAGACGCATTTACAGAGGAAGATAATCCTGGTAGATTGGCTAAGATGTTTGTAGTACTTATGTAGTGGCAACTGCTTATTAAATAAATTGGTCAATTTCTATTAGGAGCTAAGTCTTAATACAATAATAACTCAAAACTATTACGTTAAGAATGGATTACTTCATGTGCACTATATTGTTTTCCAAATTGATATTCTCTCCATCTACTCATCACTACCAAATCTATCCCTCGCCTTGGTAACTGCCTGAAGCGGACTTCGATGGTTTACTACTTTAGTATTGTATTTAATGAGCTTCTGATTGCATAAATGTGTCATATATTCTGTAGCCTGCTTTAGCCCATCTTCTGCTGAAAGTTTCCTCCATGGCTTTGTTATCTCAAAACGTGCCTTTTTATTGCAATACTTGATGGTTTCCTGGCTTCAGCTCTCCATATCGTAATCATACAGTGTCATACAGCATGCCCCATCTACATGAGTGCCACCCATATCACAAACCCATCCTATCCATGTGCCGGTGAATGTTTTTTTTTTAAATGTTGTGATAGTACCTGCCACAGCTAAATGGGTGACGCAGTGGTAGAGTTGCTGCCTTGCAGTGCCCAAGACCCGTGTTCGATCCTGACTATGGGTGCTGTCTGTATGGAGTTTGTGCGTTCTCCCTGTGGCTGTGTGGGTTTTCTCTGGGTGCTCCGGTTTCCTTCCATACTCCAAAGACATTCAGGTTTGTTGGTTAATTAACTCAACCTTGGCATATGAGAAGTCCATTCAAGAGCCTGATAACAGCAGGGAAGAAGCTATCCTTGAATCTGACAGGACTTGATTTTAAGCTTTGGTATCTTCTGTCTGATGGGGGAGCGGAGAAGAGAGAATGACCCGGGTGTGAGTGTCCTTGATTATATTGGTAGTTTTCCTGAGGGAGTGTGAAGCCTAGATGGAGTTGGTGGGTGGGAGGCTGGAGGTGTGATGGACTGGACTGCGCCCACAACTCTACAATTTTTGTGTTATTGGGGTAGAATAATTGTCGTACCCAGCTGTGATGCATTCTGATAGGATGGTTTCTACAGTGCTTCTGTAGAAATTGGTATGACTTTTGGCGGACAAGCAAAATTTCCTCAGCCTTCCGCGGAAGTAGGGCTTTCATCTGCAATCCTAGCCGTACCGTCAATGCGGTTGGACCAGGGCAAATCATTGGTGATTACATGATGGACATTAAGGGCTAGGTTACTGTCCTGACACCCTGGCACATAGTTCCTGATCTCTGCTCTGTACAGATCAATAACAATGATGAGACGGGTCTGGTCAACAATAGTGGTTTAATCGCAAACTTAAGGATCAAATCGGGGCTGTATTTGGCCACAGAGTCATGGGGATACAGGAAGCAGATCAAAGGGCTGACAATGGTTCAGTAGTACTTGCTAGTCACATGATCCTTGGTACAATGAAGTTCAGTAAAAATCTGCCATACATCTTTGAGGAGATCAAGTGCTATGGGTAGGAAAGAGGAAATGTCATGACCAATTCTGCTCGACAGGAAGTCCAGGCACCACCTGCAGACAGACGTCTCAGGGCCAAAGTCCAGCTGTTTACAGATGACGGTCCTGGATTTTTGAGAGATTTAGAGGCTTTAGTTACAAGGAGAGGTTAGGTGTATTTTCACTGGAGCACAGAGATGGGTGACCTTATAGAGGTTTGTAAAATTATGGAGAGCTTATAGATAGTCACATTTTTTTTCTAAAACTGAAGGAGACAACTAAGGCATGAGGTGAAAGTTTTTCAGAGGGTGATACGTATACGGAGAGAGAGAAAGAGGTAGATGCAGATGCAACCAGAGCAATTAGAATGCCTGTGGACATAACCACGTGGATAGGAAAGGAATGGAGAGCCAATTTCAGGAACAAGGCATAGATAGGCATATTGGTTAGTATGGTCAGGTTGGGCCGAAGGCCTGATTCTGTGCTCGATAATTCTTTGACCTTTTCTTTATGTGCAGAACCCAGAATGGTGTCCATGTACAAAGCGATAAGATAACTGTTACAACACCAGTCCTGTTGTGGGTAAAGGTATGAATTATGCTATAGTGATTTGAACTAAATTTCTCTGTTATGTTGTTGGATACTTTTATTTGGGCACTGTTACGACTACCGAATGCAGGTACTTCAGAGCCGCGTAACATAATTCAAAAACCAGGTTCAAGTTCAAAAATGTTTTAATTATTCAATGGAACACAAAACCCAAACCTGATTTAAACAACCCAGTCAGGTATATGGATGGACTGACAAACAATTAAACAATGCTCCAGCCAGCCACGTGATGGACCGTCGAACCAGAGACTCTAAAACCTGCCTAAAGAGATATAACCCTGAAACAAAATACACGAAAACACTAAGGTCAGCCCTTATCCGTCCCAATTCAATATTTGTTAACAAGTAATGGTGAAAGTACACAAAGTTCTATGCCATGTGGCCAGGCCTCCCTCAGCTCACACCAGCAGGCTGCTCACAAGTCAGGGTCGACGAAGAAGAGAGAGAATCCTGGGAAACTCTGGTATTTAAGCTTCAGATGAGTCACCCGTCACCTGACGCAGCTTGGCCAATCGGGTACAGGAGCCTTTTAACCCCTTGATTCCAGATTCACAGCCACGAGGCCTGTACTCGGGAGAGAAACAGAGAAAGGTAAGTACATAACATTCACCAGGGGGGGAGCCTAACAGGCACTTTCATAGAAGAACAATGTGTATATTTCTTATCAGTATTTAGTTTGCCCGATGTAATTTGTTTCCACCAGTAATTCCTTCCTGCTCCAGCTGTATAAAAGTGCTTAAAGGTTTCTCAGTTCTAGAGTATTTTCACACACAAGCAGAATGGGCAATTTATAAAACAGCTCCACTGGCCATCTCAGGTGAGGTGAAGATTCATGTGCACCCCCTCCAACCTTCTTTATTGCAATTCAGTCCACCAAGGAGGACTCTCTCTAAATTCTACAGGTGCACAGTAGAGAGCATGCTGACCGGTTGCATCGTGGCTTTTTTTGGCAACTTCAGCACCCTGGAGAGGAAAAGACTACAAAAAGTGGTAAACACTGCCCAGTCCATCATCGGCTCTGACCTCCCTTCCATCGAGGGGATCTATCGCAGTCGCTGCCTCAAAAAGGCAGGCAGTATCATCAAGGACCCACACCATCCTGGCCTCACACTCATCTCCCCCCTACCTTCAGGTAGAAGGTACAGGAGCCTGAAGACTGCAACGACCAGGTTCAGGAACAGCTACTTCCCCACAGCCATCAGGCTATTAAACTTGGCTCGGACAAAACTCTGAACATTAATAGCCCATTATCTGTTATTTGCACTTTATCAGTTTATTTATTCATGTGTGTATATATTTATATAATGGTATATGGACATACTAATCTGTTCTGTATTCATGCCTACTATATTCTGTTGTGCTGAAGCAAAGCAAGAATTTCATTGTCCTATCAGGGACACATGACAATAAACTATCTTGAATCTTGAATGTGACCTCCTCTACATTGATGAGACCCAAGCGCTGACTGAGCAATCTCTTTGCAAAACACCTGCTCTGTCCGCAATGGCCATCCCATGCTCAGCTAGGAGGATATCAGGCAATTGATTTATCCTACCACAACCAGAGAGCAGTCCTGAAATTACTATCTACCTCATTGGTGACTGTCGGACTCTCCTTGATCGGACTTTGTTGGCTTTACCTTGCGCTAAACCGTATTCCGTTATGTATCTATACATTGTAAATGGCTTGATTGTAATCGTGTATTGTCTTTCTGCTGGTACACAAAATTGCTGGAGAAACTCAGCGGGTTCAGCAGCATCTATGGAGCGAAGAAAATAGGCGGAGTTTCGGGCCGAAACCCTTCTTCAGACTGATGGGGGGTGGGAGGGGAGAAGGAAGGAAAAAGGGGAGGTCTTTCTGCTGACTGGATAGCACGCAACAAAAACTTTGGGACACGTGACAATAAACTAACCTGAAATTCTGCCTGGGTAGTTTGCAACCCAATAGTATGAACATTTAATTTTCTAATTTCCAGTAGCCTCAACTTCCTGTGTTTCCCTCCTCTCTCTCCTGATTTACCTCCACTCCTCTCATCTTTGTGCCCATTCCCATATCCTCCCCTCAATCCACAAAACCCATTTTCTTCTCCCATCCCCTGCTGGTTCCATCCACCTACTGCCCGCACCAGTTCCTCTCTTTCCTCATCTGCTTCCAGCTGCCCTTCATCTATCTTCCATTATCACCTTCCTTATCAGATTCTGCCACAGGTAACCTTTCATTCAGTTGCTGCTTATTATCCTCTCGCAGCTGTCCCCACCTTTACCATCTGTCCACCGCCGGGCCTGCCTCCTCTGCCTTTTTCTCATTGCTTGCTTCCACCTACCACACCTGGCTTTGCCTCTCAACTCCACCCCTCTCTCCAATTGCCACCACCTAGCTTCATTTATGGTAAAGCGAATGGTATGTTAGCATTCATAGCAAAAGGATTTGAGTATAGGAGCAGTGAGGTTCTACTGATGTTGGTGAGACCACACCTGGAGTATTGTGTACAGTTTTGGTCTCCAAATCTGAGGAAAGACATTCTTGCCATAGAGGGAGTACAGAGAAGGTTCACCAGACTGATTCCTGGGATGCCAGAACTTTCATATGAAGAAAGACTGGATAGACTCGGCTTGTACTTGCTAGAATTTAGAAGATTGAGGGGGGATCTTATAGAAACTTACAAAATTCTTAAAGGGTTGGACAGGCTAGATGCAGGAAGATTGTTCCCGATGTTGGGGAAGTCCAGGACAAGGGGTCACAGTTTAAGGATAAAGGGGAAATCCTTTAGGACCGAGATGAGAAAAACATTTTTCACACTGAGAGTGGTGAATCTCTGGAACTCTCTGCCACAGAAGGTAGTTGAGGCCAGTTCATTGGCTATATTTAAGAGGGAGTTAGATGTGGCCCTTGTGGCTAAAGGGATCAGGGGGGTATGGAGAGAAGGCAGGTACAGGATACTGAGTTGGATGATCAGCCATGATCATATTGAATTGCGGTGCAGGCTCGAATGGCCGAATGGCCTACTCCTGCACCCTATTTTCTATGTTTCTATTTGCCCATTATCCTTCTCTCCTTGATTCACCAATCACCTATTGGCCCCTGTCCTGCCCCTACAATTTCTCCTCCCAGCTATCTTCCCTATCCACTCTCAGTCCACAAAGGGTCTTCAATATTCCAGTTAGCAAAACAAACGCATTTATTTTAGTGGCTGATCTGATATTAATTTGAACATCCTTTTTTCTGATCCCCTTTCGTTCAAAAATCTACCTCATTTCATCCTGGTGGCACAGTGGTGTAGCTGTTGCCTCACAGCACAGAGATCTGGGTTCAATCCTGACCTTGGGTGCTGTCAGGTTGCAGTTTGCTCATTCTCCCTATGACCCCATGGGTTTCCTCCGGGTGCTCTGGTTTCCTCCCACATCCCAAAAGCATGTGGGTTTGTAGGTTAATTGGCATCTATAAAATTGCCTCTAGTGTGTAGGGAGTGGATGCGAAAGTGAGATAACATAGAACTAGTGTGAACAACGGTTGGCTTTGGACTTGGTGACATGATGGGCCTGTTTCCATGCTGTATCACTTAACTCAAACCTCAACTCAATTCCTCTTCATGTCTCTGCGGAAGTGAATTCCAAAGATTTATGAACCTCTGAGGTGAAATAAAATTCCCAAGGCTAACCCCTCAAAAACTGAGCTCCAGTTCTAGACTGCCCCATTATGAGAAGCACCCTCTCAGCAACTATGTAGTCCAGTTGCCACATAGCAGCAACTATGTAAATGTGTTGAATATCACCCCTCACTCTACTACATGCCAATGAGTAAAGAAGACTTTCTACATACGACAATCCCTTTATCCTAGGAGTCAACTGACTGAACCTATTCTGAATGATCCAAATATAAGAATATAAAATTGTTTGACATATTCCACGTGCCTTGCCAACATTTTCACAGTTATAGCAAAAAATTCCCCACTTTTGTCCTCCATTCCCTTTGTATTAGTGACCAATACAAGGATGACAATCCCATTGGATTTAGTTTCCAGAAGATTTGTAGCTAATCAGGCCTGATTCAGTAAAGTGACTTTTGAAGAAAGATGCGTTTGGAAAATAATGCTGAATTAGGGCGGCACAGTGGCGCAGTGGTCGAGTCTCAGTGGTAGATTACGGCGCCAGTGATCCGGGTTCGATCCTGACTAAGGGTGCTTGTCTGTACTGAGTTTGTACGTTCTCCCCGTGACCTGCGTGGGGTTTTTTCCGGCGTATTTCTGCACTGTATCTCTAAACTAAACTAAACTAATGCTGCTTCCATCTTTCCCTTCCTCTTCTATATATGTGGCTGGAAATGCAATGCCTGAAGTAACAAAAGCTGCTGATATTTCATTCATACTGTTTTGGTGAAAATGGTAATGATATTGGATTTAAAAAAAAAATAGTTTAGGGTAATCAAACCAAACATTAAAATTGTAAAGGATTAAATACCGACTGTTATCCTGCTGAGTATAAATATTTTTTTGTATTTTCAGGCAATGGATTTACTCTTGGAGAGGTTAAAGGCTGCAAATCTTGATCTTTCAAAATTGAAATCTTTGTCTGGTTCTGGCCAAGTAAGTGATGGCAATTTGTCTAATTGGTAACTGAGGAAATGGGTTCAATGTTGTTATCTGGCGAATGCTTATTAAGATCTTTTGTTGTTTCTTCACAGCAACACGGCAGTGTTTATTGGAAGGAGGGAGCCAGTCAGACCTTGAAAAACATGCCTGCTGACCATTCTCTTCACCAGATATTGCAGGTGAGGATTGGAGGAATCTTAGCATGGGAATCAAGAGCTTTAGCCAACTGAATATTGTTTTGGATTTTGTGTTTTATCCTGCACGGTCATAAGGCAGAACCCATGTCCTTGCCTTCTACTGCATCAAAGCAGTGTGTTGAATGTTTATTTTTATCAGTAGTAGCTGTGCCTTGACAATAGACAATAGGTGCAGGAGTAGGCCATTCGGCCCTTCAAGCCAGCACCACCATTCAATGTGATCATGGCTGATCATCCCCAATCAGTGCCCCGTTCCTGCCTTCTCCCCATATCCCCTGACTCCGCTATTTTTAAGAGGCCTATCTAGCTCTCTCTTGAAAGCATCCAGAGAATCCGCCTCCACTGCCCTCTGAGGCAGAGAATTCCACAGAAGCAATGAGATTGAGTTTTTTATTATGAACCAGCCCCGTCAGCCCAAAATGTCAGTGCCGAGTATGATGCCAAATTAAGTGAATCTCCTCTTCTTGCACGCTATCCATATCCCTCCATTCCCTGCATAACCATGTGCCTATCCAAAAGCCTTTTTGTAATGCCACTATCATATCTGCTTCCACCTCCACTCCTGACTGTGCATTCCAGGCATCCATCACCCTCTGTGTTAAAAAAAAAAAAAGAAATGTGCTCCACATATCTTCTTTAAACGTTGTCTCTCTCACCTTAAAGGGCCTGTCCCACTTGGGCTTCATTTGCGCTTCAGGCTGGTGGCGAGCGAAGATTTTGTGAATTCCAAAATCCTGGGGCGCCATGCGCAATGTCTCCGCCACCACGCCTCACCACACGCCATGCGCGCGTAATTCATGCCATGCGCGCATCACATGCAATTATGTCACGCAAATGACGTCCAAGTGGGACAGGCCCTCAAGGCTATGCCCAGTAATCTTTGACATTTTCACCCTGGGAAATGGTGCTTACAGTCTACCTTTCTCTACCACGAGATGAGAAGAACTTTTTTCACACAGAGAGTGGTGAATCTCTGGAACTCTCTGTCACAGAGGGTAGTTGAGGCCAGTTCATTGGCTATATTTAAGAGGGATTTAGATGTGGCCCTTGTGGCTAAGGGGATTAGGGGGTATGGAGAGAAGGCAGGTACGGGATACTGAGTTGGATGATCAGCCATGATCATATTGAATGGCGGTGCAGGCTCAAAGGGCCGAATGGCCTACTCCTGCACCTAATTTCTATGTTTCTATGTTTCACATTTGATACCTTTTCCATGAAATATTTTCATAATCTACCCTTCTATGCCTTTCATAATGTTATATTTCCCCTCAGCTTCCAAAGTCCAGAGAAAATAATCTAACTGTCTAACCTCTCCTTTTAGCTAATAACCTCAAATCCACAGCATTTTGGTAAGCCTCTTCTGATCCTCCAAAGTCTCCACATCCATCCGGCAATGACCAATTGTCAGAAAATGTCTGTAAAACTAGGCTGAGAATACTTGTGCCAGTAAAATAAAAAAATAATAATAACATAAAGAAGTGAGATTAAAAAAATAAATGTACAGTTCTGAAATTATAAAGTATTCTGAGTTTAATTTTGCAGAACGTCTCTGACAATTGCTGTTACGATCAATCGGAACCAAACTGCGATTGCTCACCAAAGGATCTTTAAAGTTAGTTTTATATAGCCTGTTTTTCTGCAATTGGTTTGAGGTTAAACCAATGATCCATTTATAGAGAGAATGTACAGATGTTTCAGGTCAGGACCCTTCTTCAGACTGATTGTAGTAGCATGGAGAAAGCTAAACCACAGAGTAAAGAATAGTTAGCTGCATATTAATTGTGGGAGATCTTTTCTCCATTTGACATTTCAAGGAGCCATTGAGTAAATGAACAAACTGAACATATAAGTGTGAGGTTTTTCATGTCTAATGAAAGAGAAAGATGTTTTGACCCTTTTAGCCTTTGTCACTTACTCCCGTTTAGGAGGCCTAGTTAAAGGAATGAAAATAGACAACGTTGGAACTGCTTGGTGGATCTGTCAGTGTCTGTGGAGACGGAAACAGCCTCGGTGTCCTGGTCTTATTTATAAACGTTGTGGAAGTCTTTTTAGTAATTGTGGTCAGGAGAGTAGACAGGCGCCTTGATTGAAAGAAAACTTAAATTATCAATCAGCAAATGAAAAAACATTATTAACTTAACTTGGGTTTTCTTTAAAGAATTTGCGCTTTTCTCTTCTTACCAGTCGAGTTTCTCTGTGACGGAATCTCCCATCTGGATGGACTCCAGCACTACCGAAGAATGCCGCCAACTAGAAAAGTGTGTTGGAGGAGCACAGAAACTGGCTGACATCACTGGATCACGTGCTTATGAGGTTGGTTCACCATATCTTGTGAGTAAAAATGGACACCTCAGCCAAACATTGAGCTGAGGTACTGTCTCCTGCAACTAAAGAAACATATAGAAGAGCTATAGGATAGGAAAGGTTTAGAGGAATATTGGCCCAATGCAGGTGGGTGTGTCTAGTGTAGATGGGTCATCTTGGTTAGCATGGGCAAGTTGGGCTGAAAGGACTGTTTTCCTAAGATGATCTTAGGTTAGTTTAGTTTAAAGAAACAGCACGGAAACAGCCAATCGAGTCTGCACTGACCAGTGATCCCCATACACTACAACATTAGGGACGATTTACAACTTTTACCAAAACCAATTAAACCTGTAGATCTTTGGAGTGTAGTAGGAAACCCATGCGGTCATGGGGAGAACGTGCAAACTCCGTACAGACAGTACCTGTAGTCAGGATCGAAGCCATGTCTCTGGTGCTGTAAGGCAGAAGCTATACTGCTGCACCATGATGCTGCCCTTAGACAGGGATTATGATTCTTCAACCTGGCAGATCGTGCAGGATTACTTCCTACTAATGTTTAAAATTAACTACTTTTAAAGTTGAATTTCAGTATTCCTTGCTAAGAATTTGAATGTAATCCCTTCGAGGCTGCAATTGAAAAATGTGAGCAAGGAACAAACTGTTTGGTGTCAGAAGATCTTGAATTCAGTAGAATGTCTGAAATATTATTTCCTTGCGTAAATAGCAATGTAAACATCTTTGGACAATGCGCTCCACAAATGGAAAATACTAGATGATCCACTATTGTGGTCGTGAGTCCCAAACCATGGAGTAAATAGTAGTTAGCTGCATTTTAACACCTATTGAGGGAGATGTCTTTTCTCCCCTTGATATTTCAGGGCCCATTGAGTAAATGAACAAACTGAACATGTGAGTGTGAGGCTTTTCATGTCTTAAGAAAGAGAAAGATGTTTTGACCCTTTGTCTCCTTTTCATGGGTGACATTTTGGGTCTGACCCGAAACTTCACCCATTCTTTCTCTCCAGAGATGCTGCCTGATCCATTGAGTTACTCCAGCTCTTTGTGTCTATCGCCACCAACCACTTGTCCGGCTTTGTCGGGCCCTTGCATCTTTTCCAGCTTTCTCTCTGCTACTACAATCAGTCTGAAGAAGGGTCCTGACCTGATACATCGCCCGTCCATTCCCTATTTCCCAGAAAATTGGCTTTATAAAACTAATTTTAATAATCCATTGATATCCAATCACAGTTGAACAGTTGAGTTAATAATGCTTGGATTATACTTAAAAGGTCAGCTCAAGTATGCTTTGGGACCATGCCGCGTGCATTGGTATAAATAGCAGGACAATTAGGGGGGCATGGTGGCGCAGAGGCAGAGTTGGTGCCTTACAGCGCCAGAGACCCGGGTTTAATCCTGACTATGGATGCGGTCCGTACGGAGCTTGTATGTTATCCCCGTGATCTACGTGGGTTTTCTCTGGGTGCTCCAGTTTCCTCCCACACTCCCACGCTTAATATTTACTCTTCTGAAATGCTAATGAGTATTTGAGGTTTGTTTTTGGTCACTTTTCAAATGTTTACGTGTTTTACTTCACACAGCGATTCACAGGGAACCAAATTGCGAAGATCACCAAGAAGAATCCTGACGAATACAAGAAAACTGAGGTAGACCATCAGATAGATAGACGTAAAAGGAATAAGTGCCATTTAAGTCCCTCTCCCTCTCCCTCTCCCTCTCCCTCTCCCTCTCCCTCTCCCTCTCCCAAATGTCACCCATTCTTTCAGTAGTCGAGCCAAGTACTATGTTAAAGAGTTTTAAGAGGGAACTGCAGATGCTGGAGAATCGAAGGTTACACAAAAAAGCTGGAGAAACTCAGCGGGTGCAGCAGCATCTATGGAGCGAAGGAAATAGGCAACGTTTCGGGCCGAAACCCTTCTTTAGACTGATCGGGGGCGGGGGTGGGCGGGGACAAGAAAGGGAAAAGGAGGAGGAGCCCGAAGGCTGGGGGATGGGAGGAGACAGCAGGGGGGCTGAGGAAGAGGAGACAGCAAGGACTAACAAAATTGGGAGAATTCGATGTTCATGCCCCCGGGATGCAGACTCCCCAAACGGAATATGAGGTGCATGAAACGGAAATTGGAGGAACAGCACCTCACATTCCGTTTGGGGAGTCTGCACCCCGGGGGCATGAACATCGAATTCTCCCAATTTTGTTATTCCTTGCTGTCTCCTCCCCTTCCTCAGCCCCCCTGCTGTCTCCTCCCATCCCCCAGCCTTCGGGCTCCTCCTCCTTTTCCCTTTCTTGTCCCCGCCCACCCCCGCCCCTGATCAGTCTGAAGAAGGGTTTCGGCCCGAAACGTTGCCTATTTCCTTCGCTCCATAGCTGCTGCTGCACCCGCTGAGTTTCTCCAGCTTTTTTGTGTAACCTACTATGTTAAAGACATTTGCACAGGTACATGGATAGGAACAATTTAGAGGGATGTGGATTAAAAGCGGGCAGGTGGGACTAGCGTAGATGGGGCATCTTGGCCAGTGTTTCCATGCTGTATGATTCTATAACTGGCAGTGTGAACAATAGACTTGCCCCCGAGTCAGAAGTGATTGATGTCAGAGGTGCCGTCTTGCAGATGGTGTTATTGCTGTCTTCCCCCACGAGGCCGATATTAATGACCCCATGTCACCCTAGAAAAAAATAATTCAGCTTGGTGTCGAACATGTATCACCAAAACAACATAACCATAAAAGATTATATGGTTGTTATGACGCGATTTGTGGGAGGTTCCTTTGTGCAGTTTGGGTGTCGTAGAAGTGCGCAAGATATAAAACAGTATAGCACTCCTTTTGGCCCACAATATCTGTGCTGAACATGATGCCAAGACCATCACTTATCTACCTCTCCCTCTCCCATTCCCTCCATTCCCAGCATATTCATATGCCTATCCAAAAGTCTCTTAAATGCCACTAATGTATTTGCTTCAATCACCATCCCTGGCAGCGCATTCCAGGCACACATCACAGTCTGTTTGAAATAAAACTCGCCGTGCACATCTCCTTTACACTTTGCCCCTCTCACCTTAAGGCTATGGCCTTTAGTATTTAGTTTTTCCATCCAAAATATTCTATCCATCTCTCTCTCATAATTTTATCTGCTTCTATCGGGTCTCCCTACAACCTCCGGTATTCTCGAAAAAACAATCCAAGTCTGTCTAACTTCTCCCTGTAGTTAATACCCCCTAATCCAGGCATTATTCTGGTAAATCACCTTTGCACAAGTTTACACAGCCTCCATATCCTTCCTGTAATGGGGTGACCAGAACTACATGTAATACTCCATATGTGGCCTGACCAAAGTCCTGCAGAGCTACATCATGACTTTCTAGCTCTTATACTCAATGCTCTTGACTTATGTAGGCAATTAAACCATATGCCTTCTTTACCACTCTGTCTACTTGTGTTGCAATTTTTAGGGAGTTATGGATGTGGATTCCAAGCTCCCTGTTATTGCAACAGATATTACATTCCAAAAGTACTTCATCATCCATAATGAGCATTAGTTACTGTATAATGGATATAGTCATTTCATTAGTACACTGACACGTCCAGCGATTTTGAAAGAAATGTCTTTTCTTTCAGTCTTATGGCAAAAACTATTTTAGTTTAGAGATACAGCGTGGAAACAAATAATTCGGCCCACCAAGTTTGCGCCGACTGATGATCCCCGTACACTAGCACAATGCTACACACACTGGAACAATTTACAATTTTACCAAGCCAATTAACCTACAAACCTGTACCTTTGGAGTGTGGGAGGAAGCTGGAGATCCCAGAGAAAACCCAAGAAGGTCATGGGAAGAATGTACAAACTGCGTACAGACAGCACCCGTAGTCATGATGGAACCCGGGTCTCTGGCCCCGTAAGGCAGCAACTCTACCGCTGTGCCACCGTGCCCGCCCTGGATACATTCTAATTCCTGAATCCTCTTGCACAAATAGAACTCTTAAGTTTGTATTATAAGTTCCACGGCCTGAGTATAGCCTAAGAACTGTTCAAAGTGTGCATAATGCAAGTTGTATTGCTGGCCTGGAGCATGCATGTACTGGAGCCACTACTCAGTTGTGAAGGCACTCCTTAATAGGGAGCACATCGTTTCAGGCTCACCGATCAAAACAGATTATTAGCATTGTGTTGCTTGGTTTACCTGACTGTTCTCAATCCAAGGACAGAGTGCTTTACATTCAAGCTAATATAGTCACTATTTTGGCCAGCATAGCATGCAACTTTGCATTAGATCCTGTAACAGTGGCCTACTTTGTGGGGCAAAGGTTAAATTGCAATAGGAAATCTGTTGAGAAATTACTATTGGCTTTAGTTATTGGTGAGTATATAAACCTTGAAAATCATAATTCACCCATAAATGGTACGCATACCAGTACTGTGAGGATCACTTGGATAGGTAAGGTTTAGAGGGATGTGGATCAAACACGGGCTTACAAGGGCATCTTGGACAGTATGGATGAGTTGGGCTGAAGCGCTTGTCTCTGTGCTGTATGACTTGAGCCTGAAAAGTCTAGAAATCTGTCTTTATTTCAAGAGGACCTGAGTAGAGATGTCTTCCTCCAATTCCAGAACATGGAGCAGTAAGGCACTGGAACACGTCCTTTGGCCCACGATGTCTGTTCCGAACATGGTGCCAAATTAAAGAAATTTCTTCTGCCTGAATGCGAACTGTTTTCCTCCATTCCTTGCATATCTATGTGCCTTTTAAACACCACTATTGTATCTGCATCCACCGCAATCCCAGGCAA